>NW_017804298.1:0-72535 GCF_001625305.1 Branchiostoma belcheri | reverse complement strand
CTACCCATCCTTCAATTCATCCATATATCCATTCTTTCTTCCATCCATCTACCCATTCATTAATCTTTTCATTCATCCATCACTCCACCTCACCATCCACCCATCCATCCATCCATGTTTTCATCCATCCTCATTTCATCCATTCCATTGTCATCAATCTATGCATTCATTCATCCATCCATCCATCCATCTATCCTCCCATCCATCCATCCATCCTCCCTCCCATCTTTCCATCCATCCATCCTCCCTTCCATCCTCCCATCCATCCATCCACCCATCCATCCATCCATCCAGCCATCCATACCTCCATCCATCCATCCTCTCATCCATCCATCCATCCATCCATCCATCCATCCTCCCATCCATCCATTCCTCTTCATCTATACTTTCTTTAATCATGTATCTAGTCCATCAATGAAGGTTAGACATTCAGATAATGAGATACACAAGGCAACACTTACAGTAACTCAAAATAGAAAAAGCGCCACCTACCGTTGTCAGTCGTTACTACAGTGTGTGAGCATGACTATTTACTTTTTATATATAATGACGCTTGTTATGTGAAAGTAGCAATGATATGTATTCTACGATTAAATGTGATTTCAATATATTCGTTGATTAAATTTGATTTCAACCTCTATTTTTGAAGCCAAATGTTTTGCAGAAATTGAACACACAGTATGATATGGCGAATAATACACTTTATTTTCATTTCTTCACTTTTTTCTTCTTTTCCCTTGGAATTGATTTTGGCACTCTACGACATATGTATCGTTTCCCAATTTTTTTCCAATTTACAGCATAAATTTGCTTATTTGCAGCTGCTTTGTACGATTTACAGTATGGTCGAAAACGTTTTTGGACCAGACAAAAATTCATGAGCGCGTGGATGTCATCCATACAATGAAACATGGCCTTATCATACTTTTCTAGCAGTCAACTTTATAGTGAAACTGCTACATTTGCTTCTTTTCTCACTAGACCTTACCTTAGACCTTAGACCCTCCCGCAACCTTGTTGCATAGGCCGACTCCTTGTCTGACTTTTTGTCTCCAAAGGTTTCGGCTTTGCGACGCTACTGAGTTAAGTCCAAGTTTTGCCCCATCATTTTGTAGTGTTTTCCGCAAGGTGACTCTAGGCCGCCATCTCGGGCGTGTGCCTTCTGGCTTCCATGTTAGGGCTGTTTTTGTGGTTCTGAGGTCAGGGAGTCTCCACACATGTCCAGCGAAGCTCAATCTCCTTTTCATTACAATCGCACTGAAAGGTGTGACCGTACTAGGTAATCAATGGAATAGTCCATTGACCTTTGTGCCTCAATTTATGCATTCGTGAAGACAACTCTAGCAGTCGAACCGCAGGTCACCGTAGAACGCGTTATTCTCTAAGATACGGCGTTTGCCGGGTCACGATTTGACCCCGTTGCATGGGTGTAAACAACTGCCTATATTGTAACAAAAATACCTCAGACCTACACAATGTTTACATTTTTTCACATCTACAGGATTTGCCCAGTACAACCATGTAGATATTCCGTGCATTGCAAAATGACAGCGAGCGCTACGGCCTTCCAAAAATTAGCAATTTTTGGTCATTTTATTTGTGCTTGTCTTTTTTACTATTTAACTGGATCCCGTTAACTATTAGCTAATACCACAGTGTGATAGCCCACTTCTTTACCTTTACATTGATACCAATGACCCCTGGCAAATTTTATGGCAAACGGGTTTGCCCCCAAAAAAACTGTGACGATGCGCACATCGCGGTGGTCAAATTTAGCCCAGTTGTAAGCTACTGACACACACCATCCTGAGTTTCCGCTACATTTTGATACATTTCGCGTAATGTCATAAAATTCGTTTCTTGGTATGAGAAACTGTATGAATGTGGCTACCACATGCAATATAATAAGTGATATGATAACATTCAATTATATACAAAAAGAGGAATTTAATACAAGGTTCTGACCATTCAAAAATCGTCAAATTTGAAGTCAATCGGTTTCGAACTCCTGCGTTCGATCCATGGAACCTAGGCAGCGCGTTCCATTTTTCGCGCCGCCAACAATGTTGCAACTTTCAACCGCTGTTTGCGAAAGTTCATAAAAAGAAGTAATCAAGTTTTTTCATCACAAACAGACTTTCTGAAACCCATTCCAAGTCAGACTTATATCATGAAGACGCTAGAGAAAGTGGGATTCATGTGCAACTATACCAATGTCAGTACATCTGCCCGATGTTTGTATATTTACAGTAACAGGTCATAGTGTCCGATTTCTCCTTCAAAAATTAGGTCATGAAAAATCAACCCGTTGTTGTATTTGTTCATGCCCAAATTCCTTCTCTTCTGTTTTCATCCGTAAAGTGGGTATCGTTTTGAAGCTTACTATTTGGTCGATATTCTTTCACTGTCTTTTTTGTAGTATATAACTTTTAACTGAACATTTTTAAAGGCAAAAAAAATGTAAAGAAATTACACTTTTCTCAAGGTCGAGCTGCAATACACATTGTGCAATTTCAAAACTAAGTACACAGGTGTCAAGCCAACATAATTATATTTCAGCCGCAACTTACATTACAGGTGTATTGGTTAGAACTAGTTGCAAAAGCTTGAGATTCGAACAAAAATCGTTGAGAATTCGACTGAATGAGCTCAACATACTATCGGTTACTATATTTTAACAACTACAGGATCCCAAAAGAAACAACACACGATAGATGAGGGAGGGTCTATACTTTATTAAACAATACACCAAATCGGCGATGAAATAGGGCAAACGGGTTTGCCCCCAAAAAAACTAAAGGGTACCTGTCTCGAGTGGAATCATCTCCATCATACACGGTCAACTTTGAAACCTCGTTTCTCCAACAAACACCACCGGTAATATACATCTACGACCTTGAGCGTGACGCCGGCCCTTCGTACATCTCACATTAACGTATGACAAGGAAACACTTACGCAAAGCGGAGTTACAAGCGAAACAGTAAACAGTAGCAAACTCTCGCGGATTCTCGCGGATCACATTACCTTGGAAAAGAAGCGCGAGATTTAAACGAGATCTTAGAGAGAGCTGCGCAGAACCGATGCGCATAGCGGTCTGCGGTTCGACTGCTAGAAGACGCCACAACCTGCTGACCCGATCGTCGACTCTCTGCCCCAAGCTGCCAAACTTACCTTCAAGATGCCGGAATTCGTAAACACCAAGGTCGGTGACTTTTTAAAATATAATCAGGTGTAAAATGTGCCGTTATTAAAACGTTCAAAGCAAAACCAAAAGCACCTAGTTCACTTTTGCCAACACAGGTGGGCAGCTAGGTTGTAGAGTAGAAGTTCCAGTCAGGTAAGACGCTGTCCAGGTTTGACTGCTCCAGGGGTGCCAAAGAATTCATAAGAATTTTACGGAATTCATACGATCCTTACTAGGAAACATACGAAGTTAACGGAATATATACGATCCATTACGCGGAAAAATACGATCCTTACTAATTTTGGGTCATTTGGTGACTTGCCGCCGCGATCACCGGTTCCACCGATTCCCAGCCTCGCCCTGCTATTTGGTCTAAAATACAGGCTACTGTGTCGTGAAAGAAGCCCGCATAGTTTATGCAGGGCATTTGATGGGGAAAATGAACTCTATGGTGGCCAAACTCCCCTGGAAAATTTGTTCTTCCTCTTAATGGCTCAAAATTGGACTATTTCTTAGTAGTCAGTAGTTAGTAGTTCGGCCACATTCTTCACTAATTAGCGAGGCTCAGTTGGCGCCACAACCAGCTCACCCGATCGTCGACTCTCTGCCGTAACCTGCCAAACTTACCTTCAAGATGCCGGAATTCGTAAACACCAAGGTCGGTGACACTTTTTTAAATATAGTCAGGTGTAAAATGTGCCGTTGTTAAAACGTTCAAAGCAAAAACCAAAAGCACCTAGTTCACTTTTGGCTTTGCTAACACAGATAGCAGCTTAAGGTTGTGATCTTTCCTACATTTTTTCTCACCCAAATTATCTGCGGATGGTGAAAACTGGCCATAATCATATTTGTGGTTCCTGTTTGGTACTGCTAAGTCACGATCGTATCATACTATCATCTTATCCAGTTTTCTTTGAAATTGGGTACATGTGGTCGGTTCCGGCCTGGTGTAGGTACTGTACGTAGCCAGGTGAAACAAACAGGGAGACAGTAGCCAGGTAATTACAGAACACCTTGCTAACAAGCTTCTTCTCTTCTTCTTCATTTCTGCCAAGCCCTACTGGCAGCCGTTGTTTGTAACACAGGTGAGCCGGTACATAAACAGTTAATAATCATAGCCTGGCCTCCAGGCTGGTGAAATGTGTGTGAGAATTAACATATGATTTATTCCATAACTCTTGCAGGCTGAGTTCGAGGCTCTCCTGAATGAGAACGCTACTGTTGTTGTGGACTTCACGGCCGTCTGGTGCGGACCCTGCAAAACGATCGGTCCTAAGTTTGACGTGAGTTTTTTTTTTTTTTGATCGAAACATACAATGACAAGACGTGGTGGCAACACACTCAAGTTACACTTATATTCATGTCGCCACCAGACAATACGTAATACATTTGATTTGTATATATGATAGGGGCTGAAGGGACCACCCAAGATGAATAAATAAATAAATAAATAAATAAATAAAACATGTACAAGCAAGCAAAGCCCGAATTTTTACACAGAAGTTGAATACAACAATCAATCAATAAACTAGTGAAACACATACATAAACACCGACAGGATCGATCAAGACACTATAAAAAAATGATTACAACAAAAATGTGTGCACATGCAGCAGTATTTCAGTATTGTACATTGTTGACAGAAAAGAAGAACCTCTGGACGTGAGTTGTTTTTTTTTACATCCATATATCAGCCTCATTTTGTCAAGATGCACACTCTCCGGTTTGTTTCGCATAACCGGTAAACCGCCTTTAGGCCACACCGCCTTAATTTTATGGATGACATCCTCTGAAGAACCCCAAACTAGTGCGCGCGGGCGAATTTTGTTTGACCTGTATAATTTGTGATTATTATGTATGTTCACTCTCTTTTAATTTTGTTGTCAGTATGTTCATATGTTTATATTTTTAACCCTGATAGACTAGTCATGGACTAAAGGGTATCAGAATAAACGAATTTGCGCGCGGATGTCATCCATATAATTAAGTCGGTGTGGCCTTAAGTCTAACTAATTGTTGTTTATATTTTGACTCTTTGTCGGTGAAATGTTTGTGAAATTGTTCACCATATTTTTGTTCTTTTTTTTAGGATATGGAAAAAGAATTCCCAACGATCAAATTTGCTAAGGTGGACGTTGATCAGAATTCCGTAAGTATACGTTAGGGTTTATTTTCATTTTATTTTTCGCATGAAAATACAAAGTACAAAGTAGTGTAAATTGAATAAAAATACAGTATTTCCTATTAGTATAAAGTGCAATACGAATACAGTGCAATCGTATTAGTATACAGTGCAATTTTACGGAATACAGTGCAATTTTACTAGTGACGTATTCCGTAAAATTGCACTGTATACTAATACGATTGCACTGTATTCCGTAAAATTGCACTGTATACTAGTAAAATTTTACTGTATTCCGTAAAATTGCTAAGTATATTCTGGCACCCCTAGAAAGTATAATCATACTATACGTAAAATTGCACTGTATACTGATGCGATATCATTGCACTGTATTCCGTAAAATTGCACTGCATTCCGTAAAATTGCACTGCATTCCGTAAAATTGCACTGTATTCCGTAAAATTGCTGAGTATACTCTGGCACTCCTGACTTTGCTACAGGAGGTTGCAATGGAACAAGGAGTCTCCGCTATGCCCACTTTCAAATGCTACGTGAACGGCCAGAAGGTAAGTTGTCATCTCGAAAACCTCATCCTTGCTTTTAGATTTGATTTCACTGCCAGATTTTGGTTTAGCCACAGCAAGTAAATTTTATGGATGACATCCTCCGCATACTCCAAATCTAATGCGAGCGGACGAAGAAAAACAAGGCGGGCCGAAAAAAACAACTGAAGGTGCCTGCCTTTTAAAATTTTAACTCACTGGTTTTGACTCACTGGGAACATGACATATACACAGCCAGTACTACATATCAGTGAACAATATTAATCAATCAAGAAACAAAACATTAAATCAGTCATGTCTCCTCTTGTTTTCCTAGTTATCTGCCATCCACCTTCCGGCATGGCAACAGACATCTTTGCCCATTTTCGGCATGTTGACCACTGTCAGTGGGCAACAAAATTTCTCGTTTTTTTTTCCAAAATCAGGCGAAAATTAATGCGCGCTGATGTCATCCATAAAAATTACTTGCTGTGGCCTTACAGAAGAACTTTATTGCACAACAGTCGAACATGGTATCAACTATGTATCTGTGTCAATTTGGCTACTCTGCGGTTTGAAAATTAGATAAAGAAATAACTTATTTTGGTTTGTTGATTTGCAGGTTGACGAGGTGGTTGGAGCGGATGAAGCGAAGTTGAGGGAAATGATTGAGAAAGTCAAATAAGAATTTTGGCTGCATTTGCTTTGCCATGGTTCAGAGTTAGGTGTGATAGAATTACAACACTTGAGTAGAAAACTTGTTCCTGATTTGATGAGCGCTGGCAAACGCAAACAGAAACGCAGTCTGATTTGTAGTGTAGGTTGTAAGGCTGTTGATCATGCCAGACTATGCATGATGTAGAAAATGACTAATAAAATGGTGGACGTCCCAATTACTAATTATATGTACCTAATACCAGAATTACAACACTGGAGTAGAAAATTTGTACCTGATTTGATGAGCGCTGGCAAACGCAAACGGAAACGCAGCCTGATTTGTAGTGTAGCACCCGGTGAGTGTAGGTTGTAAGGCTGTTGATCATGCCAGGCTATGTATGATGTAGAAAATGACTAATAAAATGGTGGACGTCCCAATTACTAAGTACATGTACCTAATACCAGCTCAGAAGAGAACAAGAAATAGCCATGCCTTCAAGTACCAGAGTCATCAACCAAGGATTGAGGTGTTTAAGAATATTCATTCTTTCCTACATGTAGAACTATCGCAGAGTGGAACTCGCTGTCACCAAGTACAGTAGGGGCATCATCATTAGATAGCTTTAAACATTTACAATGTCTAGAGTTAGATGTTCAAAGGTCAGGTGTAACAAGTCGATCGGTGTGATGTAGCCGGCTGCCGCCGCGCCGCGTGCCTGCGAAGCTGGTGTGTTACGCCGAAAGGCGGTTATACCGGCTATACAGGTACAGATACAGATCATATTTGCATGTTTTGATTTGGTGATATTTGGTTTTGACTTGGTGATGTGGTGTAATATAAGGTCTAGCGAATGTTTGGTATCTCTGCATCTATATATCACTTACTATAAACCAGTTCCGTGTAGCAATGATGTGTATCCATTGATTAAATTTGGTTTCCTTATCTATTATTAAAGTAAACCTTTTTGTATGATCGTAAGATATAGCAGACGCCAAGGGAATGTGTCTGCATAGTTGAACTACATGTATCACATTGTTGTGGCGATTGTCTATGCTTGATAATACGAACAATTTGTCAATAAATGACTTGCTACGTAGAATTGATGTGACCAATCACTCTTTATCACGAATAAGTTACCGACAACACGTAATGCTTATTAACGGTAACTCTCTGCGCCTTTCGGAAAAAGGCATGGCGACCTTTTACATTATAACAAAGACTAAACGCAGTTAATATTTGCATCTGAAATTTCTTTTATTTCTAAAAGTTATCACTAGACAAATAGATATCTTAACACGACAGCGCAAGTACATACTAAATAAGGCAAATAATTAGATGACTTAAGCTTGGGCAGGGACATACACATGACTTCACGTACATACGAGTATGGCACGGCCTCCATATGTTCGAAGGTAAACAACAAACAACTTTGTACAACAAACAAGGCTAGGGTTGCCTTAACGTGTGCACAGGGTAGTCTTCTATTCCTGAGTATTGAGCCTCAAACGATATCGTAGGGCGCTGCATTGTTTCAGATATGTACCCGGCACATTTTGACATAAGATCGTCTCCAGTATATACACGTGTACTATAAATCTACGCGTCACAAGAGTCAAGACAGTGCAAGTGTAAGTCGTTCACCATCTCATACTGGTTACAAAATCATATCTACGAATAAGTCAAAATGTTACTTTTTCTCTCTGCACCCCATTTTTACCCTTTTCTCTTGCTAAATCTTCACCTTTTTTTAGAGGTCCGACACCCAATGAATCAAACTGTTGTGGGCTACCTACTCTTTACGCAGATGTGCTGTCTCTTATTTCTGCTTGTCTGTCGAGCTGGCGCGAACAAACATGACAAGCGGAAAGAATTACAAACACAGACCGACACCATACATCTGCTTGGTGAGCGTAGCCTCTACCATGCTTCGGGAGGCGGCTGGAAAGAGTAGAAATTGGCCAAATAGAGAGATAACATGCCAGGAGAGTTTGACCGTTGAGAAAACAGTTCGCCGCGTACAAACGTGCAAACGGACAAACTCTCCTGGCATGTTACCTCTCTATTTGACCAATTTCTACTCTTTCCAGCCGCCTCCCGAAGCATTGTAGAGGCTATGGAGACCGTACAACTATAACTTTTCTCTCAGAAACGCTGCTAACTTTATGGCCGCATCCGCCGCAAGTTCCCGGATGTCATCCTCCTTCTCCGGGGTGACTTTCCCGCTCTTTTTCCTCCACCATCTTTTCCCACGTGACCACAGCCCTCTTCTGGCCCGCTGACCCGAGGTTGAGAAGTTTACCCCGATCTCTGGGATGTCTGCAAAACTTAGTTGAGAGTCCGTCCTGCGTAACTCTGCTTCCGTAAGGTTGTCGGTTCTTTCCTTTTCGAGGGAATAGTCACGCATCTCGGCATCGAAGGCCCTCACGCCGCCGTTGAGTTTGTCCACGTGTTCCTCCAGGTCCTGAAACTCTGCAGCGAGGTTATTCTTCTCCTGCCGAACGTGCCTCACGACGCCTTCTAGTTTCGTCAGCTTGGAGTTGAGCGTGTGGACGAAGTCACGCTCGTCTTGCACCATGGCTTGGAGGTGCGCTCGAAGCGCCTCAAGCGGCGATGGTGCATCTTCCACCCCGTGGCGACTGGAAGCCAGGCTATCGTGTCTTTCCGGACTCTCTGCATTTGCTGATGAAACAGTAGGCTGGATCTGAGATTCTTCCAACAAACCCGGGATACAAGTTCTGGGTGAATGATCACAAACTTTGGGTGGCTCCGAGATTTCTTCTTTTCCATCTGCTTGATCTGTGCAATCATTGCTGGCGGGAGGTTTTAAGGTAGCCTCAAGAGGCGACGGTGCATCTGCCGTCCCATGGCGACTGAGAGCCAGGCTATCGCGGCTTCCTGGACTCTCTGCATTTGCTGATGAAAGAGTAGACTTGATCTGAAGTTCTGCCGTAAGCGGTTCTTCCAACAAACCAGGCATACAACTGGTTGAATCACATACTTTGCCGTCCTCCAGGTTTTCCTCTTTTTCATCCGCTGTCTCCACTGTGCAATCATTGAAGTTAGCGGGAGGTATTTTGGTAGCTGAAACACCCTGAACCTCTTCAACAGAGGGAACTGGCTCACTTTTTGCGTCGCACTCCTTGGAAGACGTTTGCGATGGCGTCTCTAAACGTGACGTCTCCTCCGCTTTCTTGTCTGCAACGTCAGGAACAAGTACAGTTTCTTCACTCAGCGTAGGTGCCTCCGACATGTTTCTTGCTCTTCCTTCACGGCTCTGAGTTTTGTTTCAAAGAAAGCGGGAATTTAGAACACAACGAGATGGAACGAAGCGAACCCGTCTCCTGGTTGCCCGCAAGCCCGCATGTGTTCTAAAGTGAAGTTTGCCTGGAAGAGCGCTCGTGTGTGTTTTGGGGGAATGGTGCTGCCAGCAAATCGTTCTGTGTACTGTGTGTACTGTGTACCGTACACACTATGGCCACACAAAACAAAGAGTCTGTGCAACACTAGCATGTGTTTCAAAGTGAAGTTTGCCTGGATGAGCGCTCGTGTGTGTGTTCTAGGGGGATGGGGATGCCAGCAAATCTCTCTGTGTACTGTGTGTACTGTGTGCCGTACACACTATGGCCACACAAAACAAAGAGTCTGTGCAACAACAGCATGTGTTCCAAAGTGAAGATTGCCTCAATGAGTCGGCGCTCGTGTGTGTTTTGGTGGGAATGTGGCTGCCAGCGAACCGCTCTGTGTACTGTGTGTACTGTGTACCGTACACACTATGGCCACACAAGACAAAGAGTCTGTGCAACACTAGCATGTGTTCCAAAGTGAAGTTTGCCTGCCTGGATGCGCGGTCGTGTGTGTTCTATGGGAATGGGGATGCCAGCAAATCGTTCTGTGTACTGTGTGTACTGTGTACCGCACACACTTATGGCCACACAAAACAAAGAGTCTGTGTGTCATCTGTCTATACAAACTTGACTTAAGGGATAATAACCTTCAGAGATGGAGTACTGCCCCCTCCTTAAAAGGAAAAACTTGAACATCAGCAGCTGAAAATGGCGTTTTGCCTCAAGTTGACTTTCATTCATTACATGAAAAAAATTGTGATCAGAGAATTCAACTTATGGATGTAAGAATGAATGGATGGAAGGATAGATGGGTGGATGAAGGGATGGATAGAAGATGTATGGATGGAAAAGAGATAAGTTGTAGAAACTATTATATTAAAGCTGGTGTTTACGCCAAGGGCGGTTGTACCGCAGTATTCAACAATAGCATGCATTGTTGCCTTGTATATATGCCTTATACAGTCCTTTTGTGGATAAGGTAACATTATGATAACCATACTAGTTTTCTAGCTGTAACTTAAAATCTATGAATAAAACTTCTACACCTGCTTCTTTTATGACCGAAATAAATTTCTTTTCAAAAATCTTGTTTTTGTTTTATCAATTTTTTCAGGTTTCTTACGTCCCTTCTCGTGTTTTATTAATTTTTTTTTCGCAAAACATTATCGTATGTTTATATACCATTGAAGCAAATACATTTGTACTGCAAGTTGAGGCCCTTTAAAAAAACCCACACGTGTGTAATGGACCCGTCCGTTGACCCTTGTGCTTCACATAACCTATGACCCATGACGTGTGCATGAAAAGGCCGCATTCTTTGGTTTGGCGCCACAAATCGCTCACGAGATCGTCAACTCTCTACCCAAACCCGCCAAACTAACCCTCAAAATGGTGCGAATGATCGAGACCAAGGTACGTGACATTCTTTAAACATATCTAGATGTGAAATTTGCCGTTGCTAGACACGTTTTAAGCATAAAAAGGTATTTTTTATGCAAACAGATCTTCAAGTACAGAAGTAGTGTACAACCACCGACCACATGTTTCACTGTGTTCAACACGAAACCGAGAATTTTTATGATGGTTGAAAACTTAGTTTTGCCCCCGAAAATGCTAAGAGTTGAAGTCTTTGGCAGAAGCTTCTTCAAAAGATAGTTAGAAACAACATTTTGAAATATTAATGGGTAGGTTTAAGAAGTTTTCCGGATGTAATCGAGAACATAGTTGCCCCCCTCCCACTATAATTTGTTTAACTACAGCAAACATATTTATTCGCCCTAAATTTTTGCTCCAACCTCTTCGACTGCTTTTCTGCTAACAGTCAAACAGGCACCAGTACCCCTGGTGTCAGAAATTATGTTAGGACGAAGAGGCGTAGTACAATAATTTTTGTTACTAATATATAGGCTAGTGGGCGTATGCTTTGGACCTGGTTACTAGTATTTCTTCATATTTATTTCAGAGCAAAATCATCCGCAGATTGTGAAAAAAAGTGGGCAAAAACATGTTTATAGTTCCTCTTTGGTACTGCAGAGTCATTGTAGGAAATAGGAAATGGATCACAGAATCCGGTTTTCTTCGAAAAAGGTGTGGCATTGGCCACTGATGCGTATACTAAGAATAGGTATCGATGTATGTATACGCGTTTCCAGGCCAAACAATACAGAGAATAGCCAGGTAGACAAGGGTGTGTCGTGTGGATTACTGTAACTCGAAGGCTCTGTCATTTTGGGCACTGAAAATCTAATCATTTTCCAATCATGTGTCAATTTTTTGCTGCAGTGGCCTTGTGGCCTACATGTATTATGTATGTATCAGGAAGTGGTGGTAGAAAATTTGCAAAGTCATGCTATGCTTGGCTTGCATGCTTGGTGATTAGGTACATTTGGTCTCACTGGTGTAACGTTACATAGCCTAAACCAGGGTTTCCTAAGGGGCTATGGATAGTAAGACTCTGCAAAAATAGGGCCAGTTCTTCTTCTTTTTTATTCTTAGGGCCAGTTAATAGAGTAATTGCCATTATATGGATGACATTCTCCAGGAACCCCAAAACTGACGCGTGTGAATAAAAAAAGTTTGGCAAAAAAAAAGGTTCCTTCATTATAAAATCTACATAGTCATAAGTTTTTTATGGTTGAACAAATGACTAAATGCACAGAGTATTGTATGGTGAATAATAATAATATTAATAGTCTTAATCATAATCTTCATTTTAATTTCTTCACATTTTCTTCTTTTCCTGAATTGCTTTTGGTATTCTATGACATTAATATCGTTTTCCAATACTTTTTTTCATAACATATTCGCTCATTTTGTACGATTTACAGTCTGGTTGAAACTTCTTTTTTTTTTTGGAAACGGACAAAAATTCATGCACGCGGATGTCATCCATATGATCAAATCAACATGGCCTAAGGGTACCAAATTGCAAATTAGCTCTATTGTTGTTATGTCAGTTCTTTCCTGACCAGTTAGTTTCTCTATTTGACTAAATTTGACTATTATTCAGTGAGTCTGAATCGTTGTGCAGTTCCACTTAATGTTTCTTAGAGCCTAGAATTAAGTAAACAATAGGTGTTGATTGGCCAGTGAAATCCCAGGCAAATTGCAATTTGCTACATTCATTCTGTACCACCCATCCCTACAGTAAATCACTTTATATTTGTGGTACTTTTAAATTTGTTGTTATAACAGTTCTGTACCACGAATTTATCTTATCATTACTGCAAACAAATAAATTTGCTGACTTAATCTTCTGCACCTACCACCACCGCAAACATATAGTTCACGTGAGCCCTCCTTTTTTTCAGACAGCGAACCTTTGAATATAAAGTAATTTACGGTAGTAGAATTTGGCAAAAATGGAGTGATTATGGAGAGTAAGCCGAAGTAAGGGTAACATTTGCAACATGTATTAGGACACTTATATTTTCAATGTTGGAAAACGATTGTATAACACATAATCACTCAGGTGTCAGATCATGGATGAATGATGGACCTAGAAAAGGTTGATCAGCTTTAAAAATTTATGTCCCTTGCAGGGGTTCACACAAAACAGGGTTAGGGTTGGCAGTTTTTTCCAGGGTCGGAAGGGAAACAGGAAACTCAACATTTTTTTCCCTAGGCCTTAAAACATTACACAAGGATATCATCACACAGTTGGGACATATGTTAAAACTAACATAAGATGTGAATAGGTATGAATGAATAGACATGTCAGAATGGCCCTGATGAAGATGACAGACGGTCATCGAAACGTCGGCTAGTGAAAAATAAATGGTTGTGATAAAAAGAACTTTGCTATTCAGTCATTTACCAACCTGAGGAAATTATTTACTAACGTAAGATGTGTTCTAACCCCTGCAGGCTGACTTTGATGCTCTCCTGGCTGACAACAAAGACAAGCTGATTGTTGTGGACTTCACAGCCAGCTGGTGCGGACCCTGCAGGATGATCGCTCCTGTGTTTGAGGTGGGGAGGAGGTTTTTTTACATCCATATCAGACTCTAAACCTTACTGTCCAGTCTTACTTCACTCACTCACTCACTCACTCACTCACTCACTCACTCACTCACTCACTCGCTCACTCACACGCTCGCTCGCTCGCTCGCTCGCTCGCTCGCTCACTCACTCACTCGCTCACTCACTCACTCACTCACTCACTCGCTCGCTCACTCACTCACTCACTCATACTCACTCAGCATTCACTCACTCACTCACTCACTCACTCCACATTCACTCACTCGCTCACTCGCTCACTCACTCACTCACTCACTCACTCACTCATAGTCACACACTCACTCACTCACTCACACACTCACTCACTCACACACTCACTCTCATTCACTCACTCACTCATGCTCAGTCACTCACTCATTCACTCACTCACTCATTCACTCACTCACTCACTCTCACTCACTCATGCTCAGTCACTCACTCATTCACTCACTCACTCATGCTCAGTCACACACTCACTCATACTCAGTCACACACTCACCCACTCATACTCAGTCACACACTCACCCACTCATACTCAGTCACACACTCACCCACTCATACTCAGTCACACACTCACTCACTCACTCACTCAATCACCCACTTCCTCACTCACTCACTCACTCACTCACTCACTCATGCTCAGTCACTCACTCATTCACTCACTCACTCATACTCAGACACACACTCACTGTGTTGAGTCCAGCTTGCTTGCAATCTTCTCTTGACTGTCCGCCTCCAGTTCTCTCTGTCAGCCATCTCTGCAGGCAGTTGGTTTAGGTTCATTCCAATGTCAGCTTCTAGCTTCACCATGTTTTTGTTTTCTTCAGAAACTGGCAGAGGAGAACCCTGATGTCATCTTTGTGAAGGTTGACGTCGATGCAAATGACGTAAGTATGACTGTTCATGCTCTGAAGCAAATTCAATACTTCTTGAACATGTTCTGGCTTAGGTACATGTATGAGGGTTTACAATGTACATATTCTAATACCCCAATAAAGAGTACTCAGTATTTACAAGTTTTCTTGACAGCAATATGCGCACATACCAAAAGGAGAATGGTTCAAAAGTTATCCGGAACAACAATGTAAATTAAAAACTGTAAATTTGTCTGTAAACTTGTGAATGTTATCAGCAGACTTGTGCACACTTTGTATTGTCATGTCACAATTTCTGAATAAATAAATAAATAGATAAATGAATCTGTTCACACATGTTTCGAAAAGAGAGATCTTGTAGTAGATATAGATGTAACACAGCAAGCAATGTGTCCCCGTACCCTTAGCTTGTACCTGAGTTATCTAACATAGTAGTATGTGATTATGCAATAAAGTTCATTGTCATTGTCTATGATCTCTCATCAGATTACTAACTTTTGAACAACTTTTTAACTTTTCTGACTTTCCAACCGTTCCATCTTTCCCTTCCACTTTTGATTATAGATATTATTATGATTACTATATTAATTTGATGATTATGTGTCTTTGATATTGTATAATGCATTGTTATGTTTTGCTATTTTAATATTCGTAACTTGTTGTTAGGTCCTGTATATTGTATTGACTTGTCCTGTGTTGTGTTGTATGTATTAGTGGCAGCCGCCACCAGCCTTTAGGCTGCCTGGCTCCCACTTGTAATGCGTTGTTGGCATCACCAATAAATGAAATGAAATGAAATGATTGCACCTCCCTACAGGAGACTGCGGGAGCTTGTGGTATCTCTGCCATGCCCACATTCCAGTGCTACAAGAATGGAGCAAAGGTGAGTTCTCATCTACTAAAAAAATATCCAGGAAGAAAAGATTGAGGCAGTCCAAAGGCGAGCGGCAAGATTTGTATATCAGGATTACAGACACACCACAAGTGTAACACACCTTTTGAACAAACTAGGCTGGCCCACCCTGAAAGAGAGGAGAAAGATTGCACGACTGACACTGTTTTTCAAGGCCATCAACGACCAAGTAGCCATCCCATTCACAATTACACTAGCAGAAACACAAACCCCACAAGGGGTCATCCCCTACGGTACACCACATTCACATGTAAGACAGAAACTTACAGAGCAGGTTTCATACCAAGAACAGTTATGGAATGGAATACTTAACCAGCACACATAGTCACAGCGACAACAGTAGAAAAAAACTAATTCTAGCTTCTAGAAATGGTCATTTTGGGTGCTAGTGTCACGGAAATGAACAGAAACCTACAGTGGGGGTTGCTGGAAGGCAGACGAAAAATGTCCAAACTATGCGTGATGTACAAAATGACTAATAAACTGTTGGATGTTCCCACTACTAAGTACCTATCAGTAATACCAGCTCAGAAATGAACAAGAATTAGCCATGCCTTCAAGTACGGTGCAATAGCTCAATTGGAAACTTTGTAACTGGGAGGTCGTGAGTTCAAACCCCGGCCGGGTCATACCACAGACTTTAAAAATGGTACACACTTCTTCCTCTGCTTAGCACTCAGCACATATGAGTGTTGGACGGTCAAACACACAGCACTACCAGCGGGCAAGCCTTGGTAATGCCTTGCACATATATTGTAACACGACAATGGTTATTCTGGCTACATCACCTTTGCAAATTTAGTTGTATACAGACTTATTTTTGTTTGTTGATTTCCAGGTTGAGGAGATGTGTGGCGCCAGTGAAGACAAGTTGAGGGAAATGGTGGCCAAGAACAAGTAATGACTCCACTGAGATCTCATCTAGGAGAATCAGAATTTTCGGGTGAATTTGTTTAGCTGTGATTCAGAATTAGGTACTATAGAATAACAATTGATTAGAAACTTTGTACTTAAGAATAAATGGATCTGATGAGCACGTAAATAATAGTCAGAAAATTCAGTCTGTTTTAAGTTTCAGTTGTATCTGGTAATATTTGCACCTGTTTTGAAGTGAATGTGGTTTGAAATATAGAAGGAAACACAAGTATTCAATGATTATGTAACTCAAGAGTTGTCGTCATCATTCTGGCTACATTAATTCTGGATCTCTAAAACATTCTCCAACATTTTAAGGTAAACATTGAAAGCGAGAAGATAAAATGAAATGCTTAAAAGCAGAGGGTTGGGATTTTCACTGTCTAAAACTGAGTCCGTCAAGGCATATATTTGTCACTAATTTGTATGGTTATATTCTACTTCAGCATCATCTGTTTTAGAACTAACAAATGAATTTGGTGTCACCTAACAAATCTGCAAATGGATCATGTACAAAATCAACTTTGGGCACAATTTTAACAGCTTGCAGTTGATGCTTATTGTAAGCAAAATATGCACACATAGTCACCTTACTAACTAATGACCACTAGTCGGAAACAACACTGTATCTTAAGGTATGTTTTGCTTGGATATAAACTTATCCAGTTTTGGATTTATTCCTACATGGCCACTACCCTGGTTTTTTGACTTTTGAAAGCAATAATGGTTCGAAAGCAGATGAATATTTTATTTTCTCAATCCATCTCAAAATTCTTTAAGGTTATAGGAAAGGTATTTCTTGCCCTTAAGTAGGACACCCAATAGTAAAACGTTAAACTTTCTTCCAACACACAGTTTACATAGAGATAAAATTTTCAGCGACCACTGTCGCCTTCATCAGGATAATTAATGACCAATCACTTCACAACGTGATCTCGCGAGAGTTACGGTTTACCAACGTTGTGAAGTGATTGGTCATTAATTATCCTGATGAAGGCGACAGTGGTCGCTGAAAATTTGATCTCTGTAAACTGTGTGTTGGAAGAAAGTTTAACGTTTTACTATGATTGCTACCAACACAGATGAACTTTCATGATAATAGGACACCCAATGTTGTCATTCTGATTACCCAAGAGCCTAGAAACCAAGGTTTTAACATCTGTGCATGTCTGGTTCTACGCAATAAACTAGTGATTTTGACGTGGCTTGCTGGTTATCCATTTTTTTATGTGTCACATATCTTAATGGGCGAGAGTGAGTGAGTGATTGAGTGTATGTACTGTGTTAGTAAATGTCAGTCTCAGCTGAGTTTACTTATTAATACTAAGCTGAGACCAAGTTTGTCAAGTTTGTTCTTGCCTGAAAAGCGCCACAAAGAAAATAGTGAAGAAACCTCCTGTCTCTTGTCTAGTGTTCCCTCTTTTTTTTATTTTGTTATACCCCAATGAAAAATGGGGTTGGACGGCTGAGCTGAGCTGTCCTATGGCTTAGGAGATCACTACTTCTCTGTCTGGGAAGTTAGTGACTCAAAATTTTGGCAAAAAAAAGCTTTACTGCTCATATCAGCCCTTCTAATATATGTAAATTATAAGTAATCCTCTTACTTGACCCATGAAAGTAAAATCATAACAACTGATGATGAACAAAATGCAATTGCTCATGCCTCTATAAAGTATAACGTAAAGTAACGAATCAATTTTTACAAAAAAGCGCCAGGTTTAACCGCTTATATCAACCCATCTGAGAATGTTTATGTCAGAACAAAAAAATGCGAGGCTATCCGGTCCTTCCTTTGTCTATTTCTCATAGTTATGTAGTCAGAAAACGCTCCGAGGTCAAGAACAAGAGCAGGAAAGACTTGAGGTGAACCCCCTTAAGAGCCCATCGCGTTTCCCCACTCGCGAAATGGCCAAATCTGGGAATGAGCGAGGCTTCGTTAGCGAGATACGGCCCTTTTCGGAACGGGGGCCCGAAAACGGGGGTGTGATAGGGGATGAATATCCGCTTTTCAAATTTAAGAAAAATGAAACTTTTGACATTTTCCGGCCTCCTTGATTTCGTAGTATACTCCTTACGGCCTCTATTCTATTCCTGCTAAATGCCTTTGCCCGAAACCGCTTCTTTCTTGAGTTATTCGTAAAAACGTGTTTTTGCGATCAGCTGATCGCTTGCAGAACTGGTCAAAACCTTTGCAGAAGTGGACTTTTCGCTGTCGAAGACATTACCATATGAATGAAAACCAAGCAGATGTAGGGAAGGAAGATCGTAACTTTTGAGCACATAGATTATCATATTAAGGCAGACTCCTATAGCTTATACAAACAGCGCTTCCCGGGTTAGGTATATGGAGAGTGTACACAAGAGTGTAAGATCGTTCTAAAATGATAGAACCGCCTTGTGTCTGTGAAGCTGGTGTGTTAAGAGGAAGACGCGGTACCGGTTCTACAAATTTAAGGGCCAAGATACAGAGATTATCTCCTAGCTGCTTTTGGACTTAAGAAATAGGTTGGTTTTATCAAGGAGTTAAAATCAAGACTTTTTAACGAACGTCTTTGTTTTTATTCAATGCTGAAGATCACTTGAAGATACGGAGTATGAAAACAACAATACTACCCAAATAAGGTGAAGCGCTCATCAGCTCACATGATTTCCTCACCTGAAATCAACCGGTGGGTAGTCTATTATCATAATTTGCCCCAAAACCTTGGTCTGCTCACAACAAAAAGCAAAATACAGGAGAAATAAAGCGATAAATAAAGTAAAACATGGATGGATCACGGTTCATTAGTAGTTTGGTGGTTTCTGTTACTGAAATACTGATGTTGGGCATCATTTTCTTGTGTAGTTTGATAAACAAGGCTATGATGATGAGACCACAAACAAAAGTTGCAGAGAGCTACTTCGGACCCCTTGGCATGACACCTTGTGGTCATGTTGCTCTATTGAACAACAGCGTCCCTCTTTTTGGGAGTAGATGGCAATCCAAGTGGGTTGTCATGTACGAGCCTTGGACGGCTGAGCTGAGCTGTCCTATGGCTTAGGAGTCCACTACTTCTCTGTCTGGGAAGTTAGTGGCTCAAAAACTAGGGCCCTCCGCGGTGCCCTTAAGGCCGGTCTGGCCGCACCAGACTGTGCCGCATGACGCCACGTAACACAATGTCGCAGTATGTCATACTTATAGCAAAAATCAAGACAAATCTTCATTTATAAGTTCATTTTACCCCACAATTTCCCTGATCCCTCTAGCCCTCCCCTCAATACCGTATTTAATATTGTTTCGGCCTTTTATACCCCAAACCCCGCCTACACCCCGGCAAATCTTTACACTACTTCCACAGGAGATATCTCTCCTTCGTGGGACTTAAGTTGGATAAATTATGTTCATATACACCTATGTCACAGGTGAGTGTAATTAACCTGAATATATTAAATGTTGGGCTAGTACACAAACAAGACCAGAGGGACAGATCATGGAAAAGTATTCTTTATTTCTTTCAAGTATGAGACATAGGCAGGAAGAGAAGACAATGGGTAATACTACAGACTATGAATTTCATTCTTACATTCATTCTAACATACACTGCCACAAATTTGGCAAACATGAACAATAAAATGGCAAAAAGAACAATATCAATTCTAAAATGAAGGCTGCCCTCTTACATGTACATACATGATGCTCACATGTTTGCCGCATGCAAGTCATGGCTAATATAGCAGGGTTTAGACAATAATACAAGAAGCACAGTCCGTCAATTTTCCAACATTTATGCTTAAAATAAGAGCCAGAATAAAGTTATATACAGAATTTGTTGCATGACTTTGTGTGTATGTGAGACTTCCTTTAGTTTGTTCATCAACACTTGTTATGAGCGCGATTGTTTCCTTGACTGAAGGAAACAAAAACAGCAAATACCATATAGTTTGCCCATATGGAAACGCTGCGAACATTATAACAACTCTTTACCATGAAGTCCAGGTCCTCAAGCGTAACACCACTTCTACAGAGCGCTGTTTTCACTCGTGGGCCGGACACAAAAACGGCCATTTGGGTAAATTATGTTGATATGCATCTGTAACACAGGTGACCATAATTAAGGCTGGATTGCTAAATCAGTTAACCATGGGAATTTTACGGCACTCATATTTTAACACAGAATGTGTATATAGTCACCCATATATAATCAACAGAATACATTGTACCTGTATTTTTTTTAACGTTTTATAACTTCAGCATGTCTGCAGTTCCCTTGAACTTCTGCACCAGTCCCTCAGCAGGAGGAATATGTCAGATCTGGCCATGGTTAATCGCCTGGACAAGCTCGACATCCAGCACTACAGAAACAGGCAGGGAGTGTGGTGGAATTAACTTTAATAACAATACCGACACATGTACAAGTGCAATGTAATTTTCACAATCATGACAGAGAATCTCAGATAGACACGTTCACTTAGTCATCAGCAAAGTTATTACTTGAGGAGTAGAATGGCTCAACGTGTAATTGAGGAATATAAACAATAACGAAGGGCCGGAAGGCATCACCGATAATATATATATAGCCACCAACAGGGAAATTAATAAAGAAACTGTCCACAATCAACAGAAACGGAACAAATCATTCACACCTACATACCCGAGCCTCCTCGCTTTAGCTGAAAAGCAGCTAAATTTAGTAAAATCCGTCTGGAACTCCATCGAAACACGATCTAAACATGCCGCCGGCTCACCTGGCGAAACTTTGTGACCTTTGACCTAATCTCCTCAAGCGCCGGCTAGCAATGCTTGAAGGTACTACAGCTTCCTGGCCTCCAGCTAATGAAGCATACAATACTGCACATGACCGTGACACGGTCTTAATTTAGCGCCGCCCAGTGGCGTGTTTCGGTACTGCAGTCCCTGGCATCTCACATTGTGAAGGCTAATACCAGTGCCTGCAGTACTGAAACTCATCACTGGGCGGCGCTATATTAAGACCGTATGTGCGTCAAGGGCAGTGTTTGCTTTTCAATACATCGTCAGAAACTGAAGTTTACTTTCCTCCAAACAAAGAAAATGTCACAATACAAAAACTTATTGCATTGTTAACCAGCTAGGTGCAGTTGAGAAGGAAAGAAAGGCTTTGGAAATGAGAAATCGAAAGGTTTTCCTGGCTACTAGTACGTAGTTTCGCCGACTGGTGGTAAACAGGTGTTTTTTCGGTCGTCTTTTTTTATCTCCTGATTACCCAACTAGTAACGTTACATTTTATGTCCGCCTAACGGTTAGGTGCTTGGTCAAAATCAACAAGCATCTAACCGTTAGGCGGACATAAAATGTACTAGTTGGGTAATCAGGGGAAACAAAAAGACGACCGAAAAATCACCTGTTTTACAATACCACCAGTCGGTGTACAATTGAGTCACTAATGTCATGAATGTAGTGCCACGTAGTTTCCTGACTGCTGTGGTGGTAACCATGTTATAGTTGGGTGGTCTTTTTTTATCTCCTGATTATCCAAATAGTACACATATGTTCGCCGGACGGTCAAGTGCATACTGCAGTGACTGCAGTACCGAAACACGTCACTGGGCGGCGCTAAATTAAGACCGTGTGAGCGTTGGCCGTGACAATGGCTTTTAATCCTGATTACCCAAATAATACAAGTTATGTTTGCCGGACCGATAAGCCTGTTTAAACGTTGAATTATCCCTACTGCTATGTTAAATGAGTCAGTGATGAGCCTGCTTTTCTGCAATGATAGTTCTGGCCGTTAGGCGGCACTTTTGAGCCATGCGTCACGGATAATTTTACATTTCTTCCTGACTACTTCTACCCAAATCTATCCTGATTATCCAAATAATGCAAGTCACAAAAATACATGTTTCAGACTTGTTACAACATTTTTTTTATTGGACACTGTGCAATTATTCTGCTCAACCTTGAAAAAATATATCTTTCTTACTTCGCATCATAAAGTGTACAAAAGTCAATATTAATGTATATACAAAGCAATTTATCAATTGCTCAAATGTAATGTATGTATGTATGTATGTATGTATATTTATGTATAGCTATTACTGCTACTCATACTATTCATAACATTTTGCAATACCAGTGAGAGCATATAAGGCCACACCAATTTTAATTTGATGCTTTTCAGATTTTTTTTTGCAAAAAAATATGAAGCGACAAGGCGATAAAAAAAATAAAAAAATAAAAACAGGTCTAGGCATCCTATCATATATAGCCCTAAATACTATGATAGGAGCCATGGGGTCAACACAGAAGGCTGGGTTAAAACTTAAACAATAAATTTTGAACTTTTCATCAAAGCAATGCATTGATAGATGGAAAAACTGTAACAACTAGGAAGAAAGGGACTTCCCTCAACTGTTTGGAGCAACATATGAGCAGAACAAGAATCTTTTTTTTTTTGCAAATAAAAAAAAAAGAAGATGCAAATCCGAGAACCCCACAAATTAAATTGGTGTGGCCTTAGCTTAGAACAAAACTGACTGTTCATCTTTCATCTAGATCATCAAAAACTGTCCCCAACCTCTTCATCACATTCACTTTGAGTTCTGCATAACTAGGACCGTACACAGAAGTGTCTTCAGTATCGTTCTTTCTTGCCTTCTTCTTTGCTTTCAGTTTTTGTAGTTGATACTCGAAAAACCCTTTCAGGTCGTTGTCAGTCTTTTCTAACTGTTCGTCTTCCTTTGATACGACATGATACGACTCGTCAATGATGGCCACAAAGAAACCGATCAAACAGATGTTGAAGACAAAGACAAACAGAAACAGGACGAACGTTCCCAGGTTTCCAGTCGTGGTGGAGATTTCTTCAAAGCTCAGATCGCCAGCGATGATGGTCACCAGTGCCTCGAAGGTCCGAGCGAAGGAACTGCAGTAATACAGTGATGAAGGTTAGACATCCAGGTAAAAAATGCTCATTGGAAATTCTAACTATATTACTGGATAAATTACGGAGAACAATTTCCGGATGTGTAAAAGAGATGGTGAATGTTAGACATCCAAGTAATAAGATACGCCAAAAAACAGTTACTCAAGCAACTGGATAATTTTTGGATTTACAAAAATTAATGTTACCTAGTACCTTTCTAGTATTTCTCTTGAATGTATCTATCACAACAGTGTCAGTGACACTAAGAGACTGCAGGAGAAATGCAGGTTTATAAGCACTGTTAAACTATTGATTGATATGCAAATAAGTGAAGACAAATTTTTTTGAAAGTCCAAAAGGAAACAAAAGTTTGACAAGACAAAGATGATGCAAATTTGTCAAGAAGCTCCTAAATGTAGTGGATGCTACCTGGAACGTCTGACTGTTTCCAAAATCGTCCATACAGTTGCTTGAGTAATTTGGTGAGACAAGGTAGTTCCTATGGAAAGACAATACCTGTAGGAGCGCATGCGGAGGCCAAACGTGAGATGCATGAGAACTGCGAAGGAGAAGAAGTAGAGGAAGAACATGACTGAGAATCCGGAGAGCGGGCGGACGCTGAGCCGGAGGGTGTGGGTGAGGAGAGACGCGCGATGGCTGAACCGCAGCAGGTGGGTCATCTTCAGGGTCACGCTGCACAGCAGGGCCGCAACTATGTACGTGTAGACCTGGGAGATACAAAGATGAATCATATCATAAACTAGAAAGGAAACATTTGCAAAGCAAATGCATCATGTTTACCTTCACATGGTCCAGTTTAACAAACTACTGCATTGTTTATTCTTACTCAGACACACTGTCTCATATATACATGTATATGATGTTTAACCAGTGAACTCTGAGTTCTGCATGGCACAAAATTATGTAACCCAACACCAGTTACCATGGTGACACGTCTGGTTCAGGTCATTGACCTTATTTGTTTGGAGAAGAAGAAGAAACAGAGCAAAAACAATATGTTTTCCTTCGGTAAACATAAAAACTCCTGAGAGATGACGTGTGCCATACTTTCCTGTGTTTTTGTTCTTTGTTAACACAACTGTATTGAGATGAAAACTTGTAACAGTTACATCACACTATTATTATAGTAATGGCTGTATTACAATATTCAACAGAAAAAAGTGCCATAGCAGACACGGAAAAGTTTTTTTTTTAAAGTGCAGACCTGGTCCCAGACAGCAGCGTGCCTGTAGTTCACGAAGTTTCCCGTGAGACCAGTGATGTCATCGCCAGCCACCTCCTCCAGAACTGTCTCAGAGTAGAAGAAGGTGGCGACTGCCGCCAGGGACTGGAGGATGATGATCACCTCCACCCAGTTCCAGAAGTCCATGAGATACAGGGCACCACTGTTGTAAGCTTTCCTCACTGTATTTGAGACATATACAAGAGAAATCAGTGTACAGTTATTCTTGGTGTATTAGTAAGATGTGTGTTTATAGATCTAGAGGATGATGATCACCTCCACCCAGTTCCAGAAATCCATGAGATACAGGGCGCCGCTGTTGTAAGCTTTCCTAACTGTTGAAACAGGAAAAAATCATGTCAACTTTGCTTCAATTGCTTCAGCTCCAATGATCAAATAATTAGACTTAAGGATCATAGATGACACAAGAGATTAAACATGGAATAAGAATACTATTATACTACATGTACCCCATCCAAAACTTTGCACATATTGTTCTATGCCTATAAAATGGCTTTGGATAAACATGGACAATACATGGACAATCTAGAAGCGTGCCTGAGCATGGTACTGGATAAAGGACAGTTCTGGATACAACAAATACAAATCTTCTTTGATGGTGAAGACCAAAGTGAAAACAGTGAGCACAGAGATGTAGATGGTCTGAACCAGGTTAGGTGTTTGGAGAAGAAGAAACAGGACAAAAACAGAGTATGTTCTCCTTCTGCAAAGGTAATCATTATAATAAAAAGTATTTCAATACAAACCTTCCCTGATGGCAAAGGCCAAGGTGAAAACAGCCAGCATGGAAATGTAAACCAGCGCCATCCAGACGTCCCAGGCACCATGGAAGCGGTAGAGGCGGACGGTGTGGACCTCCCAGCGGGGGAAGGCGGCCCCGAGACCCGGGAACTCCACCAGCAGAGTCACGATGGAGAACAGGTTCGCGTCGGGAGAGTACAGCGTCACGTCTGTGAACACGGCTCGGGTGGCTGCAGGAAAGATAGAAAGCGTCTTTTTCATTATTGAAAACTGAGGATGTATGCTTATTGTGGGAGGGGGATATGTATGGTACTAGTCATTGGATCTAATCTCATTGTGAGAACAGGTTGGAGTAGGGCAAGTGCAGCATCACGTCCGTGAACACGGCTCGTGTGGCTGAAGAAAAAATATTTTCTAAATTGCTGAGGAAATACATGTAACTATGCTTATTGGGAGGGGTACCATGCAGCCATATGCATCATCATACCATGCCAGTGATCAACATGGGGTAAATGCATCAATTTAGATATTTAGTTAGAAGTAGAAGAGAAAGAAAATTATGCTGTATTTCAGTTGGACCAGATACATGTACATGTAGTAGGTGACATGCGACTTTGTAAAAAAAAAAGAGTCAGAACAGGGGGAAGAGGGCAGTCAGACCTTTTGGCTTGGAGGAGACTTATGGAAAGAAGGAAAGGCAATTACTACTACTAGTAGGCAGGTACACAGATACATGTACTAATCACCTCTATCTATCCAGCCATGGTTCTTCAGATCTCGCAGTGTTGCCAGGGTCTGTGATTTGTTGTGGGACGTGTCTGCGATGTAGCCTCCGCCGAAAAACACACCATGGTCTCCCGCATAGGGCAAGTCTGAAACATCAAATTTATACAAAAATGTAACAATGCTTATATAAATGCTGTCATCAATACAAAAGATGTTACCTTACCAAAGTACAATGAAAAGGATACAGATAGGCAAAGCACAAGTCTTATCTTTTTGTTACTTTGTAAGTAACTAAATGTAAGATACTAGGAAACTACATATTACTAGTAACAAAACATACTTTATGAAATGTAAGAAAAATGAAAATTTATACAGGTAAATTGGTCTATATCTGAGTTAGAGAATAATTCAGTTTCAGTTTATATATTTCACCAACAGTAACACTCAACACCTAACAAGCAGTGTTTTTCAGGCAATACTGGGTATACAAGCACCCATAACAGAGTATACAATATTACAAAATCACATGCAATACAGAATGACATAACAACAATTGAACAAACCTTGTAGGTCCTCGGGTGGCCGGTACCTCCATGGACTTGTGCTGTTCCCGTCTGTTGCCCCTGTAGTGATGTTGGTCCCGTTGGCAGCGCTGATGTTGACTGCTGGCAGGGGTGACCACCCTTCTCTGTACAGCCCCTCGTCCTGACTGAAGTAGTCATAGCGTCTGCCGCACCCTGATGTCTGGTTAGCTGGGGACACTGTCATCAGGCATTCAGGATCTAATGCATATAATGTGCAGGGAGAGAGAGAAAATACAGCTTTTTAAAAGTAGATTCAACATATCACAAGCCATGATGGAAAAGATAATCCAAGCACATCAAACATAATTGAGGGTGGCTTTTAGGCTCTGAAGAACAAAAATAATTAGAGGTATAACCACTACCTTTCGTAGGTGACAAAGGTGGCTGTGTATTTAGGTTGTTGATTCAGAGTTTTCAGTGGGTTCTGTGGTTCGAATCTTAGACACTATGCCCTGGGGAAAGGCCCTTAACACTTACTTCCTCACTCTAGTACTTGAATGAGTAGTCCATAACCAAGTGTAGCTTGGTTATGGACATCCTTTCATGATCAAATGGGACATAAAGCTGTAGGTCCAGTGTTTGAAGAGGGCCGCACCTCAAGCACGTTTAAGATCCCAAACACTTTATCAAAGGGGTAGAGGTTTAACACCTTACACCGAATGGTGCAACAAAAATCATCCCCACCCATCTTGACTCTGGCCTGGCGGAGCCGTATTGGTCCCACACGGTAAACGGGCGGGCCTGGGCCGGCTGCAGGGGCTTCTGGGTAAAGACTGGGGATGGCTGCGTCCTCCAGCCAGGTCCAGTAGGACACCGCATCACTCACCTAACGCAGGGCCAGAACAAACTATAGTACAATCATGCATGTCATATAAAAGCTAGAAACTTGCAAAGTCTGGATGATATTTACCTTCGCAAGTGGTCTGGCCTAACAAACTACAGCAATACTGCTCTGCTTATTTTTACTCAATCAGATTCATATCTGGTGACCAGCTTTTTCTCCGTCCTGCAACTTGCAACATAGTGTAACCCAACACCACAGGGTGTCTACTACAGCACCAGTTACGATGGTAACAGTAATTGGTCTTGTAACATCACAGTGTTTGCAGAAGAAGAAAGAGCATGTGCATTTGTTACTGCGGCCTTACTTTCAGCTTTACAATGACATTGCCATGAAACTTTCAAATTAATTTACACTAACCTCTTCAAAATCCGAGCTCTTTACAATCCGCTGCACCTCATTGGACATGTGGAAGGCCATGTGGCTCTTCTGTCCGTACGCAGCCAGCATCACCACGGCCAGGAACAGCGCGTACACAGACACTTCCTTCAGGATGGTCCTGAGCTTTCTACGTCTGATGGCAACCAGTCGGGCCTCAGTTAGGTCCAGGGAACTGGGGAGGGTGGGGGCCTGTGGTCTCTGAAGGAGGAGGTAAATACACCATGAAAAATGGAAGACAGTAATTACGTCTGTATATTGTTTTGGTTTCTGTTTGTGTGTGTGTTTGTCTGTATAGTACATGTTTCTCTCTCTTTCCCTCTCTCTCTTTCTCTCTCTGTGTCTCTCTGTGTGTCTTTCCACATATTTGTCGTCAGCATAACTTCAGAAGGCCTTTATGGATTGTGATATCTTAGGTATGTGGGTAGGTCTTGGAAAAGAGTGTACACAGACACTTCCTTCAGGATGGTCCTGAGCTTCCTCCGCCTGATGGCCACCAGGCGGGCCTCGGTTAGGTCCGGGGGGAGGTTGGGGGTGGATGGTGTCTGTAAGGGGAGGCAAATTCACCATGAAAAATGGAAGTATTGTTTTGGTTTCTGTATGTGTGTGTGTGTGTGTTTTGTGTGTGTGTCTATGTGTCTGTGTTTCTGCATATTGTGGTGAGCACAACTTGGCATGGGTAGGATTCATAAACTAAGACCTTATTGTTGATAGTGGATGCAAACTTACCTTCTTTTGCTCTTTAGCAATGTCTTCACATTGTTTCAGATTGCATCCCTTTCCTTCATTTCCTTCATCTGCTTTCTGAGGTAAATAAAGGCAAAAACACAACAAAAAACATTGTACAAAAGTCATGTATGTCCAGATAAAGAGCTGCTTGGCATGTCTTCTTTTTCAGGAATTAACAGGTGGCAGAAGGACAACTGCTAGCACATAATGTACACTTTATCTTAGCAATAACAAGCTACAGTGACAGGTTATCATTACTGATGAGCAATATAAAGAAAAAAAATTGTGTAATCTGCAAACAGTGCCAAGATTGTGCAAGGAAGAACAGATAATATTACTGAAAAAATTTGCTAGCATATTGCACTGACTATATCTTAACAATGGGCAGTCACAATGACAGGTAACCATTAGGATTTACTGATGAGTAATGCAAAAAATACCTTGTAAAACACAGCAAACAGAGCCGCCATGGCGAGGATCTTAACCGGCTGGATGAGGATGAGGTCAGTCAGGAATGACGTGAGGAAGATGAGCAGCCAGGTCTCTGCCTTCTCCCGCCCAAACTCAAACGAGTAGAGCATGACGAAGAACGCTGCCGTGTTGGTGGTGATGAACACCAGGAAGAAACCTGGGGATTCAGAAATTTACAGTAAAACGAAGGTTAGAGATTGGCAGAGTTGAATCTAATGTAAGGCCAGCCTCTACAAGGCTAGCTTCAGAAGTGGCTGGAAAGAGTAGAAATTGCCAAAATGGACAGATAACATGCCAGGGAAGTTAGTCTGCCTAAACTATAGCATGACAAAGAACTCCACAGTGTTGGTGGTCACAAATACCAAGAGAAAACCTGAGGAGTTAAATGCTGTGCTTAGAGATAAATAAATCAAAAGCTCCTAATAAGTGTTACACATTCATTATGAACCTTTCACCAACCACCAACCAAACAAGGTTAGCTGAAGTTAGGGTGGGATCTGTCTGACAAGAATAAGGCCTACAAAATGGACCCTTTACTTAATGGAATGTGTTATTTACCAATATAGACAAACCACCATGGCAGCAGTCCTGGTGTGGAGTTTTCTGGCTCGTCCAGTACAGCGTATTTCTCATTCACCTCTGAAAATGTACAAAACACATGTTCACACGTCACAAGTAGATATATGAATACCAGTCTCCTAACCACAGTAAGGAAATGATGTCATAATAGATGAGATGAAAAAGACAAACGAACTGTTATCTGCTAACAGACACTGAAGAGGGAGCCGAACCTTGAGACTTGATCTGTCCTGGAGAAGTTGTTCCTGTGACTTTGTCCCACTGTTCTACCTGGGCAGCTTCCTTCCGTACCTTCAACAACAAGAAACAAGTACATAGATTTGTGATATTTGCACTGCATCAACTCCAAACCTTGAGGAAGCAACCCCAAGTGTTGGAAAGAGCAAATATTGAAAGACACAGGGCTTACATGTGTATAGAAGCAGGCAGGAACCTAACAGAGGGGAGAATACAAGGGCCAACTACTGGACTAGGTAGGTTGGCAGAAATTTAAATGCTGTTATCTTAATGCAATCTTCTCTGAAAACACACCTGTTCAGGTAAGGATGGCTCCACGTTCATCAGGTAAATCTGGGTGCTGGAAAGTTCAGTGGAAGTTGGACAGTTCTTTGGTGAAGACTGTCTGGAACGTCTGTCCGAGTGGACTTTTTTGGTGACATGGTTGTCAGCAGATGTAGCACCTGAAAATAGATAATATATGAATTAAAACTAATAAATTAAAACTTGCATGCTGGTGTCAATCAACCAGTAGAAGTTACTGTAGTAGCCCAGGGGTTATTTTTATCAATGGGAATAAATGAATTTAGTTTGAGGACTTCCACCATCTTAACCAGCATAACATCAACCCATAGCACAGAGGCAAATATTGGGCTACCATCAAGCCTTAGCATCAGTGTACAAGCACATCTATTAAACCCTCAGTTACGAGGAACAACAGATGATAAACTGAATTATTATAGTGTGTGATTGAACAAAATGTTCATATCTTCCACCACTGTTTCAGATTATAATCTAATTACTAGGACAAGATCAACTGTACTGAAAGAAGGAGATACATGTCATCTCAAAAATACCGTTCTTTTGTCCATCATCATGCCGGGGTTTGACGCTACGGAAAATCCAGATGATGACTGCGTTGACAGGAAACACCACCGCAGCACTCTGCAGAGCAATCACAATCTGTGGAATGATGACGACAATTCAAGTTTTCATGTTTTGGCCTACTAGTTGATAGTTACAGTACACACTTAACTGTAGTCTACACCTTCTACTTGAAGCCATAGCCATGAAAGAATATCATAAAGGATACAAAATTCCCCTCGGTCTATGACTTAGTCCAAAGAGACAATATTGTTTATTGTTTGTTTATTTCAGCATTGATGGCCCAAATTACAGCCAGAATATTGTATAGGATCTATATAATTTATACCTTCTGAGCCATAACTATGAAGGTGTAAGGATACAAAAATTCCTACTACTATGGCTGTATATACAAAGCATTTTTTACTAAATTAGAGGACCAAACAATTTTGGACTTCTTCATGATCCTTTCTAGACATTGCAGCTACCTGGGGCCAGGAAATCGGAATCTTGACATTGAAACCGAAGATGTTGACGGGTTCCGGCCGGTCGAAGTCTTCCCCCCGTCCAAAGAACATGATGTTGGTCAGCATGGTGCACATGATGATGGACAGGCAGCAGGAGACCCGCTGGGTCCGCGTGAAGGGGCTGCTGGCAGGCCGGCCGTACACAGAGTACCAGATGTGCCCGTCTCGCAGGTCCCTGTCAATGAATTGATAAATAAATATCAATCAATATTAATCAATCAATTGATCAATCATTATGAAACTGAAAAATAAAACCACAATTAAGCATATGATGTACCACTCAACCATTATGAATGGGTGAGTGAATAAGTATTGCTCTATACTCCAAACCATTGTAAGCTCCAACTTGTAGGAAAGAATCACACATACACGCACACACAAACACACACACACACACACACACACACACACACACACACACACACACACACACACACACACACACACACACACACACACACACACACACACACACACACACACACACACACACACACACACACACACACACACACAGGCACACACACACACACACAGGTAAACATGTCTGTCCTTGGTGCTGAACACTATCCACACACAGGTAAATATGCCTGTCCTTGGTGCTGAACACCATCCACACACAGGTAAATATGCCTGTCCTTGGTGCTGAACACCATCCACACACAGGCAAACATGCCTGTCCTTGATGCTAAACACTATCCACACACAGGCAAACACACCTGTCCTTGGTGCTGAACACCATCCACACACAGGCAAACATGCCTGTCCTTGGTGCTGAACACCATCCACACACAGGCAAACATGCCTGTCCTTGATGCTAAACACTATCCACACACAGGCAAACACACCTGTCCTTGGTGCTGAACACCATCCACACACAGGCAAACATGCCTGTCCTTGGTGCTGAACACCGTCCACACACAGGCAAACATGCCTGTCCTTGATGCTTAACACTATCCACACACAGGCAAACACACCTGTCCTTGGTGCTGAACACCATCCACACACAGGCAAACATGCCTGTCCTTGGTGCTGAACACCGTCCACACACAGGCAAACATGCCTGTCCTTGATGCTTAACACTATCCACACACAGGCAAACATGCCTGTCCTTGGTGCTGAACACCATCCACACACAGGCAAACATGCCTGTCCTTGATGCTAAACACTATCCACACACAGGCAAACACACCTGTCCTTGGTGCTGAACACCATCCACACACAGGCAAACATGCCTGTCCTTGGTGCTGAACACCATCCACACACAGGCAAACATGCCTGTCCTTGGTGCTGAACACCGTCCACACACAGGCAAACATGCCTGTCCTTGATGCTTAAACACTATCCACACACAGGCAAACATGCCTGTCCTTGGTGCTGAATACCATCCACACACACAAACATGCCTTTCCTTGGTGCTAAACACCATCCACACACACGAACGCACGAACGCACACACACACACACACACACACACACACACACACACACACACATGCTTACTTGGTAGTTCTGTCGGCAAACAGAGTGCTGAAGGCCACCAGCTGCTCGTCCTTAGCTGCAGGCAAAACTCGCTCAATTTGCTCATCGTCCTCATCAAAAGCCAACCACCTGTAGTAAGGTAGAAGGTGCACTTCACAATGTTGAACCATTGGGCCTAAATATGATACCAAAGAAATTACTTCAGACAATCAATATTGTAAATTTTGCTTTTTAAATAATCTGATACTGTCAAAAATTTAACCCGGCATTGCCCTACCTGTTACAGAGGAAATAGTGCTGCTCCTCGAGAAGTAGATCATCCACAATAATCTTTTCCAGAAACCTGTGAATGTAAAAGAAAAAGAAACGTACAACTAGTACTGGTAACCAGTTTGTCTTTTGAATCTTTTTTTTTTCAGATATGGAAAGTGTGCCATTGCTTCAGTGTGGTTGTACTATTTTGTGAATTATTTCACTATTCAATGCCTTTTTACTCTTACCAATCAATCACACAAAGTCTTTATACATCACAATGTCAAGAACATTGCAGATTACGATTATAAAATTCACAGAATTGAAATATCACACTGAGGTGTGAAATATGTTGCAGAACATTTTACTATGAGGGCTCTTTGCCGGAGTTGGGACACAAAAGTTTCTCAACTCTTGACACATTTTGCATTGACTATTTTGCATTGACTATTTTGCATTGAATATTTTCAATGAATATTTACCATGAGGGCTCCTTGCCGGAGTTATCGTGCCACACGCGCACGTGGGTGAGCCAGCCCGGGTCGGTCTGGGTGCACAGAACAAACCCGGCCACGTTCCCCCGCTCAAACATGGCGGCGTAGGGCTGGTGCAGGAGGAACGGCCCGCACTCACGGGTCGCCCCATGTAGCATGATGGACACCTGTCAACAAAGAAGGAAATTATTGTAAATAACAAACTTAAAGGTAACGTCTGCAAAGGTGAAAAGGCCTAGTGGGTTGTGTGCTCGTCTTGCATTCGGTAGGTTGTGAGTTTGATTCCCGGCCAAGTCATACCAAGGATTTTAAAATGGTACATACTGCTTAGCACTCAGCAATTGGGAAACAAACTACTGCTCTGGTTACTACCCTTACTCAAACACGATTCCCCAAATATATATGGTGACACTAGTCCAACTCTCTCTTGCAACTTGCAACACAATGTAACCCAACACCACAGGGTGTCTGCTACAGCACTAATTACCATGGTGACAGCAGACTGGTCCAGGTCATTGACCTTGTGTGTTTGGAATGGAAGAAGAAGAATAAACAGAGCAAAAATAGTATGTTACGGCGTGGCGTCTTGTTACTAGTACCCTTGCTGTTGTCCCGGCATTAGCCCTGGGTCCGGTGAAGACCCTCATGTAGTAACGAGGTTTGGGATGTTCTGTGTCATCAAAGATGGCTGCTGTGGTGACCTGGGGCAGAAAAGTACCCATTAAAAGTTAAGTCACTACTCAGTACACAAAATGTTTGCTAGAGACTCTTAACATACATGCTACTAAGGTGGACCTTCTTTCTCCAGAGTATTGGTGCCATGGCCAATGGTCAAACAAAATGTACTCATATGGGGAACTGATCTATACAATATTAGCACTGCCAACAAGCTACTATATGTCATTCTTTCTACATGGCAACGATTTACAGGAAAGTCTTTTATTTCTACTTTATGATAGACTGGTGTAAGTGCTTGCTACTAGCATCTTTTTTTGCCAGCTATAGCCTTTGGGTGGAGATTTGGATACTGCCCTTATCCAATGATACTGTCTTGCAGTCTCCAAAATATTTGCTTGGAGATTTCATGAAATATACCTTCCCTAGGTCCTTGGCGTCATTTTTCCGTGTCCAGGGCACACACAGTAGAAGGAGAACAGCACGCAGCATGTCATAATGCCGATGGGGTTCTGGACCAGATTCTTCAGCAGGAGGAATAGGGCCCTTTTTCTGGTATCTACCAGCTCTGGATGGCGTATTGGATACTGCCTAGTCAATTTCATGATGCCCTCAGCTGCCAACTTGATACAGTCCTGCAGATTTGATGCTGCTTTGCCAACTTGGTGCCATCTTTCTACCCTGCATTTTTTTTGTTGCAATTTCTAATTTTCCACTGTCTTGCATGGACATGCAGCCACCAAAAGATCGCTAGACCATAGGAGATTGCACATACCTTCCCAAGGTCCTTGGCATCATTTTTCCGTGTCCAGGGCACACACAGGGCGATGTAGAAGGAGAACAGGGCACAGCATGTCATGATGCCAATGGGGTTCTGGATCAGGTTCTTCAGCAGGAGGAACCCCTTCAGCGCGCGCTCGAAGTTTATCTCGTTTGGAGCTACCAGACCAGAAAACTTTGTCAGGTGGTCACAGATGCAGTGGAGATGAGTTGTACTTGTTAAAGGTCCAACCTGAAGTAAGAGTTTTGAAAAGGTCTAAACTGATGCATTGCTAGGGTACATTGTATGCTATCAAAGACACATGTAAACTATCATGAAAATCAAGGTAAGAAACGTACTAGGTCATAGAGGCAACTGAGATGGATCGTACTTGTTAACAGTCCAACCTGTAGTTAGAGTTTTCAAAAGGTCTAAACTGAGGCAAAACCTGTAATAAGAGTTTTTGAAAGGTCTAAACTTAGGCATTGGTAGTACATGTATAAATAAAAAACAGTACATGAAACCCAAGGCAAGAACAGTAGACATAAAAGCCATGAAAATCAGCTACATTTATCGCATGTTACTAGATAGACTAAGACAAGCAACGACAAGGGTCTAAAGCATCCTTTTTCTGTAACAGGGCTTTTATTCCTTTTAATAGGTACAGTCAAGTTCTTCTTTTTCTTTTGTAAAACAGCAAAGGGAAACATCAGATTTCCTTTGTGTATCTCAGTCCAAGATAAAACAGCAACCGTACCTCACAGCCACTTGTGTCCCAGAAATGATCCTCCTCGTTAAAGAACACACATTCTACAGGCTCAATGAAGACTGCAAACGATATTGTTCCAGGATTTGTGCCATCTGTGCTTGTAGGCTCAATTCCTACAAAAAAATTAGATGATGAAATTAAATGATGAACAATTTATTTGGGATAGAATCACTCACAGCTTATTGGGGGAATATAATAACTGTCACAAATAGTTTCTAAAAAGTTACATCATGATGGCATCAGCATGAATATAACTGTTAAATCAAAATGAAGTTTAATATGACAGTTAATTATCAAGAATTATCAAGAGAGTACATGTAGCTTGTATGTAAATGGTACATCTGTTCATGATCATCTAGCTAACAAAACTATCGTATCCAGAACCATGCCTACCTACATGTAGTTCTATGGTTAGGGTAAGGAATTGAGGCACGGTTCTGGATTGCCTATCCGAGAACATGAAATTTCGTCCAGGCATGGTTCTGAATATGCATGGACTAACCATGGGTCTGGATCACAGAAGCACAGTTCTGGATAAAGCATGGTTCTGGATACTACAAAAACTCACCAAGGTACCAGTTGGTGTCGTTGCTGTCTGAACTAAAGCCCACGTCACCGAGACGTAGATGCCAGCTGTATGGGTCTGACATCACGGTCAGGGTGTCGTTTTCCTCCACAACCAGATCAAGGGAATACCTACAAGGAAAAAAGAATTTGTGTTTTCTGTCTGCATCCAAACCTTTAAGATACCTGTTTGACAACAGATGTATACTCCAATTGACTGTCGCTAAAGCATATAGCACTGAGGAGGCACAGATGTAAGGAGGACCAATTTTGCTAAATATAACTTACTGATTTACTTAAGAGATAGGGGAATTCTTTTTACACAACCAAAGAGTCTCACCTCGCTGACGTTTCGGTGTCTGTCAGACACCTTCTTCAGAGCTTCTGACTGGAGTACTGCATCTCGCCGCTATATGTAGCCGATGTAGGTGGCGCTTTTGCGGCGAGAACACTATCCCAAACGTGGCTTAGTTTGTACCCCCCCTCGTCCCGGTTCATTACAGGGGTTGACTTTCTGATCCAAACTGCCTCCTTGATCCAGCGGGTTCTTCTATTGTCTTCTCTGTCTATAACTTTCGCCCCCTCCCAGTCAATTACGCAGTTGTTTCTAGCAATGTGATCTGTCACTGCTGATTTCTTTTCTTCTTTTTGTGCATGTCTTTTCTGTGATCTTGTGTACTTCACTGTGTCCATGTTGTCAGCTTCCTTCTTGTGTTCTTCTAATCTTGTCCCAAATGTGCGTCCCGTTTCCCCTATGTAAACTTCACTGCAGCTCTTGCACGGGATCTTGTATATACAGTCTGTTTTTGCCGTGTCCTGTAGTTTGTCTTTTGGGTGGACCAACAGACTCCTCAGTGTGGTTTTTGGCTTCACTGCGGTGGAGATGTTGTGTTTTCTAAACACTCTCTCAAGGGGCTCTGTGATTCCTTTGACATAGGGGATGATGACCATGGCCCTCGTTTTTTCTTCCTGCTTGTTGCTCTTATCCTTCTGCTTAGGTTGCTTACTTCGTTGTTCCACTTTCTTAAATGTCCATGGTGGGTAACCACACCGTGTTAGGGCTTTCTTGACATGTTGTGTCTCTAGTGCTTTGTCTGCATCTTCAGTGACTACTGCATTGCACCGGTCTAGTAAGGTGCGAATGACTCCGAGTTTTTGGTGAAGGGGATGGTGAGATTGGAAATTCAGGTACTGGTCTGTGTGTGTGGACTTTCTGTATACTAGGAGTTTTCACTGTGCCATCTTCCTTCCTTACCATAAGGGTGTCGAGGAAGGGTAGCGTGCCATCTTTCTCTTCTTCGTGTGTAAACTGAATGCTCCCCGTAGGGTCAGTGTTGTTTAGATGGTCTGTAAGTTCCTGTTGTACCCCCCTCTTCACAATCTCCATGATGTCGTCAACGTACCTCTTCCATAACTTCGGCCTACAGTTGATGGGAGCTGTGGCTATGACAATAGAAGAACCCGCTGGATCAAGGAGGCAGTTTGGATCAGAAAGTCAACCCCTGTAATGAACCGGGACGAGGGGGGGTACAAACTAAGCCACGTTTGGGATAGTGTTCTCGCCGCAAAAGCGCCACCTACATCGGCTACATATAGCGGCGAGATGCAGTACTCCAGTCAGAAGCTCTGAAGAAGGTGTCTGACAGACACCGAAACGTCAGCGAGGTGAGACTCTTTGGTTGTGTAAAAAGAATTCCCCTATCTCTTAAGTTTTACCAACCTGATGAAACTATTTTCGGTTACTGATTTACTATTACACATTTTCTATTACATGTACACACCAAACGATGGACTCAAACACAATCATATGTGACCATCCTCTATAACTCTGTTCTGCCACTTGCTACATATTGTAACCCAACACCACAGAGTGTCTACCACTGTGACAGCACCAGTTACTATGCATGGTGACGTACAGCTATCTTCAAACAAACTGACCCTAACGTATAGATTTCACACACCTGTTGTTTACAGGTACAGGCAGAGTAGCAGTCAGGTCGAACTGTGAGGCGTTAGGTTTGATGCCGTATGCCAGGTACAGGGTAAAGGTTGGGGACACCAGGGGGTCCCTGGGAGCCAGGAAGATGTAAGTGTCGGCTGGGTCCAGGGTGCTGTTGTACCTAAAGGGGGTGTACTGAAAGGAAAAAGGCATTTTTAAAAACAAAATTGTTTTAAACCTCAGTACAGCAGGTCTTAGCAACCATGTCTTATTGGAAGTTTTTCAGGTAACATTTATCTATTAAATAAATACAGTAACTATGCTGTACAACGGTTACAACAAAAATGTATGGTACGTTAAATGCCAAATCTACAAAATCTAATTTTAATCCTGGTGTGTTGCCCTTTCGTTCTACTATATTTTATCTAATATTCACATGAATCACTTGCATATTTTGTTTACTTATCCTGCCTCAGCAACCTGTCGCAAATGCTGCTTCTTACCACATTATCTTGCAAGTTATGAATGCTAGCAATGAAAAATAATACAAACTGAGACCATATCTTGACCATACAAAAGTAATGGCCAAACTTATATGAATAATAAATTTACCACAATTGTCCCGTCCACTCCAATGTCACCAAACTCCGTTGCTGCCACAGACTGGTTGTGCCTGAGGATAGAAAACTCTACAGGCTCCTCCAGACCAGAAATCCCCTTCCTCTCCAAGGCGTCGGTGAAGTGCAGCCCTCCTATCCCGATCTTCAGGTCCCGGTGAGTGATGTTGGTGGCGTACTCGAAAGGGTTCCTCCAGCGACTGTGGAAAACCTGAAGAATGATTGTAGATTTAATTGTAGTAAACATATTTATAGTAATAGTAGTAGTCTGTGGTAGTAGTAGCAGTAGTACAAACAATGTTGTAGTTAGTAGTGGTTACTGTTAGTAGTGTAGTAGTTACTGTTACAGTAGTAGAAGTAGTAGTAGTGATAGCTGGCTGAATTGCTTATTCTAACAAAACATTTTGACAGAATGAGTCATTTATATTACCGACTTAAGGCTAGCATTATAATTGAAAAAAAAAGCTCAGTTACATCATTATGTGAATAGTATTCGCTTTTCAAGTATTTCATCGTATTACTGCCTTGAAGTTCATAATCTCACCTGTGTTCCAAAACCATCGTACCCACAGAAGTGTCTCCTAGCTGCTGTGAGCTGATCCTCATCCATGTCACCGCTAATGTTCTAGGGTTGGGAGAGATGAAAAGGAAGATAAGTTTGAAAATTCAGATGACCAGAATCTTGTACATTTTTTTCTAAAACTCTGACCACATAGATTTCAAGTCATTGTTTTATATGAGGTTACTAACTGTAATTGGTTGTAAAAATTAGCATTAACTGCTGCAGCAGTAACTGTAACAGTACAGTAGAAAGGTACCATTCTCTTACATGTATATTTTAGTCTAACAAATTTAACTACTGCTCTGTTCAATATTCTTACTTAACAAATTTACTTTCAAGTCAAGGAGTATAGTAGACGTATATGGTGAACTGGCCCCTCCAGCTCTGTCCTACTCCTGCTTCAGCACCAGCTAGTTACCATGGTGACAGACGTCTGGTCCAGGTCATTGACCATACTTGTATGGGATTGGAGAAGAAGCAACAGAGCAAAACAATATGCTGCAAAGGTATACATAATGATTTAAAATGGTAGTAGGTATATATAAGATTACCAAAGCTGATCGTGCGTATGCCCTCAGGATCACAGGAAATGGTGGCAGTCGGAACCAGGTCCCCTCTTCAAAGTCGGTGAATTGGACGGTGTAGTTCACGTCATTGAACCATGTGCGGCAGTCAGTTCTGTTGATTGCAATCTAGACATGATATTGAGAGAATGTTTGAACATTGTGTTACCATTACAGAACCCTTTTAAGATACAGTTACATTCATTAAAATGATGTAAACTGTAATGATGTAAACTGTATCTTGTTATATTTTTTCTGACCCTTACCTGTTCCCTCATGACATCAATGAAAAGCAATGGCCAATGTGAGGTTCTCATAGATAAACCAAAGGTTAGAATAAACAAACAAAGAAACAAACAAAGAAACAGTTTGCTGCTTCACCAAACTCAGAGTATTTAACGGTAGAGAGCTAAAAGAATATCGGCAAAATGCTAACGTTACATTATTTTGTACCAACATATGATAAATCAATGAGCTATTTTCAAAATACTATCAAATTATGTCATATTGAATAAGAGTGTTGTGTGAATTCTACATTCAAAGTTTTCAAAATGGAATGTATTATTTTAGACATTTACCTGGAAATCCTGTGATGATATCATTGTGACATCTTCCCGCGGTCGCTTTCCCTTCAGAATCTGGTCAGTCAGCTCATCGATGGCCAGAAAAGCTGTGGTGGTGGCATTTCTATTCTGTAAGAACAATCAGTGAGAAAAATGTTCAAAATCAACGAGAAGATACATTGTACAACCAAAAAACAGTGATACAAACTAAGATTTTTGTAGAGAACCTTACCAGCAAAATATAGTTAATGGGCTTGGAAGCATTTGAATTTAAATTCAAGAAAACAGTAAAGATATGCTTTGACAAAGTTAAACTTCATTTTTCTATTCTGCCATCTGTGTATCTATTCGATGATAATAGCTTTTAGATAAGTCGTGAGTGTGATGTAAGCAGGTGTGACAATGTGACCAAACACAAAACACTTCTTATAATATTAAAGCTTTTAACCTTGAGCAAAGTTTCGGCCATGTTCGTATCTATCTCAGTTGGTCCGTTTCCGGTGTGTTTCCAGGCTGCAACAACTTCAGAACTTTTGAAGACATTGTAGGCAGCTGCAGAAGAAATTAGACAAATGGGCATACACATTTTGACTGGTAGTACATGTGTACTGTTAGAGTTACAGTAGCCTTTTGCTCGTTTACTGTGTCTAGGACATCTCCTTTCTTACACTGCCTTTTACCTCCCCAACTGAAGTCTGGTACCAATTCAACACTGGGATGGAGTGAAAAAAGACAATTTAATACGGAGCCGATGGTAACTCTGGAGGATGGCACTCAGACGAGTTACATAGTATTATGTACAGTGCTGATTCATAAATCCCACAATTGTCATATACGTCACTAGGTATTGCTGCAAATTCACAATGCCAACGGTTTAGTGGCATTTATATTTTTGGCCAGAATTTTTTTTATTCGCCCACGCGCACTAATTTGGGGGTCTTCAGAGGATGTCATCCATAATATTATTTTAAAAAGTCAGTGTGGCCTTACAAGACACAAGCCAAGCCATAAATGTAAGGAATCGAACCAGTGACCCCTTGATCTTGTGTCCGCTAGACTAGCCACTTGACTAGGACATTTGAAAGAGACTTGCTAACCTGTGAAGACGATGCCAGCCACCCTCTCCAGTAGGTCCTGTGTCATCTCCCCCTGGTCGACTTTCCTGGCTACAAACTTCGCCATGTTGTACAGCTGCCCTGCTGCACTGGTCTAAAGCAAAAATGTATAACAAAAAATGGTTAACATAGACTACAATAAGACCTTAAGGTAACATTTGCACAGCTGATGCATAGAGTTTACCTTCACATTGGTCTGCTGCTTTTGTTTTTCTTCAGAATCTTTTAATGGTAAGGAGCCTCTCTAGTTCTGCTACATAATGTACGGTAACTCAACATAAAGGGTGTTTGCTATAGCACCAGTTACCATGGTGACAGATCAAAAACTCTTTCAAAATATATTTATTGCATAAACTAAGGTAAATCCAATGAAGTTATAAGCAGGTACCAAACTAGTAACAAATACCTGTGCATCTGCGGGAACCTCATCATCATAATACGTAGCCTGAATAAGAGACTCCCCTGACTGGATAACGGATTCTATCTTCTCTATAGGAACTCTCCCTACATTGTAGATGATTGACTGTCGTGCCTGGAAAGGAACAGAATCCGTTATGAGCAAACAGGAAGAAGTGACACATGTTTGGGCCCCCTAGCAGCTTGCACTGGGACTGCAGGCCAGTTTAACTATGTTTGAAGGAGGATAACTCAAAAACCTGTTGACGGATTGTCATGACTTTTTGTAGGTACATGTAGGTAGCCTAAATGATGCATGACATAATTAGATGATAATCATGCATATATCAGGATAAATGCCTTGCTTATTCAATGCAAATTGCCATGATTTCATTTAAGATGTTTGTTGCTCTTACCAGTCTCCAGTCGACCACCTCATACGCTCCTTCTTCTCGGATGTTGTTGAGAGTTGTCGCCATGATGGTGCCTGAGTGCCAGGGATTCAAACTCAGAACCTTTGGATTCTGAGTCAACAACCCTATATATATATATATACCACAAGACTACCTTGCCACCAGGTGGCTTACTTAGTATTCAATGCAAATCAAACTTAGAGATGTGTTGCTCTTACCAGTCTCCAGTCGACCACCTCATACGCTCCTTCTTCCCGGATGTTGTTGAGAGTTGTTGCCGTGATGGTGCTGAAGTGCACAGCCTCCACAAGACTACCTTGCCACCAGCTTGCTTACTTTATATAATACTACTAGTGGTATTCAATGCAAACTGAATTTTTTCAAGAGATGCATTCACCAGTCTCCAGTCCACCACCTCATACGCCCCTTCTTCTCGGATGTTGTTGAGAGTTGTCGCGGTGATGGTGCTCAGGTGCACAGCCTCCATCTGGTTGTCCCACCGGATTGCCTGATGGACTTCAGCGTTGGTGGCGTCGATAGCGGCAAGAAGGTCCTCAAAAGCACCAGGCAGCCGAACCTGTTATAAGCAGACAACAAGGTTTTTTTTTATTAATTTGATTTGATTTATACACGTGGGACACAGGCAGCTGTTGCTGGTGTTGTGTCCCACAATAGAAACAAATACCTACAGGACAATACTCATTTTCACTTGAATTGAGTGAGGAAAGTTGTGTAAAATGCCTTTCCCAAGGGAACAAGATCAGTGTCAGGACTCGAACCCGGGACCTCTTGGTTCTGATTCAAGCATTCGACCCCACCTTTTAAACGGCTATTTTAAGCAGTAACTGTGTTTATTCAGAACAAGTCTATCTTGAAATTCATCTTGCACATTTTCATTTATTAAGATTTACCACAGATGTGGAAGGAGTGACATACATGTACATGTAATTGGCGACTATCGCCTTTAAAATTTCAAGACGTCAACCCTGAGACCAGACTGTAAGGTTTCAACCACTGACTCATTTTCACCAAAGTGAAAGGGCATATCACAGCACTTCATGTTGGTTTGTTTTCACCACTGCTTTTAGTAACATCACCCTTACCGTAAGTTCCAGTTGGCTTGTTTTTGAAGTCCCCGTCTGATCAAACATCTGCACGAAGATGAAGACCCTGAAGCCATCAGACGCCAGGCCGGACGGAAGCTTGAATGGGCGCGGTGACGGCGACTGTTTAAAGAGAGACAAAAAATCACTGGTGTAGAGGTTGTCAATGAATGATCACTATAAGTAGATCCTACGGTGGCAAGACCATTGGCCTGAGGAGTGACCACTAGCCACTCAAGCTAAATGCCCACTGTCAAGGCAGTATCCACTGGCCTGTCAGGAATGACCATTAGCCATCATGGCCAATAGCAAAGCAATTGGTGTTCTTTTGCCAGAGGAGCTGCCATTAGCCACCAAATTAAAGCTAATATTGGTAGTCAATATCAGCAGGCAATGGATACTGCCTGGCCACTGTAGGATCTGCCTTGACATTACATTTTGTAGATGTTGAATAGGATTTAAATGAGAGACACAAGAAAACATAAAACATCAACAACAACAAAAGTTTGGGATATGAAATCAGCCATGAAATTGTGGTAAAAACAAAATGTTGTCTGGTCAATGTTGGAAATTATGGCCCAGGATTTCAACATGGTCTCAACACTGACCTAAAGTTAATTTCAATACAAGAGTTTCACGATCTCATACCTTCGCCAAATGATGTTAACCCTTCCGGTTGATAAATCATCATCATCATCATCATCCACTGTGTTCTGCATCTTCTGATGAATTATACATTATCTTAATCATTGATTTCGCAAATGAGAGCTTGTTTTGTTTTCAGCAGACTGCCAAAAGTGATCCATGTGTGAGGCAATAAAAATCTCACCATCCCATAGTAGAACAAGTTGTAATGTCCAGACTGGGATGTCCTCAGAGTGCTGACTGAAGCTGTGGCTCTGGTTCTGTAGTAGAACTCGTACCGAATCGCACCCTGGCCTTCAAAGTCTAGAGACAGAGAACGATAGTTAGACAAAAACCGCCAACCCACATACCATTAATTCAACTATGAATCGTTCTTTATTCAGACTATAGCTGCTATGCATTGGCATGGTCCTGGGTAGTCAACGCACATCCAGAACTGTGCCTGGGGCAAATCTAAGTTTTTGGATATGCAGAGACTATCCAGAAGTGCATACAAATATTTTATACATATTATGTAAAATTGTTAATAAAAATTAATGTAGTATCATATTCTTAACATCTGAGTGTTATAAAAATAATCAAATCATTGTTACAGTACTTTTCTTTATGAAACATATTGGTTTTGAAATTTAAAACTAATTAATATGTTTATGTTAATAATTTGCTGACATTCTACTCATTGTATTTTATATGGTGCACCCCAAATTTTTTTGTGCACACAATTTTTTAGATTGGGTGCACCAGTGCACCTATTCCCAAAAATTTATTTCAAGCCTTGAGATGTGAACGTACCTAGGCAGCTCATATCAAATCTGGTGGTCAGGGCGATTCCCTCCGTCGGGCTGACTGTACAGAGGTTGGAGACTTCCCGGCACTCACAACCCTCTCCTGTCCACGATGTGTTCAGCTCACTGTACGGCCGAGTTTGATCACACTCAACTGTGACAGAGACAATGTAAGAAGCAGGAGGAGCAAGTAGAAACAGATAAAAAACCCTAGTCCCGGGCCGGGGTTCGAACCCACGACCTCCCGAGCACCAGCTTCAAATCCGACACTCCTACTAAATCGGCTACCAACTGACCCATTGGCCGGGTCAGTTGGTAGCGCCTATAAACATGCTATCTGCATCGGAGTTACCGAGTTACAGAATTAAGTCAGCTTTTACTCTTTGATGTCTCAGTCAAGGCCTTGGACACCAAAAATAAATGGGGAGACCTTCACTGCAAAGAGACAGTAGACGGGATATGTAGACTTCACTGCACTTTTGACCTAATACTGCAGTAAGGTTTACACGTTTGTGTCAGCAATCTTGACAAAATCAAAGAATCAGAGAATCCTGGCCTGGCAATTTCTTACCAGAAGAGAAAGGCACTGGTATGTTGGCAGCACAGACAGGTTCACGTGCGTTTGCCGGCGGGACAGGAATGATGAACTTCCACTCCGCGTAGCTGCAGCTGCTGGTGTTACAGAGAACGCCGTTGGTCAGGATGTCCAGGCGGAGGATGTACTCTCCTGGCTCCTGGAGGAAACGTCATGATAATGAGTTATGTTTTGTAGGATCATAACACAGGGCTCAAAATTTACTTATGGGAATAGGTGCACTGGCCCAAAATTGGGTGTACAGGAAATTTTTTAGGTGCACCATATGAAAAAAGATTATTATTTTTCTGACATGTAGATGTCAAGAATATTATGTATAATACTAGACATATAAAATTATATCTTTACATAATTACGTAAACCTATGAAAATATTTGGATGCACTGGTGCACCTTATTTAAAAAATTGGGACACATACACCTATCCCAGGAATGGTCTCACCCTGTCTTTGATCATACGATGATTGTACAATGAAAATATGACCAAGTTCTTCATGAATGTATGCGTCTAACAACGCAACCATAACTTACAATAAGACTATGAATTTTCAAAGCAACTCTTACAGTGAACACATTGGCTTTTACAATGAGTTGGTCTCCATCCAGGCCGGTCAGAGTGTCGTTCTCCAGATCAATGCCGACAAACCCATCCGGGGACTGTGCCAGGCTCCAGTAGAAGGAGTGTTCAGACTGCATGCCTGTGCATTCTGTCCACAGCCTCAGTCTTTGGTCGAACTTGGCGGCCGCGAAGTTACAGTTGTCAAAAGGGGTGCATCTGCAAAAGATTCAATGACATGTACCACCACTGATTATGTAATGTATTGTGACATGTAGCACTTTGGCCGAATGTCTCATATTAGATCGTATTTGTGCATATAAGGTTAAGATCCCGTCTGTAGTTTCCAAATGTTATCTCGGAAAATACATTCTCTGCAACAGGCAAAATTCTTATAGAACAGTGACCAAACATCCAACAAAAAACGTGAAAAATCAGAGTTTTTGTAGGCACAATACATTCTGCCGATGTGCTATGGTGATCCTATTAAAGTGTAGTAAACATTGATACAATGAAGGTGAGCAAAAGTCTTTAGGCTGAGGAGGCTAACATCAGCATAATGATGAATCTGCCTCACTATGTTTGGAGAGGGTCGGGTCATCACAGTCTACAGTCTAGTATGTTTTTGTTGTTGTTGTTGTTTTGTTCATTTCAGTGGTAGGGTAGTAGGTCTTCTAGGTGTTTTAAAGTCTTTCTGGGCCAACCGATCTCATTTGTTTAATATTTGGATTTTTCACAAAGTGAAAAGACTTGGAAAGACTCCAAGGATGGGGCATCCACTATGTCTGATTGTCAACTGGTTCTTACCTGATCTGACAGGTGGGGAATCCGGCAGGAAAAAGCGTCACCTCCTGCTCGTATGGGATGTAGTCAACATTGTTCCAGTCACTCCACTCCACTCGAATGATGTAGGTTCCTGGGTCAGACCACCGAGGTCTCGTGTCGACTTTGTGATTTATATACAGAACTCTATTATAATGGTCTCTGTCTTCGCGGGGCCTGAACTGCAGCCCACAGTCGCTTCCTGAAAGACAACGAAGCATTGTCTGTTCATGCGTTTCTCGAGCATGAATTGGTGGCGGCATAAAAATAAGGTGAAAAACACGAGTGTTTCAGACACATAATCGCAACAACATACCGTTCGGAAGCCGGCATGTCCAGGACCATTCTGTGCCGTAAAAACCAGCAGTGCCTATCCCGTTAAGAGCCGAATCATCGTATACTTCTGCGTCTACCCAAGAATCCATCAGAAATCCACCACTTTGGGACCTACAGGACAGTGAAGAAACTTGGACATCAGTGAACCCTCATAAACGTTAATGAAAAACAGCCAGCCTATAGGCCGATTTAAATCTTATATTGTGGGATCGTGTGGCATAATGGTCAAGTGTTCAGCTCAGACCGAAGAGGTCCCGGGTTCGAATCCTGCCCAATGCCACCGATCTTGTGCCCTTGGGAAAGGCAGTTTACACAACTTTCCTCACTTCACTCAGGTGTAAGTTAGTTAGCTTTGGTTAGGGACGTCCCTCAGATAGGACGTTTTAAAAATGGAGGTCCCGTGCTTGAGAGAGCCACACCCCACGCACGTTAAAGAACCCACCACATGTATCAAAAAGAGTAGGGGACCTTCCCGGTGTGAGTGGTTCAAACCTTATAATCTGGTGTCAGGTTTGACATCTTGTAGACTGTGTGTATGTCAATCCTTCCACAAATGTAGTAAATCTTCATAAATAAATACTGAAAGTTCATCAGTGTTGGTAGAAGCAAGTTAAAACTGAAACCGCCGTTTACGTTATTTCCAACATGAGAAATTGAATCTACACACGTACCTCCTGGATCCCCCGAGGATCACAAAACGAGGCGTAGATTTTTCTAACTCGATCCAGATGGGAACCCTTGCGGTTGTGACGTCACTGTTTCCACCATGAGCCACAGATACGTACAACTCCAGCAGGTACTTTGTATAACCAAGATCCAGCCTGTTTCGAGGGACGAAGACAGAACTGTCGTCCAGAATGACACCACTACAGAATTTAAAAAAACAGTTTAACTTAGTAAATATAAAATATGAAGCAATATCAAACTAGAAATCGAGTTTTTGTAAATTTCTTGACAAACAAAGAAGGCAAGCTCGGAAGCGTTGGATCAGTTTTTAAAAATTTTTTCCGTCAAGGGGATTCTGAAAGACACATAATTATGATAACATAAGAAGAACCGGATTTTTATCGTGGTACAAACCTGCCAAGGTGACCACCTCTTCAAGCAGGCCTTGATCCCTTATCATTGTACATAATGTATTGGTTTGACAGAAACCCTAGTATACATGTATATCAAGCGTTCTAAGGCCACACCAATTTAATTTGATGTTCCTCAGATTTTTTCAGAAAAAATATGAAGCGACAGGGCAAATTAAAAAAAAACAAACAGGCCAAGGCATCCCATGAAAGCTGGAAATGTTACGATACGAGCCATGAAGTCAACATACCAGGCTGAATTATAGTAGTTTTACAATAGATTTTGAGCTTGTAATGAAACAAAGTTGCTTTGTTACATTGAAAAACTTTAACGACTAGGAAGAAAAGGACTTTGTTAAACAATTGGGGCCAAAATATGTCTTTCATTGAGCATTTTGCAGTTGATTCAGAACCTAATTCAACAACAAATTAAATTGGTGTTCTAACCTATGGGCATCCAATGCGATTTCAGAGCAGCAAAACTAGAAATATTCTGAATAAAGAAATCTTTATGATATTGACACATACTGCTTCATATTAGCACATTTCAATCATTATTTCATACTTTGGGTACTTAAACTGGAGAAACAAGCCCCAAGATGAGTCCTTTATTTTATGGGAGGTACCTTAAAAATCATGTAAGGGCCCTTCCAGTAACCATTTTCCGTCAGAATTTTGGGTATTTTTGCTCCATGAGGGTCAATATACATTGGGATAGTGTGGTTTCAATTCAGTATGTTGATAAATAACTAGAATATTGACTTTGAAAAATCGGGTTTCCAAACCCTAAAGACTGCACTGGATGCCTTTAATGGGAAGCCAGAAGCACCGTACTTGTTTCTTAATTGAAAACTTTCATCCATCAGAACTGTAGGGTCTTCATCCACTGCAACACGAAGCCTCCACTTGTAGGCAATGCTGTAGTCTCCAGGGCAATCCAGATGGACGATGCTGAAAAAAATAAAAGGGGATAGATTTTTAGTATTTTCATTTCCCACTAGACTCACAAGAAATCTTAGATCATATGCTCACTCTTATAAGATCTAAAGCAAGCAGCTCATCAGTCTGCTGTTTTAGCATTTTTAAAGCATAAAGTAGTCAAGGCCACCTACAACTGACTTAACACACAGTCTTCAGGTCTTCCGTGTATATGGACCAGTTCTTGTGGGTATAGTAGCCATGTATTGCTTTAAGACTGCACTATCTGTATCTGTATCTGTATAGCTGGTTATAATAACCGCCCTTCTGGGTAACACACCATCTTTGCAATTGCAGGCAAGTGGTGTGGCAGCAGCTAAGCTATGCCACACCGAACGACCTGCACTAACTTCTTGCTCAACAAAAACAAATAAACATTAGATGAATCACAGTGTTCCACTATATGACACACCAATGCTACACTTCATACCTTCCATACGTGGAGAAGTCCCCAGCTCTCAGCAGCTGAAACGGTGCATCGTAAGGCCGACTTCCGGTGTCAAGAACAACCGTGGGGAAACATGGAGAATGCGGGCCGTCATCTGGTTCTGTGGCAAAGGCAAACCAGAAAAAAATTAGCATATGCATGGAGATAACTCTGACTTTGTTTCTTTTGATCAATTATTTGTCAGATATTCAATAAAAATAATGCTAAATGGACACAGTCACTAAACATGTGCACATCCAGGGCTAGAAATCAGATCCTGCAAAGTGTTTTATATTCAAGCCGAGTCATTTTTTTCCTGGACTACCAACCCCAACAGCAAGGCAATGGGGATGTGTGTGAAGAAAATAGTCTGCTATTTTTCATAATGAGTCACAAATGGTATTGGAGATAACCTGTAAAGGGGTTAGATAAATACGTGGGGTTGTGTGGCGCAACGGCAGCGTGCGCGACTCGGAATCAAGAGGTCCCGAGTTCAAGTCCTGACATGCCACCGATCTTGTGCCCTTGGGAAAGGCTCTTAACATGACTTTACCCACTAGACTCAAGTGAAAATGAGTCTATCCAGTATTCGCTTCTATGTGCGGGACACAACACCAGTAACAGCTGCCTCTGCACTGTTGCAATTTCAATAAATCAAATCAAATCAAATCAAATAAAAGAGAGTGAAAATCCGAACGAAAAGGCAAGAAAGATTCAACGATTTTTGGAAATTCAGATGACCAGAACACCACTCAGCAATTGGTCAGTCGATCAGCTGAGTCCAATAGATCACTTACTAACTACTAGCACACTAACTAAAGTCTTGAATCTTCTATTAAAGTTTGGAACTCACCATTGTCAAACTCACAGGCAAAGTAGGCAGGCTCATCACATGAAGCAACTTCCCAATTATTAGGACTCAGCATGTAGCGCACGCACATCTTACTGAGGTCATCTACTGGCTCATCTCTGTAGGTGCTAACCTCATTGTTGAAGTACCAGCTATAAGAGAGTAAAAAGTTGTTAAAAAATTGTCCTGTTAGAACTTACTCAAGAAGGGAAAGAAAAAAGAGTGACCATTCAAGAGTCTTTATACCTTATGTTTTCAACAGTTACTGTACAAAAATAAGTTACTGCCTAAGTGGCGTCGGGTGGTGTAGTGGTTAGAGCAATAGACTGTGAACCGGGAGACCCGGGTTCGATTCCGAGTCGTACCTGGGACATGTCTGAACATGCGCCCCGACGTTGTGCCCATGGGAAAGGCACTTTACACGAATTTCCTCACTCCACCCAGGTGTGAATGGGTACCTAACTTCGGTTGGGGAAAGCCGTATTGAGGTCACTGAATGGCAGCCGCACAGACCCTTGCGACAGTTCCACAAAATAATTGTGGAACAAATATGTGTATCATTTGTATTATTTGAATGTTGTAATTGTTGTGATTTGTATTGATTATTAAGTGATACCCTGCATCAATTCAGCCGTATAAAGGCTGCGACTGCACGGGTACTGTTTGGAAAATAAAAACCATTTATTATAAAAATACTCCTTTAAAAATGATGACGAAAGACCAATTACATTCATTGTTACATCAATATCCTCATAAAGCCCAATGAAAAAAATCAAATATAGAAAGAGTGTAGATAACTATTTTTTTTAAAGACTTCCCGTATTCTTTAGACCGTGAGACATAGCTGTATTTGCTACTTTCAATATGTGCTCGTTACTTACATCGAATCCATCTCTGTGGAGCTGACATCCACTCCATCAATGCCATGTCTCCATACTGCAGCCCCACCCGGGTCCCTTACAACGTCCACCCAAAATGGACGAAAGTAAAGACGAGATCCACCATTATAACAAATTTTCTGAAAGGCAAGAACAGAGAAATGTTTTAGATTGATACAGGACAGACATCATGGACTGGCTATCATGGGGTGCCTTGGCATGTTTTTTTTTCACCCTGTCGCTTCATATTTTTTCTGAAAAAATCCAAGAAGCAACAAATTAAATCGGTGTGGCCTCGGGGTTCTTTATCATTGTGAAAGTCAGTCCAATGAAAGCTTTATTCTGAACAAAAACATCAGTACTGTTCTAACATCCAAATCTGGTACTCATCATCAAATGTTCAAAAGCGGCTATAGAAAAGATGGAAGCCCATGGGATATGGCTAGTTATGTCAGGCCGTATCAATCACCCGTATCAAATGTCATTGCATCCCAGTTACAGACATGACATAAGGCCACACCAATTTAATTTGTTGTTTCTCGAATTTTTTCAGAAAAAATATGGAGCGACAGGACAAAATAAAAAAAAAACTGGCCAAGGCACCCCTGGTTGATAAATAAAACAATTATAGATTTTGAACTTTTAATGAAACAAAATTGCATTGTTACATTGAAAAAGACAGGGAGAAAAGGACTGTCTTCAACTGTTGGGGCCAAAATATTTCTTTCATTGAGCATTTTGCAAGTAATTTAGAACCGAAAAAAAAATTTTTTTTTTGCAAATCAGAAAAAAATGGACAGGGTGATCCGAGAAGCTACAAATTAAATTGGTGTGGCCTAAAAAAGACTAAATAATATATAGTATATACTGGGTTAATAAGACTGTGTTACGTTGTATGTCATCATATTATGGTAAGCGCGATGGTAGCTCCTGTATCTTGATGATGCCAGGCGACCCCCCAGACTGGCGCATGTCGATGTCGCTTGGCTGTAGGACACCATGGTTTCATCCACAATGACGTACGTCTTGTTTCCCACGCGTGCCTTCGGCTCACAAATGCCCAGCTCTGAAAAAGCAAGAAGAAACTAGAAAGGTAACATTTGCAGTGAGCCAGTCATAATTGCCCATATTTTGTCGTTGCCCACCCTATATACAGCTACGTGGTGTACGTGACATACATGATCTCCTTCCATACCAATAATTTTATCATCAGTATAGGTAGAAAATAAACATGGTGTATATATTTCCACACCCTGCAAGGAAAGGTGGGAGTAGAGGGAGGCTACACATAGGAGATATGGAAGACATCAGGCACTCACACAGGTGCTGTATCCAGAATTCCAGAACTGTCCTTTATCCAGAACCATGATCAGACACATACCCAGAACCGTGCCTGAGGCAAATCTATGTTCTTGGATATGCGGAGACAATCCAGAACCGTGCCTTATTATAAGCTTATGCTAAACCCAAACTCAAACCAGGCTGGTAGTCCCTGGCCCTCAAAATGAAGAAAAGATTAAGGGTAAAAAATACACAAGGGTAATACATCCAATCCACTAACACCAACTAACTCTAGCCTAACTCACAGTTCAGGATACAATGTGGTTTTCCTTGTCAGGCCCAAAAATGCACCAGGTCTACAGGTACATATCTTAGAGAATCACATACTAATGCGTGGAGAATTTTCTTAAACAAATAATGGAATAAAAATTATAATAAAGATTGGAGTTAACTCACCAAGGTCCACTGTGGCTCCACACTGATCCATGAAAAAAACGCAGGCTGCAAAAAGAACCACGAATCGAAGAGAAGAACCCACCATGGTGCCTCTTTACTCCTCAACTGTTCTCCCACAAATAAAGCAGCACGCAGGACGGCTTTGGGCGTAGGCTTAGGCCACACAAATTTAATTTGTTGGTTCTGAATTTTTTCATAAAAAATATGAAGAGACAGAGCGAAAGTAAATAAAAAAAACAGCTCTAGGCATCCTAATAAAAAATAGCCCCAAATGCTACGATAGGAGCCATTAAGTCAACACAAAGGGCTGGGTTAAAATTTAAACCATGAATTTTGAACTTTTTATCAAACCACTGCATTGATACATGTAGATGACAAAAAAATGTAGGAATTAGGAAGAAAAGGACTTTCCTCAACTGTTGGGTGCAAAATATGAGCATTTTTGAGTTGATTCAGAGCCGGAATCTTTTTTTTTTTTGCAAATCAGAAAAAAATGAAGAGGCAAATCCAAAAACCAACAAATTAAATTGGTGTAGCCTTACTAGTGCTCATTCTTCTGTTGAGGGAGTTGCTATGGAGTTTCGCGACATACATGTCATAAAAGCATAAAAGACATATCATACAGACAATTTCACTGCCATAAAAAGAAAGCTGATCCAATGTTTTTTTAATAGAGAACGACAGGCAGCCATTTGCAGCAACAAACTTAAGGGTCATTGCCCTCTAAACAACAGAAAGGCTATTACCCACTCCCCACCCCCCATAGGCTTTTGTCATCTCCATTGTACATTATACATGTATCATTCTGATGGAAGAAAACTGTGTCTAAATGGTAACATTGCAACAAAACTTTCCACAAAGTTGACAAGAAAGACAGGCAGCCATTTGCAGTTCTAAAGGGTCATTGCCCTCTAAACAACAGAAAGGTTAAGGTCGTTGACATCATCTTTTAACTCAGATGTATAATGTACTTTTATAATTGTAAAATGTATAATACACAATCATTCATTCAGTTATAATGACACTTACATACACTTACAGATATACATGTATGTCTCATACATGCACGTTTTTGTAGGTCTTTTGGTTTTTTTATTGTTTCTTTTTCCAGTACATCTCAATATAATATAGTACATGTACCTGCCAAAAGATTTCAAAAGACAGGAGTTCTTTTCCCCCACTGTTGCAACAATGACAACTAAATCACTAAAAGAATTAGAAAGTTAACATAGTTTGTTATGATGCCAAAAAAATGCATGTAGCAGCAATTATAACGATTAGTATATATTTTGTTGGACCCTTAACTCTTTCTCATCTCAATAGAAGTGACCTGTAGGTCGGTTTGGGCTTCCCATGAATAGACAACAGTTCAAACAAACGTTTGTGCCACGCCCAGTTAAATGTGTGCTTCAGAGAGTTACACCCAAACATGTCCAGACTGGTTAGTCACATGTGGATGCTTCTGACACAAATATTATGACTGTCTCACAACATATTGGGCCTGGCTTTCTTTAAAATACAGTCAGACCAGCACAAGTGATCACCTCTGTATACATGTAAGGACCACCTAGCCATTGTGACTAATCTCCAAGCAGATATTTTGGTGGCTGCAAGACAGTATTAAATTGGTAAGACAGTATCAACTGACAGGGTAGTACATGTATACATCTAGATTTGCCACCTAAAAAAGATACGAACACAAAAAAGAGAGCCCAATAAAAATGCCTAATACAGGTTAAAACTAAGTCAAAGCCTAAACCTCTCCTTGGAGAGTACACTGTAACCACTTTTTGCTGGTCACATAGATAATTTTTCCCATTGACAAAAGCATTAAGAACCGCCCTTCGGCCTAGCACACAAGCGAATCTTGTCTATAGTGACCACCTGTCCACATATAGATCAGATTTTATCAGCTTATCAGTCCCTTGAGTCTGGGCAGTTTGGTCTATGACATTGTGCTATCTTTCTTCTTCTGTTTTTTCTCCTTGCGGTCTCAGTTCCTTGAAGATTTCTCCAAGATCTGCGTCCCTGTTTCTGTAGAAAGTGTGCAGCATGTCCCAACGATCCTCTGTGGAAGCCTGAAGAACTCTGTCTGCCAATTCCTCCTGTGAACACCCCAGGGTCTTCGCTAGAGCAGCAAAGTGTTCTCTGGGTTGGAAAAATATACTAGTAGGGTATGACCTTATTTTGTCCCAACAAAATAATTTGAAGCAGTTTATCATTACTGTTTACTGTAGATCTACCTGACACTACATCAGATTCTGTAGTTACTGTACTAGTTTAAGTAGCAGCTGCAGGTAGTAGTTACAGTAGTATCCAGTCTTTGATGATACATTGTGTATTGCTGCTGGGATCCATAACACAGGCATATGCATATATGTGCACCACAAACTATGTCATACATGTAGTACATGACAGTGTGACAACACTACATTTGGGACAGCATCAAAATTTTTGTAATACTCCTGGACCAGCAACAACACCTACATGTGGCTGTAGTATGAATCAGATGCATGCAAGAGTTATTGTTGCCCCGAAGAAGGTGACTGTTACAGACAGTCACTAAAATGTTGGATGCAACATTGTGTGTCTGTACCTTCTAGTTGCAGGAGGGGTCCCTCCTATGACCACAGTCTTGTTGTTCATCCTACACACATGGTGTTGCAGTACAGGGGACGGTTGGGTTCTGTTTGTGGAGTTTTTATCTTTTTCTGCTTTTCTCTGCTTCTTCTTGGAGACTTTTGTTGACCTTGCAGGCCCTAAGTCATCACTCTCTTCACTGGACTACATACAAAAGAGAGAGAAAAGGCATTACATGATGTATTTTAATAAACTAGCATAGTTAAGAACACAGGACAGTACAAGTAATATCAGGGCTCCAAAAGGAATACCTGCACGTGTACAGGTTCATTTAGAATTTTCCTAGCCTGTACTAGCACATTGGCAGAATGCACTGTGCCTGAAACCCTTCATATATGTGTGCATAGCACTTTGGCAGAATGTCTTTCTGCGGGTTGTATTATTACAAGTATGTAAGGATGAAATCATGTTTAAGGATATAACATTTTTCAAATGTTTTATTGGAAAAGGTATTGTGTGCTGCAATGGGCAAAATTGCGACATCCAAAGAAAATTCTCCTGGTGACTGGACTACCTTGCCACATGCACAGCTCCAATCTTACCTATACCAATTATAACCTGTTTTCTCAGCCCTGAATATTGCACACATATAATACTTACATCCTGGAACTCAGCAGCAAAGTTAGCCGGCTGCTGTGAGAACTGGTGCAGCTCATACACATCCTCCATGGCTCGGTGGCTCATGTGGGCTTCTGCCTTGCTGCCTCCAACAACCTTATCACTCCTGTGGGTGTACGCTACTCCACACTCCCCTGGTAAAAAATGTAGTATGTTACACATGAACAGTAGTACCTCTATATGTTTTACATCATGCAAAATGATATTAATATATGGAACCTTACTATAGATACTAGACCAGCAAAATATATATAATTACTCATTGTTTGTGTCACATGTATACTCATGACACAAATTTTATGTATGTATATTAACACTCAAGTCTTGTTTGTATTGTACTGTCCTTTGTGCATCAAGTGCAAGAGGACAAGTGAGTGATCTTACTGTGAACATACAGTCACGTATAGAGCTACCTAGTAAGCTGGTTTAGAATGAGAAGTTGATTTGCAATCGGGCTTACATTCTACAGTTTCATTTATTGCAGGATTTGTAATATCATATGCACTACATGAAAATATTTTATATACATCTGCCAACAAATTGTTTCACCTTAGTATAATAAAGAAGCAATAATGTTAAACACAACATAAAAGGCCAAGATTACTTACTGAAGACATCAGACACCGTCCTCGCAATCTTCCCTTTCCTTCCTCGTACAGCTCTTCTCGAAGACACCGACCTCCTTCTGGCAACGTTCTTCCCTTTTACAACCTTAACTTCTAACTTCCCTGTCTTCCTCTTTGCTCGAGGTGGGGCTGAATCAGACTCAGAGGAGGAAAACTCTGCAATGTCTTCCCCAAACGACTGTCTAGTAGACGTTCTACTTCTTGAACATTTGGCTGTTTTCTTCTTCTCATCTTTTTTCTTGCTGAGACTGGTTTTCATTTTGCTTAATCTCCTTTTTGCTGCTGATTTTGAAGTGTCTGCATCGCTGTTTTCGCTTTCTGAGGAAGTGGACAGCCTGTTGGTGTTCTTCTTGTCATCCTTTTTCCTGTTGTGACCAGTAGTTACAATTTTGCTTTTCCTTTTTGATGTTACAGCATCTGAATCATCTACTTCGCTTTCTGAGGAAGTGGAGAGCCTGTTGCTAGGTGTGGTCTTCTGCTCTGTTGCCATGCCAACTGTTGCCATGTCAACGTCATCCTCAGGTAGCAGCTGGGATAAGAAGGGAAAATTAAAGTCACACAAACTTGATATGATATGTAATAAACGTAGATATGACATCAATGTATACATAGAGATATACCATTATAATATTATATTGAATTGTGGCTAGGGTTCAACTTGTTGAGTAGATATTGAATCTTAAGGTCCTGGGTTTAAATCCCTATATTTGGCCCTTGATGAAGGCCACATTTGAGCACCTAAAGGTCCTGCGTTTGAATCCATATATTGTGCCCTACAAGACAGCCACATCTTGAACACCTTTAAGAACTCAACACACTTATCAAGAACAGTAGGGGTCCTTCCTGGTGTGAATGGATTAAACCTTACAGTCTAGTCAAGCTTCTACGTACAAAAGTGGTGAAGGTGGTTTTACTGGTTATACAAAACAAACAAACAAACAAACAAACAAGCATGTACCTGGCTGGCGAGGGTGTGCATGCTGAAGGGGTCTCTGTCCTGTGCCTCCTCCCTTGAGTCATGGCGTCTCTTCCTGCTGCTTCCTGCATCAGTTTCCTTCTCTGCATCCTCATCTTGCTCCATCCTCTCATCCTCATCCTCATCTTCCTGCTCTTCATTTTCCTCCATATCCTCCTCTTCCTCTTCTTCCCAGATGCCGTCCTCCTCTGTCCTCTTCCTCTCCTTGGGCTTAACAAACTTGGTGATCTAAGGAAGTGGAAGAAGCAAGCTGAAGATATAATCTTGTCTGTTTTAATTGCCATTTTCAGAGTGAAACAAGTGTAGCTGAAATTAACTTTTGCACCTGGATATTTGTTTAAGGCAATGTACCCAAAGATACTATCATATACTAGTTTACAGCATACTGAGAAAAACTCTCACTGTTGTATTACTTGTTTAAAAATTGCTGACACAAATGTTATGCAGCCAAAAATTTTCTTGTGCACCAAAACTTTATTATATATAATATTACATGTTCCAGTGCACCTGACAGCTGACAGCTGACTAAGCTATGAGAGAAGGTGAGAATAAGTGTCTGTGTCTGTTTCTGTATAGCCATATAAAACCCCCCTTCGGTGTAACACACCAGCTTCGCAGGCACGTGGCGTGGCAGCAGCTGGCTACATTACACCGAACAACTTCTTACACCCACCCCTTGAACATCTAACTCTAAACATTGTTTAAGCCATCCAATGATTGAGTGTGAGAATTAAGCATGATGTAACCAGACTACCTTCAGTCCGCCCTCTATCTGGTCGACCCGGCTGATGAGGTCCCTGGTCAGACATGAGGTCTCCATCCGCAGGGCGAACATGTTACTGATGCCAAAAATCTCGCCCTGCTGGTCCTTCCTGCCTGCTACTCCCGTGAAATATCTGGGGGAGGGAGAACAAAATATTTGTTGATGAAGAAAAGATGAGAAAACTAGTAGAAACTTATTATAACTAGATGTAACATTTGCAAAGCATAATGTTTACCTCCACATTGCCTATATAGCCTAAGAAACTACTGCTCTGTTTATTTTTACTCATTGACAAACACATTAATATGCTGGGCGATCAGTCCCTCCAATTCTGTTTTGACACTTGCTACATGTAACCTAACACCACAGGGAGTTGCTACAGCACCAGTTACCATGGTGACAGATGTCTGCTTCAGGACATTGACAGAAGAATAGGAAGAAGAAACAGAGCAAAACGAAACAATGTTTTCCTTCAGTCTACAAAGGTAATTTGCTTATGCCCCTGGCTTTAGGTCAAATAAGAATGCAAACTTCACTCTAAGATTTTTTTTTTACAACATAAGAAGAGGAAGAAGAAACAGAGCAAAAACAAACTGTTTTCCTTCTGCAAACTTTAAGGTAAGTTGCTTATGCCAGGCTTTAGGTTAATTAAGAATTAAAATTCACTCAAAATAACTACAGACGTATAATGTGCAGCAGCACCTCCTAGCAGTTTTGTCGGAAACTGCAATCTCGGACAGCTGCTGCTTGTACACCTGGCGCAGGTACATGTTCTCCTCGATGGTTCCCATGGTTACCAGCCGGTACACGCGGACGTCCTGGCGCTGACCGATCCGGTACGCCCTGTCCTGCGCCTGCTGGTCATTGGCCGGGTTCCAGGTGGGTTCAAAGAGGATGACCACACTCGCGCCCGTGAAGTTCAACCCCAAGCCACCAGCCCTAACAAGTGAACACATATCATAACTGAGATACTATAATCTAAAGGGAAGGCATTCAGCACCAAGGACAGGGGAAGTACTAAATAAATATACTACATGTAGTATGTATGGAGGGTCAGAGCTTAATTTATACACAGCACTGAAAATTTAGAACCTCTGACAAATGCATAGAGTCAAATATCTGTATAGCGACACACATTTTGAATTCTAAGACTGAAATACATCATCTGCTCAATCTGAACTAAAACAAAGGCAATTTTCTTCAATATTTGTACTCAGAAATGAACTTCAAGTGTAGTAAAAGTGGAAAACAATGAAATGAGTTAAGAACTTATAAAACAATTAATAATACATATGAAAACAAGAGTTCCACGATCTCATACCTTCGCCAAATTATGTTAACCCTTGCGGGTGACGAATTATACAATTTCAATAATTGATTTTGCCTCATTTGCATGGATTGTATCAGTTGATCATATTCTCCACCCAATGACAGCCTTATCTTCCTATAAGGAAGATAAGGCTATTATAGGCTATTATAGGACTTGCTCATAAATTATGCAAATGAGGTAATGATTTGAATAAATTATATTTATTGATGTTTGCCTTCACTTAACTTCCAAATGTGGCAAGTATGAAATTCCCAGCAGTTACAACTATGAAATTATGAAAAATTCCCTAATTATGCAAATTAGGTCTTCATTTACATAATATATATCCTCGGATGTTTTTTTTCGTTCTCAATTACATGTCACAAGTGTTTCATAGTCCTATTATCGAGCAAAACAGATTTATAGAATTTCCTCATTAATTATGCAAATTAGCTCCTGATTTGCATAATTGTCATTGATTATGTCAAGCATCACTTCAGCTACCTACAAATCAAAAATCATGACAATCCGCCAACTGGTTCTTGAGTTATCCTTCTTCAAACATTTTTCAACAAATGCTCCTGCAGTTCCACAACAAGCCGCTAGGGGGTCCAAACTCATGTCACTTCTTCCCTACCCCAAGAGCTATCTACCACCAAACATTGGTGACCTTAGTATGTCCAGATTGCGAGATATCAAAACCGGAAGTTCTGCTGCAGTACCTAGGAAAGCCGCCAGGGGGCTCAAAATCTAATCATTTCTAGCTCTCATCAAGACCTACCCACCTACCAAGTTTCATGACAATGCATATTAAGCTTCTTGAGTTATGCTGTTCACAGACAGACAGACAGACAGACAGACGGACAAACGCTACTGAAAACATAACCTTCTTGGCGAAGGTAAAGAATATATCAGAAGATGTGAAACTCACGTGGTGGAGACGAGACAGATCAGGATGTTTGGGTTGGAGTTGAAGTCCTTGACGATCCGTAGCCTGTCAGAAGTTCTGGTGGTTCCGTCCAGGCGGGTGTAAACTTCTCCTGTACTCATCAAGAACTGCTCAATGATGTCCAACAACTGGAATAAGTAAAATCACTAATAAACTAGAGTTCCCCGATCTCATACCTTCGCCAAATGATGTTAATCTTTATGACTGACAAATTATACATTAGATTATTCCCCCCTGATTTAAGAAATAGGAACCTAATTTTCATGAATTATATCATTTTATCATAATCTCAACCAAAAAACAGTCTTATACTAACAAACAATGCATTCTAGCATTTCCTCATAAATTATGCAAATGAGGTCCTGATTTGAATAAATTATTTTTAATGATGTTCACCTCAAGTTAACTTTCAAATACCACAAGTATGAAATTCCAGGCAGTTATCATTACATAATTATAAGATTTTCTCATTAATTATGCAAATTAGGTCATTATTAACATAATCAATATTTTCCTGTGTTTCTTTCGTTGTCAATTACCAATGTCACAAGCTTTAATTGTCCTATCATGGAATACAGCTGATTTATAGAATTTCCCCATAAATTATGCAAATTACATCCATATTTGCATAATTGTCACATAATTATATTAAGCATCACGTAAGCTACCTACATACCAAAAATCACGACGATCCGTCAACCGGTTCTTGAGTTATCCCCTTTTGAATATTTTCAAGAATATATCGCTGCAGTTCCAGAGGAAGCCGCTAGGGGGCCTAAACTCACGTCATTTCTTCCCCAGCACAAGAGCTACCTACCATCTAAATTTCATCACCATAGCATGTCTAGATCATGAGATATCAAAACCGGAAGTTCAGCTGCAGTACCATAACAAGCCGCTAGGGGGTCCAAAATCTAATCATTTTGAGGTCTCATCAAGACCTACCCACCTACCAAGTATCAAGACAATCCATCAAGGCCTTCTCAAGTTATCGTGTTTACAGACAGACAGACAGACACACACATACACGAACGCCCCTGAAAACATAACCTTCTTGGCGAAGGTAATAAATAAATAAATAATTAAGTCTATTGCACATATTATATTCTTGCCTGAGAGTAAATAAGAGGAAAAGGAAAAACAATGAAGTACAAAAATACAGATACAACATTGAACATCAAGATTAGACATTCAGGTAATGAAATGCACAAGAAAACATTTTTAAATTTTTAAACATTTTTAAAAAGCAAGCAAGTGGATAGACTTGTATAAAGTGATACACCGTTGAAAGTAACTTTCCCTCAAAAAAACTTTGAAAGTCCTGTGCTCTTTAATTTAAAGCCCACTAAAGTGGTCTCTTATCATCCCAAAATATTGGACTAGTCCGGAGCAAACATGTACATAACTTGGACTTTGACTTGGGGCGAGGCTGCCAAATAAGCAGGAAACAATCATGGCGGCTGCACCGTTGAGTTTGGGGACACAAATCCGTGAAGAACTGTCCTGCAGCATCTGCCTGGAGCTGTTTACCAGGCCCAAGGTGCTGCCCTGTCAGCACACCTTCTGTCAGGACTGTCTACAGGACCATGCAGGGAGGGGAGGGACCTTCCAGTGCCCAAACTGTCGTCGGCAGGTCAGGCTGCCACCCCAGGGGGTTGCAGGTTTGCCCGACAACCACCTGGTTACAAGTTTGTGTGAGAGGCTGCAAAACCAGGCTACACTGTCAGGGGAAACAAGGCAGCAACCCCAGTCTGGAAACAGGTGCAGCTTTCACCCCTCTGAAGAAGTCAGACTCTACTGTAAACAGTGTAACATGCCAGTTTGTAATGAATGTTTGGATGAAATACACAGTGGTCATAGAACCATATTAACATTGAAGAAGGCCTCAGAAGAAAGGAAGGCTCCAGTTCAGGCACTTATTGTTGAGGGCAGGACCATCTTAGAGACTTACTGTACTTCTCTTAGACGTCTGAGGGAGAGAGAAAAAGCACTAGATGAAAAGAAGCAAGAGGCAGACAGCAGCATCATTCAGGACTTTGAGCGAGAAGTGCAAAAAGCTACTAAAAAGAAAGACCATCTTTTGATTCAGGAGGGAGAAAAATACAAGGAAAACAAAAAGGCCTTGCAAGAGGAAAGGGACAGAGTGTTGGCAGATGTGAATGAACTGTCTGCTGCCTGTGATCGAGCAGAACATAAACTGCAGCAGGGAGGGTTTGAGTTTCTCAGTCAACAAACTGCTCTGACAGAGGTGGTAGGAAAGTACAGAGAAAAAGCAGCACCAACTCCTGTTCAAACCCAGCCCACATACACCACAGCTTTCACTTTGGGGACTGTCGCATGGCTTCTCCTGCTGGCGGCCTTGTTATTTTATAACCCATTGTATTGGCCTGTCCCCAAAACGATAACTTTTGGTGGACGAGGAACAGGAACAGGACAGCTTAAGTTTCCAAGTGGTGTTGTTGTGTCAGATGAAGGAGATATCTTTGTAGCAGACCGGTTGAACCAGAGAATCCAAGTCTTCACTCTGCAGGGAACATTTTTCCGACAGTTCCCAACAGTGGTGTCAGGTGAACAGAAGATGGACCCTACAGATGTGGCCATTGACGGGGAGGGGAACCTGTGGGTGGTGGGGACCACGGAGACCGGTGAGCTTGCCGTGCGGTACACCAAACAGGGCAGGGTGCTGAGGAAGCTGGACCTACAGAAGACAGGGCAGTTGAGAGGAGTTGCCGTGGACACCAGGAGGAACCACATCCTCATCACACAATCCACAGGAGACTGGCCTGAACACCTACATGGTACAATACAGGTGTTCAGGCCATATGGAACACTTGTGAGAACTGTGGGTCAGCAGCAGGGGATGAAGTACCCACGGTACATCACTGTGGACAAGGAAGGGAGAATTCTTGTGTCAGACTGGGACAATGACTGTGTCTATGTGTACAACGAGGACGGACAGTTTCTGTTCAAGTTTGGAGGTTTGGGAAGTGATGAAGGTCAGCTGATCTCTCCCCGTGGCATCTGTACAGACAGGACAGGGAACATCTTTGTGGCAGACAGCTTTAACAAACGTGTGGAGATGTTTGACAAGACAGGAAAATTCCTCAAACACATCGCTACAGATATGACGAAGCCACATGCTGTTGCCATGGCAACACAGGGACAGCTGGTGGTCACTGATTTGTCGGAGAACACTGTTCACATTATCCATACCTACTGAACAGCAACATGAAAAATTCCATTGTTCAATAATTGTTCGTTCAATTGAGAGACCAAGCTGATCAGCTTTTCTTTGCAACTACCTGGTACATGTACCATCAAATTAAAGATGACTGACAACTTATATACTTCCTCTGCACTTAACACCAGCAATTGTAAACTCCTTGCAATTCAGCACCTGGTTAGCTGCAAGGACAATGTTGTTGGACTGTACTGTCTATTCTATTTGACTGTATGAAGACTTAGTCTTGAATAGAATATGCTTCATGATGTGTATTTGTGTGATGCATGATATTAGCAGTTTACTCCCTAGTGCTACAGCTGTGTTGTTGCAATCCAAATGGACAAAAGAAAGGATATTGCTTGGTCCTTATACATGTACATTGGTATCACCATGTACAACAAAATATTTGTAAGTAATATGATTGATGTATTCTGACTACTGTCAGAATGTTGTTAGACTGTACTGTCTATTTCATTTGACTGTATGAAGTCTTGTATTATAATAGCATGTTTCATGGTGTATTTGTGTGATGCATGATATTAGCAGTTTACTGCCTAGTGCTACAGCTAAAATTCACAATACGCTAGCTTGTCTCACTTCTAATGTGTATCTTTTTCTATGAATTTAGACACAAAAATGCTCCTGATTACAAAAACAGTTGTATCAATATTTTTTTCACATAATAACTTAACCAGCCGCCTACAAAAAAATGAAGAACAATATAATTATGCCATAATGGACATTGTAAGGCCAGTGATGATAGATTATAACCATTCCAAGCAACAAAAGCATCTATCTAGCACAATGTGCATGCTTCTTTGGTATTGTCTCATTTAGATGTCCCCCATGTTGGTAGGGTGTACTATCTGGGAGACACTGTCAGTTATTTGCAGGACATGACAATATTATATATTAAAGGAAACTGTGCAATATTGTATGTCCTGGTGTATTGTATAATGTTATGTGTCTAATGTCTCCCTGCATGTTCGGTCAGTTATGGCCGACGTGACCTGGGCTCTATGTTCCTTTCTTTTATTTGTGTTCTTGTATTAGACTCTGGACACACATTTCCGTCTAATTTTTACATAATAAATAAAACATAAAAACTGCACTGCTGAAAATCTTACTAGACTAATTTCTGGAAAAAAAACAACAACTGACTTACACTAAAAATCCTGTACTCTTTATTTTAAAGCCCACTGATTAGAAGTGGTCCCCTGTCACGCCCAAATAATGGACTAGTCCAGGACAAATACAATGTAGGTACGTAAGCCGGAATTTGCCTTGGGGAGAGGCTGCCACATAAACAGGAAGTAACTATGGCGGCTGCACATTCAGGTTTGGGGACACAAATCTGTGAAGAACTGTCCTGCAGCATCTGCCTGGAGCTGTTCACCAGGCCCAAGGTGCTGCCCTGTCAGCACACCTTCTGTCAGGACTGTCTACAGGACCATGCAGGGAGGCGACAACGTGTGGTCATACAGGGCGGAACATCTGAATGGAAATCGCCCCTTGCCGGCGTCCCCCAAGGGTCCGTTCTTGGGCCCACCCTGTTCATCCTGTATATCAACGACATAACATCTTGTTGTACACAGTGTTCTCCTAACTTGTTTGCTGACGATACTTCACTGTCCACCAGTAACAGGTCAATCCAATGTGTAGTCACCTCACTTAACAGAGACCTGTGCTCTGTATCAAACTGGCTCACACAGTGGAAACTCGAAGCAAACAGGGATAAGTGCAAGGTGATGTACATCACAACTCGTAACATCCCAAGGCCCCTTGTACCAGTCACTCTGGGTGGAACTACCCTGGAAGTTGTTGCTTGTTACAAACATCTAGGTGTCACCTTAACGAACACACTCTCCTGGTCCAAGCACATCGATACAATTTCCACCAAGTCAAGACGATCTGCTGGCCTACTGTGTGCACTAAGAAAGAAGGTGCCAAGTGACATCCTACTCAGGCTATATAAGACCATTACACGACCTGGCCTTGAGTATGCCAACATCGTCTGGGCGGGACTCACCAAGAGCGACGAACGGAAACTGGAGTCTGTACAATACCAAACTGTCAGACTGATCAGTGGACAACATGGACTTCCTTATCCCTCCTACCAAACCTTGTACACCCAACTGTCCCTTCCATCACTACAGTTTAGACGGAGATTCCATACCGTCACCACCCTGTACAAGCTCCTTAACGGCCACTGTCCGCCACACCTCCAAACCCTGATACCCAGAACCCGTGCATCTGCTACTGAGTCTCGCTATCCCCTCAGGAACAGCAACCACCTGACTGTTGAACTTGCCAAAACCACCAGAGGCCAGAGAACATTCTTTCACCGAGCAACGTCACTCTGGAACACTCTCTCCAATGACGCTCGCAATGCCACCACTATTGCCTCCTTTAAAAGGAAGCTATGGGACTCTCTAGGCGACCCTTATAAGCCTTAGGTGTATGACCCTGACCTCTTCACGTTAATGTAATGTATTGTATTGTTGTATCGTGCGTGTCAATGTTTGTCCTGTCGGCAGGGCAAGCCCTTAATAATAGCCACCTGGCTAGTTGGGCTGCCCTGGCCGTACAATCTGTCTTTTTACGGCCAAACGAATAAAGAATAAAGAATAAAGGGAGGGGAGGGACCTTCCAGTGCCCAAACTGTCGTCGGCAGGTCAGGCTGCCACCCCAGGGAGTCGCAGGTTTGCCCGACAACCACCTGGTTACAAGTTTGTGTGAGAGGCTGCAAAACCAGGCTACACTGTCAGGGAAAACAAGAGCCCAGTCTGGAAACAGGTGCAGTTTTCACCCCTCTGAAGAAGTCAGACTCTACTGTAAACAGTGTAACATGCCAGTTTGTATTGAGTGTTTGGATGAAATACACAGTGATCACAGAACCATAACATTGAAGAAGGCCTCAGAAGAAAGGAAGGCTCCTGTTCAGGCACTTATTGTTGAGGGCAGGACCATCTTAGAGACTTACTGTACTTCTCTTAGGAGTCTGAGGGAGAGAGAAAAAGCACTAGATGAAACAAAGCAAGAGACAGACAACAGCATCATTCGGGACTATGAGCAAGAAGTGCAGAAAGTTACAGAGAAGAAAGACCATCTGCCCTTCATGTCCCCCTGGATTAAGGACCAGTACGCGTACATGCCCAAATGTTCTACAACTCTCGCACTTGTAAAAGCCTATCAGACATGGCTATCGAACTTGGAAAACAGAGACACATCCATGGTTCGCGTGCTGCTGGCAGATATGTCTAAAGCATTCGACAGAGTTGATCACGGAATCCTTCTCCAACTCCTAGCTGTCCGTGACACCCCACCTAAGATGCTTGGCTGGATACACAGCTACCTCACTGGCCGAGAACAACGCGTAGTCGCCAACAACCAGCAGAGCAATTGGAACGTCGTCACATCAGGAGTGCCACAAGGGGGAGTGCTTTCTCCGTACCTGTTCCTTGTGTACATGTCGTCAAGAGAAACTGTGCACCAAACAACCAGCAACATCGGTTATGCAGACGACATCGGACTGTCCAGAACGTTTCACATGTGACACTGTTGAAAGCGACACAACTATGCAAGAGGAAGCTACGCAACTTGACACCTGGGCGAACAAGAACAATATGATTATGAACGGGGATAAGTCCTATGAGTTGAGACTGTGCTTTCAAAACATCCACCTGTTCCACCTCCCCTCACACTTGGAGGCAAAGAAGTCCCGGTTGTTGAATGTGCCACGTATCTGGGCTTCAAACTTCACCGCAGCCTTGGGTGGGACAGCCAAATCTTACACATGGCAAAGAAAGGCTCAACTCGTCTTCACTTTCTCCGCATGCTCAAGAAGGGCGGGATGCCACCAGAGGACCTGGAAACTGTGTATACGACTCTGATACGACCTGTGTTAGAGTATGCAAATGTCGTGTACGTGGGCTGTAACACAAAACAGAACAACACTCTTGAGGCTGTACAGAGAAGGGCGGCGAGAATCATTTACGGCAACAGCACTCAAACAACCCCCTTCTCCACCCTCCAGGACAGACGGGAAACTGCAGCAAAAACTCTGCTCAAGCAAATGCGGCATGTCAGCCACCCTTTGCATTCTTTGATGCCCTGCGACAGACACCAGAGCACACGGCGGTCCCTGAGAAATGGAAACCACATCTCCATACCAAAGTTCAGAACTGAAAGACTGAGGAAATCTTTTCTGTGTCAGGCAATAAGCCTCAGCAATCAAGTGTGTAAATAGTCCGCCTCTGTTTTAATGGACCTGACCTACAAAATTTTAAATCTATTTAATTTTAATCGTCAATGTTGTGCTTTTTAATGTGTATCTCTTTCAAGCTATTTTAACATGTAATCACTTGTGCAATTCAGCCAAGCAATGAATATTGGCTGCCAATCAATGTGAATAAAACAGTTTCAGTTTTTTTTTTTCAGTTTTTTGTTTCTAGAGGGAGAAAAATACAAGGGAAAGAAAGAGGGTTTGCAAGAGGAAAGGGACAGAGTGTTGGCAGATGTGAATGAACTGTCTGCTGCCTGTGATCGAGCAGAACAAGAAATGGAGCAGGGAGGGGTAGAATCTCTTAGTCAAGAAGCCATTTTGACAGGGGTGGTAGGAAGGTACAGAGAAAAAGCAGCACCAACTCCTGCACAAACCCAGCCTGCTGTCTTTCAGCCCCCTGATACCCCAGCATTCTCTCTGACAACTGTTGCATGGGTTTTCTTGCTTGCAGCCTTGTTGCTATATTACCCGTCATATTGGGCGTATAATGCAACACAAATAGAACAACAGTCTGTCCCCAAAACTGTCCCCAAAACTGTCCCCAACACTGTCCCCAACACTGTCCCCAACACTGTCCCCAAAACTATCCTAAAAACTATCCCAAAAACCGTCCCCAAAACAATAACTTTTGGTGGATTGGGACCAGGAACAGGACAGTTTTACTTTCCAAGTGGTGTTGCTGTGTCAGATGAAGGGGAGGTCTTTGTACCAGACTGGTTTAACAAGAGAATCCAAGTTTTCACCCTGCAGGGAACATTTGTGAGACAGTTCCCAACAGTCGTGCCAGGTGGACAGATGATGTGGCCACGTGATGTGGCCATGGACGGGGAGGGGAACCTATGGGTGGTGGGGTACAGATCTGCTGATGTTGCTCTGCAGTACAACAAACAGGGCTGGGTGCTGAGAATGTTCATCCTACAGGAGACAGAGTGGTACAGAGGAGTTGCCGTGGACACCAGGAGGAACCACATCCTCATCACACAAACCACAGAAAAAGAGGGAAAACTGCATGGTGAAGTTGTGGTGTTCGGGCCAGATGGAACACTTGTGAGAACTGTGGGTCAGCAGCAGGGGATGAGGGAACCACGGTACATCACTGTGGACGGGGAAGGGAGAATTCTTGTGTCAGACTGGGACAATGACTGTGTCTATGTTTACAACGAGGACGGACAGTTTCTGTTCAAGTTTGGAGGTTTAGGAAGTGATGAAGGTCAGCTGAACTATCCCCGTGGCATCTGTACAGACAGGGCAGGGAACATCATCGTGGCAGACAGCTTTAACAGCCGTGTGGAGATGTTTGACAAGACAGGAAAATTCCTCAAACACATCGCTACAGACATGGAGGAGCCACATGCTGTTGCCATGGCAACACAGGGACAGCTGGTGGTCATTGATTGGTCAGAGAACTCTGTTCACATTATCCATACCTACTGAACAGCAACATGGAAATTCCAATAATTGTTCGTTCAATTGAGAGACCAAGCTGATCAGCTTTTCTTTGCAACTACCTGGTACATGTACCATCAAAAGGGGTAGGGAATTTTCCCGACCAGCCTCGTAACCCCTACTTCTCCTATTGGGTCAGTTAGTCCTCACTACTTGTGAGGATGTTTCAGACTCAGGGAAAAGAGTTGCTGTTACAGTTACAGGCTAGCTCTATGCCTAGAAGTGGCCAATGGCCTTGCATTGAGCGACACCGTTAAAAAAAAAAATAAATAAATAAAGATGACCGACAACTTATATACTGCCTCTGCACTTAACACCAGCAATTGTAAACTCCTTGCAACTCAGCACTTGCCTAGTTGTAAGGATAAGTCTTGTTAGCTATAGGTACATATTTCATTGCAATTGTACTTTTAATGATGATGATGACTTGTACTAGGTCTTGTAGAATATGTTTTGTACATATTATAAATGTATTTGTGTGATGCATGATATTAGCAATTCAATGCCTAGTGTTCCAGCCATATGTTGTTGTAATGTACTAGTCTGTTAAATAAAGAAAGGACAGTAATAGGCCCTCATATACAATGTATAATACAACAAAATCTTTGTAATATGATTAAATACATGATTGCATACTACTGCAGTAATACTACTACTACTACTACTACTACTACTACTACTACTACTACTACTACTACTACTGTCAGTTTTAAAAGACTATCATAATGACTTTGCTGCCAAACACATAAACAGGAATAGCTCAGTTCTCAACATACAAAATAATGTCCAAAGTCCAAGTTAAAGTCCATAGTACAATGTATACTAGACTGGTATGATAATCATTTGGATCAATAAAAGGTTGACTCCTATAATGAAATGTTTTTGTCCTTATTAGTTTACAGTGTGCTGGTTTGCATATTATCCAGTATGGCATACTCCAACCTCAGTCACCATAACAAAGCATAGGAAAGCTAGCAACAGGCTCTGGTGCTATAATTACCTTTGCCAAGAATGTTATGTCTTCATCAGTGTTTGTTTGTTTGTTTGTTTGTTTGATTGTTTGTTTGTGAAGCTTTATTTGTATTGTCATGAAACTTGGTAGGTAGGTAGGTCTTAATGAGACCTAGAAATGATTAGATTATGGTCCCCTTGGCAGCTTTTGTTGGTACTGCAGCAGAACTTCTTGTTTTAATATCTCGCAATCTGGGCATGCTAGGGTCAAGGATTTTGGGTGGTAGATAGCTCTTGTGTTCATTAGTTTGGTCCCCCTAGCATCTTGTTATGTTTACCGAAGGAAATCATATTGTTTTTGCTCCATTTCTTCTTCTTCTGTTTCTTCTTCTTCTTCTGTTCACTAACGTCTGACCTGGCCAATGGTCTCTTTTGTTGACGTCTGTTACCATAGTAACTGGTGTTGGGTTACATAAAGTTGCAATTTCATAGTAGGCATTTAGACTCCTGTCACCATATACATGTTCATGTATGTGAATGTGTTTGAGTAAGAATTAACAGAGCAGACCATATCCGAAGGTAAACATTATGCATTTGCTTTGCAAATGTTACTTCTCTAGTTAAGTTATCATTTGATTCCCTAAGACCTACCTTTGTGTAGAAAGAGAAGACCAGAACTTTCTTTTTCTGTTTCTGGAACACATCCAACAGTTGCTGAAGGATCTGCAAAAATCATACAGTAACTGTTCAGTCAGTGTTTCTCAGTAACATTTTTTCAGACTTTAACACAAAATACAATATCAAGCAAGTACTTTCCTCTCACACCTAAATTCCCCCTAATGTAAGCTTACTTAATATATGTTCTACTGTGCTCTAGATATGCACCTGAAAAGTGACATTGGGCAATTTCAACAGTAGCTGCAAAGAAGCTCACAATATATTACTTAATTTGATATTTAAGAATATTACAATCTCTGGATGAAAACTAAGTGTAATGGTATCATAAGACAGTTGGCAAAACCTTACCCTTTCAAAGAATCTATTTTCAATCTTTTTTCTCCACTGCAAGGCCAAAAGACCTGGGAATTTATACTAGGAGAACATGCGGTGAACATTGAAGTTTGTTGGGTTGTATTTAGGAAGGAAACACAATGGGAAAGAAATGACTGCTAGGGTTAAAAACATACATGTACACTAAAAATTTTGTACCTGCATCTTGCCACAGTACTTTGGGTCCGACAGGGTCCTGAACTTGGGTAGCCCGCTCCGTACTTGGGTAGGCCCGCTCCGTACTTGGGTAGGCCCGCTCCGTACTTGGGTAGGCCCGCTCCGTACTTGGGTAGGCCCGCTCCGTTTACTTGGGTAGGCCCGCTCCTTACTTGGGTAGGCCCGCTCCTTTACTTGGGTAGGCCCGCTCCGTACTTGGGTAGGCCCGCTCCTTTAC
>NW_017804297.1:12914-19670 GCF_001625305.1 Branchiostoma belcheri | reverse complement strand
GAGATAATGTTGATCTGCCTGGCTGAAAACCATTTTGATTATTTCTCAACACTTTGTTGTAAATTTTTGCTGATGTAGCCGACAAACTGATTCCTCTATAGTTAGTTGCATAACCAAGGTCTCCCTTTTTTGGTAGTGAAAAAAAGTGGTTGTGGCTCTAATAATTGGGATAGATGGTTATGAAGTCATGCTGATGTGACACCACAAGCTGCCCCTCCCCACCTGTAGCAACATGCTTGGGTCGAGTAAGGTAAGCTACGGTGCGGATGTGGTTTCCCTCAGCTGTGAACATGTCCACTCGGCTGTTCCTACTATCAGCCACAATCACACGCCCCGAACTGTCCACACAGATTCCTTGGGGGAAATAAAGATTTCCTGCTCCGGTACCTCTACTACCAAAACTGGACAGGTAGACTCCGTTCTTGTCATACTTTTCTACATGATGTTCACGGCTGTCTGCGATAAAGATGTTCCCTTTCTTGTCCACGGTGACATGCCGTGGTAGAGTTGTGTGCTTACTTGATCCAAACCCGGTCATGTCACACGTCAGCCATGGTGTTGCCTCTGTCTGTGTGTAAGTAGGACTGAACCATGCAGTGCTGAAATGTGCTGACGGTTTATACAGACTGAGTATGATTCTGCCAGAAAGCTTGTGCCAGGCAATGCTACGAAATCTAGTGTCACTGCATTTAAACTTAGTAAGGACACTGCCTTCTTTGCTGTACTGTTGAATGGCATGTCCATATTTAAACCACGAACGTGAGTACGATGCGACCCACAGGGTGTCGTTGTGGCCCATGCACATGGCACGAGGTTTCATGTTTCCTGTGGGGAAACTGCGAAGGAAAACTCCCTTTATGCTGAAGACCTTAATTATTTTGTTCCCGTCAGCCACAAATATCTCGTTAGTCGAGGACACGGCCAGGCCACTCAGTGACGCATACTTAAACTGCCCAGGGGGGCCTTTTCCATACGTGCCAAAGGTGACATTCTTTTTCACTTCTGTTGGTGAAACAGAGTAAAACACTTAGTTTAGGCACCACGTTTTAGACTATAACATATAGGAACTTAATTAAGGTAGATCAATAGATGGATCAATAGATAGACAGACAGATAGATACTATTAGATGGATTTCAAGATAGATAGTAATTATAAGACATCCATGTATACTCTATCAGATGAATAGTAGTATTACAGTAACTTCATAAATATGATATAATTTCATATCAAGCATGACCATTTTGAAAGTTTAGCACTTCAAAATTAGGAAAAGTTTAGATAGTTAGATAAACTATCGTTTTGAGATGAAGATACATGTATGTGAAACAACATTTCTCCACTAATAATTGGCCACAGTTGTTTTGGTACAGGTTCTGAACCTTAACCACTGTACAGATAATGTTTAAGTGCTACCAGAAGAAGATATTTGTACCCACCTTCACAGTGGTATGTTAATTCCAGGTACGTACTTCTGCCCGTACATGTGCCATAATGGTCCATATCATCCATGTACTTGTCACACTGCTGTAACCCCTGACATAGCCCCCTTACGAGGGACAGCATTTTGAATTTTAGCCTGTTACAAAATACAACAAGAATTATAAAAGAGGGCCTGCATGCCCTTTTTCGTTAACCGTTATGGGCTATTTTAATTTACCGTTAATCGTTACCGGCCCGCTCTAATTCAACGTTAAGCGTTATCAGTATATTCCTCGTGAAGCGTTATGAATCGTTTTAATTCAACGTAAAACGTTATTTGCCATCCTAAATTCAGCGTTAAGCGTTAATGAATAATTCTTCGTTACGCCTAATTTTGCCATGCGTCATTGAATGTTTAAAAATACAAAATTTCCCGGGGGAGAATGCCCCCGGACCCCCCTACATTGCTCGCGCCTTTGGCGCTCGACTCACGCTTCTGCGCTCAGTCCCTTCGGCTCTAGCCAGAACCAGTTTCCCTTCAATTTTCGGAAGTTTGCGGAGAGTTACAGAATTTTTTTAACGAATCCGTCAACCTTGACAGGCAAATTAACAAAAATCTTGAGTAAAATATGAAAACATCAAGACCTCTCAAAATGCGGGAAATTGCGTTTTTGAAGGCTTAAAAATCCTAAATTTCCCGGGGGAGCATTCCCCGGACCCCCCTAGATTACGAGCGCCTTCGGCGCTCCCCTCTCAAAATCCATCGGTAAAACTGGGCAGACTGAAAAAATGCGAGCTGGCCGACGTCCACTCGGACACCCCGGTATTTGTGGACGCACTCGGGGACCAGGGCAGGCGGGAAACACAGGGAACACATACCTTTAACTTAATGCATGCTTCATTACTGTGCATGTATACGTAATTTTGTCAGTGATCACCTTTTCTCACAAAGCGAGATACCAAATCCAGTGCAGCTCTAAAAAAAGCCTGTCAATTTACCGTTAAGCGTTGCCGACCGTTCTGAATTTACCGTTAAGCGTTATCGGCCCTGCTGAATTTACCGTTAACCGTTGCCAGGACCCCCCATGCAGACCCTCATAAAACAGAGATTGTAATTGAATTAAGTTAATTTTAATCACATTGACATGTATGAATGGGTTTAGGAATATGTAAAAATCAGACAGCTGTGAATTTTACAAAATTATATCATACACAATTTTCTGCAAAATCTGTAACAGTTATCGTACAAGACATCTCAAGTACAACTATGTACAGTCATTGTGTTATAAATGTACAACTTATGTACATGCCAAATAGCAAGGGAAAGAGAAAAAAATTACAGGACAAACGCTTGATATAAAGTTACAAGGAAATTAATTGTTTTAGCAACAGTTCGATTACTCCATCCATGAAGAAAGAATATCAGTTGTTACGACTTAAGATTGATAGTCACCATTAAGCTTCTAGAGGAGCTAGCCAGACTAAATCACACTCCCAGTGGCCAGCCCTTCCAATAGTGACTGCTAGCTACAAGGGTCGGATATGGTGCTCTTACCCGGCATATTCACACATGTCACAAGACTTGCGCATACATCCACAGCGATGTTCTAATAATGCATCGTCAATTATGATCAGCTCATCCGCTGCACAAGACAGTCGCATCTTCTCCTCACAGAACGTTTCTGCATCAGTGATAGCATTTTACTTTTAGGCCACACCAGTCCAATTATTGGTTCTCAGATTCATTTAGAAAAATATCATTAGCAACGGGGAGGAAAAAAGGGGAAAGTATTGTACAGTAGATGTACCAGTTTGCTAAAAAAATTGTAGCATGTGTTAATTGAAAACGTGCAAAACTTTTGAAAGTGTAAAAACTGTAAATGGTATTTAAACACACTCATATAACAATTTTTCATGAATTTTTGTACTTATTAATTAATATAGAATACATCAAGCTGCTAGATATATTTTTATATGTCATACTTATTATTACTCTGCAACCACTAGGCTATATCTAGGCTACGTTAATAGTGAGATAATCCCTGGTCAGGTGCGATAACTAAAGAATAATGAGGTGGTTATCGCACCTTACCATCGATTATCTCACCACGTATACCGAGGATAAGGCAAGGCAAGTTATTATCATATAGCCTGTCCAACTGACACCTCAAGATCCGCCTGATCTTTGTGGAACTGAATCAGAGGTACTTTGCCGTCCATTGCCAAAAAAACCTCACATTCTATGTTAGTCTTATTGTGTAAGAATCAGGAGAGAAGAAACAGAAACTTAAGACACTCCTGGTCCCGGGCCAGGGATCGAACCCTCGCCAAACCCGGGCAATAGTTCACACCCCGACGCTCTAACCATTTGTCTAAAAGGTCTAGATCCATCAGACGGATCAGTTGATGCGCCTATAATATACTAAACCCCCAACTGGGGTGTTCATAGGCGCTACCAATTGACCCGGCCAAATTGGGTCTAGACCTTTCAGTCAAATCGTTAGAGCGTCGGCATGTGGACTGGTGCCTCGGTCTGGTTGTGGGTTTGAACCCCGGCATGGGACCAGGGGTCTTTATCTGTTTCTACTTACTCCTCCTGTTTCTTACAGGGGTGTCAAAAATAATATGTTTATTTCTGTTTAAATTACATTTGATTAAAACATAAATCTATTCAATTGTGTTGTATTGTCAAAAAATTATTAAAAATAAACTAAAATACGTTTTTGATTATAGATAAATACTACATAGTCTTCAAAATATTGTGCCCTGTCTCCTGTATAATGGTACAGTCCAAAAAGTGGTCAGTTATTCTACAGCCTGATAACCAATGGCAAATGGAGCCTTCTGATTGGTTGACGTCTTCTGGCTGATAATAATGTACATATTATCATATAGATGATTATACTAAGTCTTACTTTTGTAGCTGGGTGGGGTGGTACCATCAGTGGTCCCAAGGCTGGGTGGGGTGGTACCATCAGTGGTCCCAAGGCTGGGTGGGGTGGTACCATCAGTGGTCCCAAGGCTGGGCGGGGTGGTACCATCAGTGGTCCCAAGGCTGGGCGGGGTGGTACCATCAGTGGTCCCAAGGCTGGGCGGTGTGGTACCATCAGTGGTCCTAAGGCTGGGTGGGGTGGTACCATCAGTGGTCCCAAGGCTGGGTGGGGTGGTACCATCAGTGGTCCCAAGGCTGGGTGGTGTGGCACCATTGATGCCACCAAGGCTGGGTGGGGTGGTACCATTGATACCACCCTTAGTGATCCTGATGGTAGGAACATGTGTCAGTTCTGTTGCATTTGGTGTACCCAAGTTCTTACCTTCTTGCTTAGTCTGGAAAAAACAAGAAGAAAACTAAATGAATGTAAAATTAATGTTTGTACCTATTGTGAACCTGTATTGTACTGTCTGTAGTATATATTCTTGACGTTTAAGTGTCAAGAAAAAGCATAAAATGTTGTATCACTTCTTGTATAATCTTTTGAAATCAGCTGCAGAATTTCAGATTGAAGCTCTAAAGAGAGGTACATGTAGTAACTTATAGGTTTCTTTAATCATGATTTTCTTACATTTTACCTCATTTTATGTTATGGCCCAAAACTTTTTCTGTGCACCTACAATTTTAAATTAGGTTCACCAGTGCACCTATTACCAAATATGAATTTCCAGCCCTGAACTTTTGTTTGCTGTATTGTTGTTCAGTATTCTTCTACTAGTTTGCTTGATAAGAGTAATACATAAATACATAAATGAATGAAACAATATTATGTACATTGTAAGGTCATTCCAATTTAATGAATTGGTTCTTGGAATCGCCAAATCAAATTGGTGTGGCTAAGGTGTAAAATTGAGCCCAGACAAAGATGTTGACCTTACTGTTTGCATGCCTTGGGTGTTGTGGTAGACTCCTGTGATGACTCCTGTGGTGATTGCTCCCACCAGAAGCAGGACAACCACAAAAGCAATGAGAAGGCAACTTCGATTCACTGCAAAACAGCCTTAAGTTTTTTAAAATTCTTTTGTAAACAATTTTTCTTAAAAAAACATATAATATGCATGGCACAGGCACAGTAATGCCATAAGTAACTAGGAAGTTAAGAATCAGACAACATTTTTTTATCAATTTGATAAAATACGCAATTAATGAAAAACTGCACAGAACCCGTAGAAACTTAACAGTAATAAAAACAATGCATAATCATCATCATTGACGTCATAAGAGATAAACAAATATAGCAAAATATAGATAATCCTAAATAACAACGTCTATACACTGAGTTGTAGATATATGAAATTCAAAGTAAATCAAAAGAAGACAAGCAGTTTTCAAAATAGCAAGTTTGATAATAAATACAAATTATCAAGGTACAAAAAATATGGATGAGACATTTAAATATCATCATTTGGGCTCAAAGCATTCACCTTTAACCTGCCGTTACCAGGCTGAAAAATATCAGCAACTTGCAGGCTTAAAAATACATCAAAACTTCCAACTACAAATTGCAGGAGAGAAAAAAAAGTAATTATAAAAATATAAATAATTTCATTAAAAACTAGAGTTCCTCGATCTCATACCTTCGCCAAATGATGTTAATCTTTATGGCTGACAAATTATTGTGCCATTCTATTGTTTCCTCATAAATTATGCAAATAAGGTCCTGATTTGAATATATTATGTTTAATGATGTTTACCTTCACTGAACTTTCACATACCACATGTATAAAAATTCCAGGCAGTCATCATTACAGAATTATAACATTTTCTCATTAATTATGCAAATTATGTCCTCATATACATAATCAATATCTGCCTGTGTTTCCTTCTCAATTACCAATCTCACAAGCTTCAATAGTCTTATCATGGAATGCAGCTGGTTTATAGAATCTCCCCATAAATTATGCAAATCACATCCATATTTGCATAATTGTCATATAATTATATCAAGCATCATGAAAGCTACCTACATACCAAAAATCACGACGATCCGTCAACCGGTTCTTGAGTTATGCTCTTTTTGATATTTTAAAACAGATAGCCCTGCAGTTCCAGAGCAAGCCTCTAGGGGGCGCAAACTGACGTCACTTCTTCCCCAGCACAAGAGCTACCTACCATTTAAATTTCGTCACCCTAGCATGTCTAGATCATGAGATATCAAAACCGGAAGTTCAGCTGCAGTACCATAAGAAGCCGCCAGGGGGCCCAAAATCTAATCAGTTCGAGCTCTCATCAAGACCTACCCACCTACCAAATATCAAGATAATCCATCTAAGCTTTCTTGAGTTATGCTGTTGACAGACAGACAGACAGACAGACACACACACACACACACACACACACACAC
>NW_017804297.1:3917-12894 GCF_001625305.1 Branchiostoma belcheri | reverse complement strand
ACACACACACACACACACGGCCATGAAAACATAACCTTCTCCAATTCTTGGCGAAGGTAAATATGTATTTATTTATCATTAACATTTTACAACATTTTGTACCTTAAGTAAATAAAAAAAAGCCCTAAAAACTTCACTGGATCTTACCACAAAGTTTATCGGCCTGTTGGAGGTTTGATGTGTACATCGGATTTGGAAGAAGTCTTGTTGCCTTTGGTGGATTGCGAAGCTTCTTTACATGTTCGGTGGTGTCAGGTCTAGAGTCATCTAGATCTGAAGCCTTTTTGCAAACGTTTGTTGTTGCTCTGAGATAGGTTTCATTCTCCCACATGTTTGTAACAGCGTAAGGTTCAATGTCACCATCATCAGTCGCTTTACTGTCTGCCTTTGTAGGGTTTCGGAGCTTGTGTACGAAAGTGTCATGCCTGGAGTCATCTGAAGCCCTTTGGCGCATGTTATTTGTTCTGCTGAGACAGGCCATGTGATCGGACATGTTTGCAACAGCGTAAGGTTCAACGTCACCATTGTCAGTCACTTTACTTTTTCCTTTTTTAATGATTTTAAAAGTATAAGGTTTGATGTGTCTGTGCCTAGTCTCATTATAACCTTTATCTTGTGTTGTGTGGGGCTGAGATTTGTTAGCCTTTCTGTTGGAGTTAAAACTCATAGTCACTGCTTGCTTGACTTGTGTTTCATCTTCACTGTTTTCAGTAGTGGTACCATTTTCAGCATTTTCCCCTGAGGTTGTGTACATGGCAGAGTTTTCAGCATGGATCGGATCAGATACAGAATATACATCAGCAACCTCTGGGGTGGGGATATCATTATCTGCCAATATATAATAATTATCATTTGTGCTTGTATGTTCGACTTCATTGCCAGCTACATATATAGCCTCCAACATGTCTTGTCCTTGACTACTAGGAGTATGAGCCATATAATAATGCTCATCTGTGGTTGTATGTTCGACTTCATTGCCAGCTACACATGTAGCCTCCAACATGTCTTCTACTTGACTACTGGGAGCCATATAATAATGCTCATCTGTGGTTGTATGTTCGACTTCATTGCCAGCTACATATGTAGCCTCCAACATGTCTTCCACTTGACTACTAGAATACTTTTGGCCACACGTTGACATTCTTACTGGCTCTGTGGTGCTTTCTGTATGTAGCACATCCTGATCAGAGCATAGATTATCTTCATTTTGTCCTGGCCTTGTCAGCTCCTTTAGATCATATTCTGCATTGTTCTCCCCTCTGTTGGACTGGTTCATTGTGACTCTGTTAGCAAAGATGAGCAAGATGTTATTTCAGGGCTGAGAATACCACCTGCATAATATATGTTTATATACAGGTTATTGCAGGTAAAATTGAAGCTTTGTAGGTATTTCTGATGTCTACCTGTACCTAACCTGCACTGGGCCATGTACTGGGTATATGCAGGTTAGTTCAGGTAAAATTGGAGCTGTGCAGGTATTTCTGATGTCTACCTGCACCTAACCTGCACTGGGCAATGTACTGGGTATATGCAGGTTAGTGCAGGTAAAATGGGAGCTATGCAGGTATTTCTGATGTCTACCTGCACTGGTCCATGTACTGGGTACATGTACAATGTATGTATATACAGGTTAGTACAGGTAAAATGGCAGCTGTACAGGTACATGTATTTCTGATCAATATCTACAATGTACCTGCACGTAACCTGCACTGGGCCATGTACTGGGTATATGCAGGTTAGTTCAGGTAAAATTGGAGCTGTGCAGGTATTTCTGATGTCTACCTGCACCTAACCTGCACTGGTCCATGTACTGGGTATATGCGGGTTAGTGCAGGTAAAATGGGAGCTGTGCAGGTATTTCTGATGTCTACCTGCATCTAACCTGCACTGGGCCATGACAAAACCCAGAAATTAGGAGACAGACATGTACAGTATATCACTAGTCATGGTTAAAATAAATTTAAATGAACAAAAAAGCAAACTGATTCAGGCACAGGATATTTGTTCACCACCCTTGGTACTGCATTAGATTGTTATAAAAATTCTAGTTGGGAGAAAAACAGGTCTGATCCAGCTCTGTATAAGGCAGACTAATTATAGGATTGAGAATTGTTATACATGTTTCATGTACATAGAGTAAAAATGGCTATATTGACAGTAACTATGCATCTCACTCAAGGACTGACTCATAGACCTGTTTTAACTTTCCATGCAGGCTACTTTCCATGTAGCCTTGGAAGTTATTGGGCCTTGTTAGCTGTACTACAAAGATTCTGCAGATAATAAACAAAACATCTCAGACTGCTGTTTATTAATGCTTAATAATATATAAATACTGAGCCAAGGTCCCGCGAGGGACATCATGCTCAGGGACTGGGAGGTGCAGACCCAAGCGCGGCCGGTGGTGCTGGTGGTGCGTACAGAAAAAAAGAGGAGACAAAAAACAATCTAGTGATTCGGGCTAATCCCACAATATAGTGCAAAGAGTGCTAAGAACAACAACAAAAAAATGGGAGTGGTCACACTTGGGAAGGTACATTGCTAACTCTGGGTGGAAGGAAGGCCCAAATATTGAGCCAGCCCCCGTTTGAATTGACTTGAGTGTAGTCATTGATACTAAATGTTGTGGGAGGTTATTCCATTCTGGCACCGTTCTTGGGAAAAAGCTACCCCTCTGTGTACCTCTGCCTTGGTTGGGAGTACCACAAAACGGTGGGAGTGGCCTCTAGTGGAGCGTGTTTTTAGTCACTGTTATGTAATTGTGTATGGGTATAGCTGTCATGTTATGAATGGATTTGTAAATGAGTGCTAAACGGGCTATTTGTCTGCATTGCTGTAGTGTCAGTAAGCCAAGTGTAGTATGGAGATGTGTGGCGCTTGTAGTGTGTCTGTAGTCCCTGGATAGAAACCTAACCCCCCGTCTTTGTACTGCTTCTAATTTGTCAACTAGTGTACTGCTTTGAGCGTGTTGTCGAACCTGTGGATCCCAGACTACTGCCGCATATTCTAATTTAGGTCTGACCAGCTATTCACAATTTCCAACCCAGGTTGGAAAATTTCCAATGCTATTCACAATTTCCAACCCAGGGCCCAGCCGGGCAGCTTTTGGAAATAAAAGTTACTGTACCATACAAATTGGATATAAAAGACAACAAAACACACAAAAATGTTTAAAAAAATAATTGCTAGCAGTATTTGTATATTTTTGATGATGAATTGTTAATCTGTTGCCCATGAAAACGGCCCAGCCAAGCCCCAGTTTGGAAATGTCACCTTACCATAAGCTGCACTAGTCTATAGCACAACTGTTAGTATTTGTCCTTAGAGATTTCCTAGTCTCCAGACGTTTAGCAGCAGAGAGAGGAAGGTGTGATAATGTATACTTGCTTGAACATCTTTTAAATTTTAAAGTAAAGATCAAGGAAGAGATCCAGAGGAAAAGACAGCTGATATTGTACCTGATTAAGGATTGGCAAAATATTGTGGTCCTGTTTGTGGGTACATATTTTCTTCGGTGCTGGTCAAAGTTGTTTTTACTCGAGTGCCAATTAATAATTTCTTCACTCGACTTTTCATTATTATTGTCTTAAGCTCAGATATTTTAAGCCTGTTATAGCATAGCCTTAGGTATTGCCTTAGGTAGAACAACAGATCCTGTAGATTTGGTATTGATTAGTTTCAAATGAAATTAGGTACTAAACAACAATGGACATGATCAGTCTTCTATTTCTCAGGACTTTTAAAATTCATGTCTCCACACTAACCGTTAAGTTCAGCCTAGAAATCTGGAAATCCTGGCAGTTTTGGAGACTGTTCCTGGCAGAAATTCTGATCAGGAGAAACAAGTTCTCTCCAGTCGGCTGTGGGTGAATTTGAGGTGTGGTGCTCCCGGCTCAGTGGTAGACTAATAAATAGATTAAGAACTGCTGGTGGCACGGACTTACTGAGCTTATATCTTTCATCTCATCTGATTTTCATGTGTTATGAGTTGATTGGATGGCCCACGCCAATACATTTCCTTGGTTCTTGGTACATGTAGTACCTGTCCTTGGTGCTGAAGTCCCGGTTATACTAATGTATTTCCTCATTTCTCTTTTTTCAATACCAACAACCAGAAAACTCTATTAGTATGGCCTAATCAAACAGTGTAAAAATTTGAGCAATGTGTCATTCCTTGGTCCAGCTGCTATGTTGGGGTGGATCCTGGTAGCCAACAGGATCATGTTGTTCTGAAACCATACTATCATGTACATTTGTACAAGAGGCCTTTCATCATTACCAAGAACATTTCAATAAATTCGTTTACGTCTTGCTACATACATTGTATATACAAGTGTTACAAATGTTGCCTCTGAAATGGCTTTACCATCAGAGCAATTCACTGCTTGTTTTTTGGGAAAAGATCTGAACATGAGAACATTAAATTGGTGTGGCCTTAGACATGTAAAAACATATGCTGGAAGCAACTAATTTTTTTCATATTCTTTTGTCGTTAAAGTTTTTCTAAGTCTACATGTAGTTGTTTTTAGTCTGTTACGGATCCCAAAAATTTGCCCATGTTTTTGCACGTAGACAGCATGCAGTTGCACGTATGGTGGGTTGTTACCGAGACTTAAACTACATGCATACAAATACACCATTATTTTCTATAATATCTGCTGTATATTATAAGCAGTATATACTGAAAGTGTGATAATGTCACTGACTGAACTAGGCCATTTCTTAAATCATTCCTAATTGAGACTCAACTTTTTCTCCCAGCCTCAGCTGTTTATCTTGTACTCTTGCTGCATTTATACATGAGAACCACAGCAATAAATTGGCATGTCCCTAATATTTGGGGAAGATGATTTTAAAGTAACGCTGATTTACCACCACAAGCTGCCCCTCCCCACCTGTAGCAACATGCTTGGGTTGATTAATGTAAGCTACGGTGCGGATGTGCTCTCCCTCAGCTGTGAACATCTCCACCCGGCTGTTCTTACTATCAGCCACGATCACACGCCCCAAACTGTCCACACAGATTCCTCGGGGGAAATAAAGCAGTGGACAAGAAATGGAACATCTTTATCGCAGACAGCCTTAAAAATCATGTAGAAAAGTATGACAAGGACGGAGTCTACCTGTCCAGTTTTGTTAGCAGTGCACCTGTTTGAGCGAATGCTGCGAGATGACCACCCCCTAAACGACTTGGTTCCGCCCACTAGGTCTGCAGCAACTGGACTGTCCCTGAGAAACGCTGAGAGGATCAGTCTGCCTCCAGCTCGTACAAAGAGACTGCGCAATTCCTTCTTGCACTGTGCTATCCGGTTGTACAACAACAGACCAACACTTGAAACACAGTAATTAGTTTGTATATATTTGCTAAGTGTGTTCGCTTTGCTTTTACGGATCGATTTAGGTTGTAATCGAGATGCTGTTTTTAAAGATTTTCTGTGTGTAACGTTACTTGTAATGTAAAATTTTGTGATGTGTACATTGATTCATGAATTATGTAACGAGGACGTAATTCGGACAATTTTTGCCCGCGAGCTCCTTTGGACTTTAATGAATGAATGAATGAATGAATGAAGACCTTTTTTGTACATTTTGCCCCACTGGGCTAAAGACAGGTCACATATTGACAAAGTACATCATCAATGTTGATAATAAAACGGCTATAGTACACAAGTACGTTCAACTTCCTCTCGCTTTCTGGTAATCTTATAAATGTAGTTGGCTGTATGAGTAGTTAGAGCTGGTTTGTTAAAGACTACAAGGAATATAAATTTCTCTATACTATTCAAATACTTAAATTGGGAGTATTTGCTTGACACAAAATCGAAAAGAACGTTTCTTTCGCTGTCATACATGGAACAATCCACAATAAAATGTACCTCGTCTTCTACTTTACCTAAACTACAATATTGGCAGATTCTTTGCTCTAGAGGAGTGCGGTTATGTCTTCCTGATTCAATTCGCAAATTGTGACAACTGATTCTTAGTTTAGTAATGGCAGATCTGTGACGTACATTTTAATAAACTTGTAAAGATTTCCTGCTCCGGTACCTCTACTACCAAAACTGGACAGGTAGACTCCGTTCTTGTCATACTTTTCTACATGATGTTCACGGCTGTCTGCGATAAAGATGTTCCCTTTCTTGTCCACGGTGACAAACCGGAGAGTTGTGTACCTACTTCCTGTTAATTCAAACCCGGTCATGTCACACGTCAGCCATGGTGTTGCCTCTGTCTGTGTGTAAGTAGGACTTAACCATGCAGTGCTGAAATGTGCTGACGGTTTAAACAGACTGAGTATGATTCTGCCAGAAAGCTTGTGCCAGGCAATGCTACGGAGTCTAGTGTCAATGCATTTAAACTTAGTAAGGACACTGCCTTCTTTGCTGTACTGTTGAATGGCATGTCCATATTTAAACCACGAACGTGAGTACGATACGACCCACAGGGTATCGTTGCGGCCTCTGGTTATGTCAGTTGGATGCATGTTTCCTGTAGGGAAACTGCGAAGGAAAACTCCCTTCATGCTGAAGACCTGGATTCTTTTGTTTTGCATGTCACCCACAAATATCTAGTTAGTCGAGGACACGGCCAGTCCCCTCACATAGTTAAACTGGCCGGGGCGTTTTCCTTTCCCACCAAAGGTGACATTCTTTTTCACTTCTGTTGGTAAAACAGAGTAAAATGGTGAGTTATATTTTGTAGTGTATCAGGACATCACATTTTAGACTTACGATGATAAATACGACCATTTTGACAGGTTAGTACTTCAAAAGTAAATTTTATGAATGACATCCTCCGCAGACTCCAAATCTAAAGCGACAGGGCGACATAAAAATTAAAAAAAGGCCAAGGCACCCCATGATAGCCGGAAATATTACAATATGAGCCATGAAGTGAACATACCAGGCTGGTTTATAATTAAACAATAGATTTTGAAGTTTTATTGAAACAAAATTGCATTGTTACATTGAAAAACTTTGAGAAGTGGGAAGAAAGGGACTTTCTTTAACTGTTGGGGCCAAAAAATGTCTTTCATTGAGCATTTTGCAGTTAATTAGGACCAACAAATTTTGTTTTGCAAATCAGAAAAAAATGGACAGGGCGATCTGAGAAGCAACAAATTAAATTGGCATGGCCTAATAAACGGTTGTTTAGGTTGACGAAGGTTAAACATCCAGGTAAACAATACTCATAGGAAATATATGAGCCTTTCTCATGTTCAGCTGTTTTTTTCCACTCGTTCCTACATGTAGATAATGTATTAATCTGTTACATGTAGTTCATTAGTGATGCTGAAGAAGAGTCGTGGATGCCACTCAAAACATCCAGAATTTATTCCCCGTAATTTGTCCAGTAGTAGAGTTTGAATTTCCTATGATAAAGGTTGTTTAGTATAAGTCCAGTTTCCCAGCATCAAACCAAGAGAGAATATAGGATGTTACTAGGATTGTAGCTGCCATTAAGCATCCAGAGGACCTTGCCTGACTGATTGGCCCACCTAAAAGATGCCACCATCATGTGATAGTTACTCAGGGTTCTCACCTGAATTTTTCCACACGTAGGGTTAAGGTACAGAAGGACAACTTTCTGCAGTGAAAGGTGCACATTGAGTCCAAAAACATGACCACAGCAGGGGGTCTGATATTCTCTCCAAAAGAAATTTTTATTTTTAACTCATTCCCTCACATAGCATCCCTTTCATATAGTATGGGATAATTCAAGTTGCTACTAGTAGATAAATTCTCCAACCTCATACTTATTATTACTTTGGAACTTGGCTAATCTAATGTCTGTGCCTACCTTTCTGGTGTGGTGGGTTGTTACCATTGGGTGGCCTTGTACCATTAATACTACCAAATACGTGTGGTTTGGTACCATTGATACCACCAAGGCTGGCTGGGCTGGTACTATTGATACCACCAAGGCTGGGTGGGCTGGTACCATTGATACCACCAAGGCTGGGTGGGGTGGTACCATTGATACCACCAAGGCTGGGTGGGCTGGTACCATCGATACCACCAAGGCTGGGTGGGCTGGTACCATTGATACCCCCAAAGCTGGGTGGGTCGGTACTGTCAGCACTTTTGATGGTAGCTATAGTTGTGCTAGTCAATTCTGTTGCATTTGGTGTAGTCAAGTTGTTGAGTTCTTGCATAGGACCATCCTGGAAAAGCTTCAACAAGAAGAAATGTAAAACTAGAATGGTAACATTTGCAAAGCAAATACAAAATGTTTGCCTTTTCACATTACGATGATCTATCTGACAAACTATTGCGCTGGCCAGCCTCTCCAACCATATTCTGCCATGCACTTCCTACAAGTTTGCCTGATTTGAAAAAATAAAAAGATTTAGGTTCTGAATCAACCCCAAAATGCTTTTATGTTGGCCCGTACAATTAAAAAATAGCAAATTCGTATAACCAGGAGTTCAGCACCAAGGACAGGTACTTAACATTGATTATTCAGTACCGTTATTGAATTTTTCCTACAAGAAATATCAGAGAACCACCGAATAAAATTGGTTTGGGCTTATAGTGAAAAAAAAACGATGAATAAACGTCTGAGCAACTCAAAGCTTTGCAAGATCAGATGATATGAAGGATACTGTGCATTCACGCCAAGGGCATTTTTTATCCTTCTTATTAGTCTACCAGTGAGTTGAAAGCAAAAATATACAAAGCTTGTGCTCAAAATTATTTGAAAAACTTTTTGTTTTTTTGTGTGTATTGTTGTCTTTCATGATAGCATGGTATAATTTTGCTTCCTGAAAGTGTTGGGAATTCAGATTCAGATTTATTGAATATCGACTGGCATGCCACATTAAGTGCATGAAATATGTTGAGACTTTACAACTTGTGCACAATTATAGCATAAAATCCTTCATCTATCTGCATAATTAGTAATAAAATATATCATAAAAACTTAATCACAATTCTAAAATACAGTACTACCAGAGAAAAATAACAATCATAAAACC
>NW_017804297.1:870-3897 GCF_001625305.1 Branchiostoma belcheri | reverse complement strand
AAATCGGATGATCGGACCTGATGTACATTTCTCTTTCTGTAGATTGTACACACAATACACACATCTTTAGATAATCTGGCCATGGCAGGTAAAAAAAAAAGTAAGTCTGAATCATACTAGATTAGCGTAAATGCATGTTTATGCGTTCAAAACAAGAAAAGAATTTGTTTCCCGGTATTAATCTCTTGAAACACGGCGCTGAATACTGACGCAAAAATATTTCGGGCATCGCGCGCCCTTCCCCGTTGTTTAGACTGTATGCAAATCCCGCGTCACGTGTCGGCATTTCGCATCTCTGATTGGTTGTTGCGTCTTAAGATGACTGAGCCGACGCGCGTTTAAACAATTTTTCTTTGTTCGATTTATCACACTTCACAGAGAATTGTCGCCAATGGCTACTTCTTTTTGTTGCAATATATAATACTTCACGGAGAATTGTCACCTATGGCTTCTTGTTTTGTGTTGATTTCAGCTAATTTACAGTCATTAACATGCAGTAATTGAAAATTTGCTCACACTTTTCCTGCACATTTTCTTGAATTGAGTATATACATATATATATATTTTTAATATAACAAAAATGTATTCATAGCTGTACAAAGAATGAAGAAATAGTTAATTAATACACATTTTCTATCTATATCTTGTAGTTTTACACCCAATGTTTAGAATAAATTCCTTAATGAACGTTCAAAATTAAACTGTGTAACAATGTCCATACAATTCGTACCATACTTAAACTTAGAAATTGTGCTTTTTCCCAGCAATATTAGTTCATTGATGTATAATAATTGCTTTACATTAGGAAGGTGATATCCAAGAATAACATCTTGAGTGGTTAACATCAATGTATATCCATATTCGGAGAGAAAACTCTTTTCAACTTCTGCCCATAAAGGTTTAACAAGTGCACAATCAAAAAAGAAATGTTCTATACATTCGACAGAGTCACATACAAACTAATATTCCTTGTTTACATAAACTAACTCTTGTTGGATAAATATTGTGTAGAATCTTCCATTGTAATGATCTCAATTTTGGTTCTTTAGTGATTCGAAAAGGTGCTTCCCATATGGACTTCCACGTGTTAATATGGAAATCAAAATGTGGAAGGCGTGACTCCCAGAAACCTTGAGAGATAGGTTTTGCTGCTTTTTGTAAGATTAGTATATTTCTAAAGAAACTATTAGTTTGAACTTTCACCTCTTTTTCAAATAACTTGATTTTATGTACTCCGTCAAAATCATATGACACTCTCCATTTAGTTGGAATGGCGTTTACCAGAGCATTATATTGTAATATTAAATTTGGGTACTTCCCCACAATGCTCTCAACATCATTGAAAGATATAACATTGCCGTAACGATCAATAACGTCATTAACATACATGATATTTTTGTTGATCCAATTACGGTAGTACAATATTCTTCCTTTATACATAATGCACACATTATTCCACAAGAGTTGTGATGCTATATCATTTACCTGCTCTATTTCTTTTACTGGCTTTACCTTGAACCACACCGAGACCATTTTCTTATAAAAATCAGGTACATGTAGTGACTGTATACAGCCTACAGGAAGTATCTGAGACATCTTACAGTTACACTTAAAGATAGCTAAGTTGGGTCCAAAAACATCCAAATAGCTGAGTCGCATCTTTTTCCAAGTGGGAACATCCAAATTAAGTAATTTCTTAACCCATTTCAACATACAAGTTTCATAAATAATTTTCATATCTATCATTTTCACACCACCTGCTGCATATTCTTGAATCATAACCTTACGTTTAACTTTGTCTTTTTTCCATAGAAATCTAAAGAACAAAGAATTAACATTATTAAGAAATGTATCTGGAGGTGTTAGTGCACCCAGCATATATGACAGTTGCGATGCAACTAAACTTTTGATAACCATGATTTTTCCCAAAATACTAAGATAACGTGGTGCCCAAGAAGCTAAAATCTTTTTCATCTTACACAACTTTTTATTCCAGTTATCTTCGATTTCAGAAGCAGATTTTTCGGACGAAAAGATAACGCCTAGGCATTTCGCTCTTAAGGTCCATTTCAATCCACCTATCGTTTCAGAACTATATCTCCAAGGGCCTAGCCACATGGCCTCTGTTTTCTCTTTGTTCAAAGATAAACCAGAAAATACAGAAAATTGTTCAATTATATCTAAACTTCTGATGACAGAGGCCTTGTCACCCAAGACCAACTCTGTATCATCTGCGTACTGGAAAATTCGTACTTCTACAGAAGGAAGACGAATTCCTATGATCTCAGTATAGATTGGCGAATTTTTAGAGAAAAAATCTCTGTGGCTAAGATGAACAAGGCTGAGGCAATAAAAATCATTGCCAAGGCGACGACTGAATGATATATATTATTTCATGTGGTGGAGCTAGCAATCTACATTACAATTATCAGAAAAACATATTTCCCTATGTTATAAAGACATGCACATAGTGAAATTTACAGGCTGGGTGGAGGAGGTGTGGGACAATATACCAAATACACGTACAGGAGGAATCAGCCGTTCTTCCCCAGCAATATAGATTTTATGATGACATACTTACTTACTTTACTTTGGTCAAGTTCCCGCTCGAACCAAACTTAAAACCATCCTCCACTTCACTCTATCCTCCACCAGAGACTGGATTTTATGTCTGATCTGAAGTTGTTACTCCTTTGACTTTTTTTACCTTTTGTGGGTTCCACAAGGACAGATAATTTCTTTTCTCTCTGTGACCTGTTTGAATATGGTCTTTGGCCAAAGACAGCTGTGCTCTCTGTCCATGGTGTGGGGAGAAGACTGATGACCAGTAATTAATCATGCCAGGCATCTGGATGGGTGGCACGTGGGCACCCAGTGTAAGTTACCTACTTGATCCAAAAACCACATGGCCGAAGGTTTCCTCCAAACCAATTCCCTGGGGAACGCATTCGTGCAATTTTTGAAATTCTTTCAAAGCGATCGTAGTACTTGCACAAATGCCTCCGCCCCAAAGGCGTCGCCAAAAAG
>NW_017804297.1:0-850 GCF_001625305.1 Branchiostoma belcheri | reverse complement strand
GGACAACCCCCAAAGCAGCAATAAAAGCAACTTGGAGTCACTGTAAAGCAGCCCCCTTTTTTTTCTAGAAAAATAATGGAGCGGGCGGGCGAAAAAAAAACAGGCCTAGGCATCCTATTATGGCCCAAAATGGTACGATAGATGGCCATCAAGTCAACACACCAGGCTGGTTCAAAATTTAAACAATGAATTTTGAACTTTTAATGGTACCACTGCATTGAAAGATGGAATGACTGTAAGAAAAGGACTGTTTTCAACTGTTCTGGACAAAATATGAGCATTTTGCATTTGATTCTGAATTTTTATTTTTATTTGCAAATCAGAAAAAAATGAAGCGGCGAATCCGTTAACCAAGAAATTAAATTGGTGTGGCCTAAAAGAACAGATATTCATTGAGCAGGCACAACATTCAAATCATGGTTGGAAATACTGGGTGCATATGCACCTTAGTGCAGGGAAAGTTAGAGGTTTGCATTTCTGATGTCTGCCTGTACCTAGCCTGCACTGGTCCATATACTGGGTTTATACAAACATGTACTAGGTGTTTGTGGTTGTTACTCCGTGAAGGAGGTCAGGACCTCCGGACGGAGTGTTGTGATCGGCTGATTTTTCGTGTTCGCAGTCAAAACACTGGGTTCTCTTTGTGTAATCGGCACGCAATTTTATACGCCGTCTGCGGGCATGCCCGTGTTGATGCACGAATGTGTATTTTTGCCGTTGCAGCTTTCGCGGTCAATGTAATATTGCAGACGCACCCCTACAATTACGAGGCGAATTGGAATGGTCCAGAAAAACGCGTTGTTTGGAATAGCAGTGGGGGGGGACGTTCATGCAGATACGGGGTGGGTTT
>NW_017804296.1:14979-19706 GCF_001625305.1 Branchiostoma belcheri | reverse complement strand
TCGCATTTGAATAAATTTGCTTCTAGTTTTATGTTGTTCCAAAATCATAATTTGAGATCTTACAATCAGTCAATCACACCACCAATCTCTTAAAATATTTTATATCATATTATTTATTACTATGACTACGAACAATGGGTAAAATGACCCCATTCGCTAGGCTGGAAAGAGAGTCGGCAGTATAGCTTATAGGTTTGGTCATCAGGCTTCTCTATTTACTGTTTTTACAAATCAGTTCTACGCGTTTCTAGATTTGTAATATACGTCTTGTGCGACTCCTTACAATACAATTAACATTTCCATATAATTTCACGTACTCTAAAACGACCACTTTGCCTGATGCAGCATGACGTACATGTAAGTGCCGAGGGTCGCACGTATGTTAGGTTTCGCCCCCCTCCCCCTTCAACGATATTCACATCCCGAAAATGCCTACAAATTATCATCCTACTGCGGTTCTTCTTCCACAGAAATGGTCTAAAACTATTCCCCTCAACATTAGAATACTTTTCTGTCCGTTTCTAAGCCTTATCTGCTTCCTATGATGGTTTTTCTCTTCACGTAAACCGGAACTCGGGCAGGTTTGTCCTTCTGTCGTCTCGTGAGGTCAGAGGTGAACGCCAAGTAGGTCAAAGGTAAAGTTCGTAGCCTGATTATCCACATTGTACATTTGACGTCAGTTGGCACGTTACGTTCTCTTTATAATGTCAATCTTCTGAGTTTCAAACCGACCACTTTAACAACGTAACACGCGTCTGACTTTTGTTTTTGATCTAATACGAAAGAGAGATTTTTAGGGAATAAATGTCAAGCCAAACTGTTTGGTCTGAATCTTGATTTCTGTATTTTATGATCAACTCACCACCTCTGACAATATTTTATCCAAGGAAAAAAGAGGAACACAGAAGGAAACATTATGTTCAAGGTACATCATAACGATTTAATTGTGTTAGCGGAAAGTTTCTATAGATACATCTTCTAAAAGTATTTCAAAACAAACAGGAACATGAACTCGTATAGAAAATAACGCCTACGTTTTCATAACTGTCAAATACTTTCTACTATTGAAAACTGAAGCAAGTCGGTCATTTTACACCGATGCAACTTACCATAAAGATTTTACTACAAACCAAACGCTATTTTCCTGAGTATATGTTAGTCAAAAGATATTATTGTGTCTGTAAGACATACAGGCAAACACTTAGACAAAGTGAAGGATTAACAGGAAATAGAAGCTCCTTCAATGGCTTCATTGTTACAAACTCAACATTGACTTTTATCTTTCAACTACTGTTTACAATCACTTACAGATGTTAGATACTGTACATTTACATTATCCAATCAATACCAACAAATTTCGGTGTTCTACCACAAATTAAGTTTACTGCTCAAAAATTACAAATCTGGTTATAAAATAATGGATTCTTTTCGAAAATATATGATTGATATTTAAAGAAAGTATATTTGTCTGGCTAAGAATTATTCTTGTAACTGAACCACAGTTTTACAGTGATTAAAAATGCAGTGGACAAAAGTGCCTACGACATTTCGTCAAAAGAAATTGCATGTTTGCAAATATAAGTGGCATATCTTATAATAAATCATGTAGTTAGCCTAAATGTTTTCAAAATTATTGTATTGTATCCGTAAGCTACATATAGTCTGAAGATAGAAAAACTATACTTAAGAGAAGATTATGCACATTAAATGTCACTACGAGATGGTCACAGTTCCAGAGTTGGTGCCTCCGTGTGAATTCTTACATGTTGAGTTAGGGCAGACTTAGTGTCTGCAGAATAGCTAGACTGGTCACACTTGTAGGGTTTTTCTCCTGTATGGGTTCTCATATGTCGGGATAAGGCAGACTTGTAAGCCGTCCTGTACCCACACTCCCCACACATGTAGGGTTTCTCACCAGCATGCATTTCTAGATGTGAGTCCAAATGAGCTTTCTGTGCTGCAGAATAGTCACACTGGTCACAATTGTAGGGTTTTTCTCCTGTATGGGTTCTCATATGTTGGGATAGGTGAAACTTTTTAGCTGTCCTGTACCCACACTCCCCACACATGTAGGGTTTCTCACCGGTGTGTTTTGTGTAGATGTTGGCCCAAAGCGGATTTCTGTGCAGCAGAATAGTCACACTGGTCACACTTGTAGGGTTTTTCTCCTGTGTGGGTTCTCACTATGTCGGGATAATTTAGACTTGTAAGCCGCCCTGGTACCCACACTCCCCACACATGTAGGGGTTTCTCACCAGCGTTATCCAAGTTGACTTGTTGCGTTGCCGCCTGGTCTTCAGCATTGCTTGTTTTGCTGTCACAGTCGACCTGGGAAACCCCGGTGGGAGACCCATCACACCAGTTTTGACCAACTTCGGTGGGAGACCCGTGTCCTGCCATTGCCATGTTCAGCCTAATGAAAAAAAATTGACGAAATTATCAAGATTAAGCGTTATAAGCTGTCAATGATGAGACAGAATTTATAGAAAACAAGCTTCAGTAAATTCTAACTTCACCAAGTTTTACAATTTAAACCAAATGCATTACAACGTAACCAACATAATTCTAACGTGTTGTCTTTCTCGCATTTGAATACATTTACTTCAAAATAATGCTGCAAAATCATAATGCACGAGATCTTACTATCACCTACTCACACCACCAATCTCTTAAAACAAAGAAGCTGCCAGTACTAGTATTCTAGTTTAGGTTAAGTAGAAGACGAGATACATTTTATTGTGGATTGTTCCATGTATGACAGCGAAAGAAACATTCTTTTCGATTTTGTGTCAAGCAAATACTCCCAATTTAAGTATTTGAATAGTATAGAGAAATTTATATTCCCTGCAGTACTTAACAAACCAGCTCTAACTACTCATACAGCCAACTACATTTATAAGATTACCAGAAAGCGAGAGGAAGTTGAAAGTACTTGTGTACTATAGCCGTTTTATTATCAACATTGATGTACTTTGTCAATATGTGACCTGTCTTTAGCCCAGTGGGGCAAAATGTACAATAAAGGTCTTCATTCATTCATTATCTATTACTTCTACGACTACGAACAATGGGTAAAATGACCCCATTCGATACGCTGGAAAGACAGTCGGCAGTATAGCCTATAGGTTTGGTCACCAGGCTTCTCTATTTACTGTTTTTACAAATCAGTTCTACGAGTTTTAAGATTTTGTAATGTACGTCTTGTGCGATTCTTTACAATACAATTAACATTTCCACTTTGCCTGATGCAAATCGGCGTACATGTAAGTGGCGAGGGTCGACGTATGTTTGGTTTCGCCCCCCCTCCCCCTTTAATTCAACGATATTCACATCCCGAAAATGCCTACAAATTATCATCCTACTGCGGTTCTTCTTCCACAGAAATGGTCTTAAACTATTCCAATCAACATCAGAATACTTTTGTGTCCGTTTCTAAGCCTTACCTGCTTCCTATGACGGTTTTTTCTCTTCACGTAAACCGGAACTCGGGCAGCTTTGTCCTTCCTTCGTCTCGCGAGGTCAGAGGTGAACGCCAACTGGGTCAAAGGTGAAGATGTCGGCCTGATTACCCATGTAGTACATTTGACGTCAGGTGGCACGTTAAGCTCTGTTAATAATGTCAACGTTCTGCGTTCAAACCGACCACCTTACAACGTAACACGCGTCTGACTTTTGCTTCTGATCTACTTTTAAAAGAGATATTTTAAGGGAATGAATGTCAAGCCAAACTGTTTGGTGTGAATCTTGATTTCTGTGTTTTATGATCAACTCACCACCTCGGACAACATTCCATCCAAGAAAAAGAAGGCAAAGGAAACATTATGTTCAAGGTACATAACGATTTAATTGTGTTAGCGGAAAGTTTCTATAGATACATCTTCTAAAAGTAATTCAAAACAAATAGGAACTTTTACTCGTATACAACATAACGCCTACGTTTTTACTATTATAAAATACTTCCTACTGTTGGAAACTAAAGTTAAAAACACGTTAGTCATTTACCTGATGCAAATTTGTTGGCTTTTTGGTATTTTTAATCCAAATCCTAGTTTAGACCGTTGGTATTAGTCAAAAGATATTTGTTTACATAACATATAGGTACACACTTCGTTAAAGTAAACTACATAAAATCAAATATAGTACGTTTGTTAAAACGCAACGCTAACAGTACCACCTACCTTTTAACTAATGTGTACAATTACTTACATATAGTCATTACTACTCTATGTATATCTGCATTGTACAATCAATACCATCAAGTTAACTGTTGTTCCAGTACAATCCTAAATGGCTATAAAAGTTTTTTCTTGTTCAAAAAACTTTCGATACTAGAACATTTGTATATGAGCTACTACATGTAGGCTCGACATAATTTTTTTACTTAAAATTATTCTTGTGACTGAACCATTGTTTTACAGTAATTAGAAATACAGAGCATCCTCTGGATCAAGCTTTGCCTGTTTGTAAATACATGTACATGTGTTATAATTTTCATAAGAATATTTAGCCTAACTGTTTTCGAAATAGCAAGAAGGTTTGTATTTTAAATCTTCCTAGAAGTAGTAATACAGTAGTATTACTGTAGTTAACTGTAGTTAACACAGGATTGTACAAACTAAATGTCACTACGAGATGATCACAGTTGCAGACTTGGTGCCTCTGTATGGATTTTTATATGTCGAGTTAGGGGCAGTCTTAGAGGCTGAAGAAAAGCTAACACTGGTCAC
>NW_017804296.1:7535-8209 GCF_001625305.1 Branchiostoma belcheri | reverse complement strand
GGGAAATCGTAGATTTCAAACCTCCGGGGTTTTTTTTCTATTGGTTTAGGTTATTTGTTTGTGTGTAGTATGAAAGTTATGTGCGTAATATGTTTGTATGCCGGTTTGATGGCTACTGACGGTTGGTTCGGTATGGACTGTTGATTAACGCAGTGTTCGAAATACTTTTTTGAGCAAAGTAGCACAGTGTGCTACCTATAGGGCAAAAACTAGGTAGCGCAGCAGAATTTTAGGTAGCGCCACGCCCCCCCCCCCATTTGTCAAATTCTATGCACGTGTCGCAATACTATGTTTCTTCCAATCATAGAGGTATAATACCTCCATGCTCTAATAAAGTTACTATTTTTGAGGTTTCAACTCTGAAGTAGGAGCTCTGGGTCGAAGCCAAATTACGGGCGCGTGATTTATTCTGGTTTTCCACTGAGAAAAATCGGGACAGTATTTTGCGCCGGGCAGCCGGCCATGTACGCGAAATGGTACGCCCAGTATAGCAGCGATCTATTCATGTTTTATGTTTACAATTGTGCTAAATTTTTTACAGAAATTTGATCACATATGCTTAAAAATATTGTTATACTGATGTTAAAAAATATTTTAAGACACTGAATCGCTGGCTGTGATGTGCAGCAGTGTACGTACGCCGCGTAGCGTGCCAGACATTGGCCGTGCAAGTG
>NW_017804296.1:0-7515 GCF_001625305.1 Branchiostoma belcheri | reverse complement strand
CAAGTCAAAGGAAATACACGTAACTCACCTGTAAGGTACCTCACCTGGTCCATAGTCAACCCAAGTCAAAGGAAATACACGTCAGTCACCTGTAAAGGTGTCTCACCTGGTCCCCAGACCTGACAGCCTTGCAATTATTACTTGTATTTCCTGTATTAGCTGCCTTACCTAGTCCCAGAGCTAAAAAAGAGCCCAGATGTAAGAGCCACACAAATATAACGTTGATAACCAATTTACATGTAACGTTATATGGAGTGTTACCTGGTCCCCAGAGCTTAAATCCCCTCAAATATGATCTGAATTGTGCTTTTCCTTGTCCCCAGAGGTAAAAGCCACACAAATGCAGTGAATATAGACGTAAAAGTTGACGTTTTTGCACGTAAATGGAGGGAAAGACGCAGGAAGCCCTCCCCACACTACCGAAACTGAGGTATTGCTGCAGCATATGAGTAGCAGTCCAGCCCTACGCGTCACTTCCGGTGACCTCCAGTGACCTCCGCCTCGTTCTCGACCTCTACCCTTAGCCCAATGTGAAAACGTATCTCCCAGTTTGTCCTTCCTTCGTCTCGCGAGGTCAGAGGTGAACGACATCCGGGTCAAAGGTGAAATTGTCGGCCTGATTACCCGTGTAATGCATTCGACGTCGGGTGGCACGTTACGTTTTAGTTTCCTCACAATATAAACGTTTTACACTTAAATCAGACCATCAAAACGACATAACATGCGCCCGATTTTCTTGTCTAGTCTAATATTATGTGAAAGGAAGATAGAAAATCACAGTTAAGCCTGTTTGGTCTGAATCGTGATTTCTAAGTTTTGTGACTAATTGACAAACTCTATTCATGAAAAAAAGATCACTAGAAGAAATTGTATTAAATGTACTGAACTATTTAATTGTGTTAGTGGTAAATATATGTAGCTACATCTTCGATCAATGGAATTCTGCTCGTATACAACATAACGTCTATAGCTTTTCCCTAGTCTAAAATCACTTCCTAGAGTTGCTATGCTATCGGCTTTAAAGGTTTTACCGCAACCAAACGCTAGTTTACAGAGTTGATATTGGTCAAAAGCTATTTTTGTAGTAGATATGGGAACATACTGTCAGAGAAAACTATTAATAGAAACACGAAGATAGCACATTCATACAAACAACACTAATTTCTACCTTTGAAATTCTGTGTACGATCACTTGCCAATGTTAATTACTGACTATGCACATGTATAAGATCCAATCAATACCATCAATTTCACTGTTTTCCACAATTCATGATAGATACAAAAATGATTTATTTTGTGAAAAGAACTGAAAACAAAACAAATTACTTACATATAATAATCACTATTCTATGTATATCTGCATTGTACAATCAATACAAACAAATCAACTGTTGTTCCAGTACAATCCTAGATGGCTATAAAACGTTTTTTCTTGTTCAAAAAACTTTCGATACTAGAATATTTGTACATGGGCTACTACACAGTTTTTTTTACAAAAAAATATTCTTGTGACTAAACCATTGTTTTACAGTAATTAGAAATACAGCGCATCCTCTGGATAATTAAGCTTTGCCTGTTTGTAAATACAGTATATGTGTTATAATTTTTAAAAGAATATTTAGCCTAACCGTTTTCGAAATAGCAAGGAGGTTTGTATTTTAAACCTTAGTATAGAGAAACTGCAGTTAACACAGGATTGTGCAAACTAAATGTCACTACGAGATGGTCACAGTTGCAAATTTGATGTCTCCGTGTGTATTTTTATATGTTGAGTTAGGGCAGCCTTAGAGGCTGCAGAATAGCTACACTGGTCACACTTGTGGGGTTTTTCTCCTGTATGGCCTTTCATGTGATAGGCTAAGGACAACTGGTAAGTGGCCCTGTATCCACACTCCCACACATGTAGGGTTCTCACCCGTGTGTTTTGCTAGATGTTGGTCTAAATTGGATTTCTCTGCTGAGGAATATTCACACTGGTCACACTTGTAGGGTTTCTCACCGGTGTGTTTTGCTAGATGTCGGTCTAAATGAGACTTCCGTGCAGCAGAATAGTCACACTGGTCACACTTGTAGGGTTTTTCTCCTGTATGGGTTTTCATATGTCGGGATAAGTAAGACCTTACAGTTGCCCTGTACCCACACTCCCCACACATGTAGGGTTTCTCACCAGTATGTTTTGCTAGATGATTATCCAAATCAGATTTCTGTGCAGTAGAATAGTCACACTGGTCACACTTGTAGGGTTTTTCTCCTGTGTGGGTTCTCATATGTACGGAGAGGTGAGACTTTTTACCTGTCCTGTACCCACACTCCCCACACATGTAGGGTTTCTCACCAGTGTGTGTTGCTTTTTGATAATCTAAGCTGGATTTCCGTGCTGCAGAATAGTCACACTGGTCACACTTGTAGCGTTTTGTTCCTGTATGGGTTCTCATATGTTGAGATATTGTAGACCTCGCAGCTGTTCTGAACCCACACTCCCCAAACATGTAGGGGTTCTCACCAGCATGCATTTCTAGATGTTGATCCAAGGTAGGTTTCTGTGCTGCAGAATAGCTACACTGGTCACACTTGTAGGGTTTTTCTCCTGTATGGGTTCTCATGTGTCGCGAAAGTCATACTTTCTAGCTGTCCTGTACTCACAATCCTCACACATGTAGGGTTTCTCACCAGAGTGTTTTGATAGATGTAAGTTCGAAGCAGATTTCTGTGCTGCAGAATAGTCACACTGGTCACACTTGTAGGGTTTTTCTCCTGTATGGATTCTCATATGTTTAGATAAGTAAGACTGGTTAGCTGTTCTGTACCCACACTCCCCACACATGTAGGGTTTCTCACCGGTGTGCTTAGTGAGATGATAGTCTAAATGAGGTTTCTGTGCAGCAGAATAGTCACACTGGTCACACTTGTAGGGTTTTCCTCCTGTATGGATTCTCATATGCTTGGATAAGTTGGACCTGTCACCTGTCCTGTACCCACACTCCTCACACATGTAGGGTTTCTCACCAGTGTTATCGAAATTGACTTTGTTGTGCTGCTGCCTGATATTCAGCATTGCTTGTTTTGCTGTCACAGTCAACCTGAGAAACCGCGGTGGGAGACCCATCACAGGATTTCTGACCAACTCCGGTGGGAGACCCGTGTCCTGCCATTGCCATGTTCAGCCTAACGAAAAAAAGGAAGAATATAACCTGTCAATGATAAAATAGAATTTATAGAAAACAAGCTTCAAAGAATCCTAACTTCACCAAGCTTTACAATTTTAACGTAATGCATTACAACGTAACCCAACATAATTCTAACTTGTTGTCTTTCTCGCATTTGAATAAATTTGCTTCTATATTGTTCCAAAATCATAATTTGTGAGATCTTACAACTTGTGAGATCTGACAATTCGTGAGATCTTACAATCTCTTACTCACACCACCAATCACATATTATTCATTACTTAAATGACTACGAACAATGGGTAAAATGACTCCATTCGCTAGGCTGGAAAGAGAGTCGGCAGTATAGCCTAAGTTATAGGTTTGGTCACCAGGCTTCTCTATTTACTGTTTTGTACACAATACACACATGCGGTGAACTTCTGTTACCTGAGTATGCGGTGAACCTCTGATCTCGGAATGCCATAATGTTCAGCAAAAGATGAACGTGGGCATAACAAGGAAGAAGAAGAAGAAGAAGTTCTACGCGTTTCTAGATTTTGTAATGTACGCCTTGTGCGATTCTTTACAATACAATTAACATTTCTATATAATTTCACGTACTCTTAAAAGGCCACCTTGCCTGATGCAGCATGACGTACATGTAAGTGGCGAGGGTCGAACGTATGTTACTGGTTTCGCCCCCCTCCCTCTTTAATTCAACGATATTCACATCCCGAAAATGCCTACAAATTATCACCTACTGCGGTTCTTCTTCCACAGAAATGGTCTTAAACTATTCCCCTCAACATTAGAATACTGTTCTGTCCGTTTCTAAGTCTTACCTGCTTCCTATGATGGTTTTTCTCTTCGCGTAAACCGGAACTCGAGTAGCTTTGTCCTTCCTTCGTCTCGCGAGGTCAGAGTTGAATTCTACGTGGGTCAAAGGTGAAATTATAGACCTGATTACCCATGTAGTGCATTTGACATCAGGTGGCAAGTTACGTTTTAGTTTCCTCATAATATCAGCGTTTTACACATCAAACAGACCAGCTAAACACCAAAAGGGAGAAATTTGTAAAGAAATTAATGAAAAGCCAAACTGTTTGGCCTAAATCTCGATTTCTGTGTTTTATGATCAACTCACCACCTCTGACAATATTCCAAGGGAAGGAAGCAACACAGGAACAAGGAAACATTATGTTCAAGGTACATAACGATTTAATTATTTCAGTGGAAAATATCTGTAGACACATCTTCGGAAAAAAACTACAAAACAAACAAGAACTTTTACTCATAAAGTCTCGTATACAACATAATGTCTACGTTTTTACAATTGTAAAATTACTAATGTTGGAAACTGAAGCGAACCAAATGCTAGTTTACAGAGTTGATATTTTAGTCAAGATATCTGTTGAAATATAGGCACGCACTTTGTCAAAGTAACTAACAGGATATCGAAGCTCCATTCAAACTATTTCAACGACTCATTTCAACTATTGTCTACAATCACTTACCTATGTTAAGTACTGATTATATGTTTTTGTACATTATCCAATAAATACTTTCAACTTAAATGTTCTTCTACTTCAGTTCTAAATAACTAAAAATATGATTTCTGTTTTAAACAATTGATACCTACTATTAAAGAACAAAGTGTGCATTAGGCTTCTAAGAAATATTCTTGTACCTGAACCTTTGTTGGGTAATCAGAAAGCAGTGGATGCAGTTGAAAGTACATGACAATGACGTTTCATAGGGAGAAGGTTTTCCCATTTTGCTAAATTTTGTTAATTTTTACAAAATATTTCGCCTATTTCTTAAATAGAAGATAATGAGCACTATTGCAATATATACTTAATCATGATATGAATGGAGAGAAACTGTATATAGTTAAGTAAACATTGTGCACACAAAATGTCACTACGAGATGGTCACAGTTGTAGAGTTGGTGCCTCCGTGTGAATTCTTACATGTTGAGTTAGGGCAGACTTAGAGCCTGCAGAGAAGCTACAATGGTCACACTTGTAGGGTTTTTCTACCGTATGGGCTCTCATATGTCGGGATAAGGCAGACTTGTAAGCTACCCTGTACCCACACTCCCCACACATGTAGGGTTTCTCACCAGCATGCATTTCTAGATGTGAGTCCAAATGAACTTTCTGTGCCGCAGAATAGTCACACTGGTCACACTTGTAGGGCTTTTCTCCTGTATGGGTTCTCATACGTCGGGATAAGTGAGACTTTTTAGCCGCCCTGTACCCACACTCCCCACACATGTAGGGTTTCTCACCGGTGTGTTTTGCTACATGTTCCTCTAAGTGAGATTTCCGTGCTGCAGAATAGCCACACTGGTCACATTTGTAGGGTTTCTCACCTGTGTGTTTTGCTAGATGTTTATCCAAATCAGATTTCTGTGCAGCAGAATAGTCACACTGGTCAAACTTGTAGGGTTTTTCTCCCGTATGGGTTCTCATATGTCGGGATAAGTTAGACCTTATGGCTGTCCTGTACCCACACTCCCCACACATGTAGGGTTTTTCACCTGTGTGTTTTGCTTGATGAAGGTCCAAGAGGGATTTCCATGTTGAAGAATAGTCACACTGGTCGCATTTGAGGGTTTTTCTCCTGTATGGGGTTCTCATATGTTGCAATAAGGTAGACTTCAGAGTTGCCCTGTACCCACACTCCCCACACATGTAGGGTTTTTCACCAGTGTGTTTTGCTAGATGTTTATCCAAATCAGATTTCTGTGCAGCAGAATAGTCACACTGGTCACACTTGTAGGGTTTTTCTCCTGTATGTGTTCTCATATGTTGGGATAAGTGAGACTTCTGAGTTGCCCTGTACCCACACTCCCCACACATGTAGGGTTTCTCACCGGCGTGTTTAGCTAAATGTCGGTCTAAATTTGATTTATGTGCTGCAGAATAGTCACACTGGTCACACTTGTAGGGTTTTCTCCTGTATGAATTCTCATATGTTGGGATAATGTAGACTTGTAAGCCGCCCTGTACCCACACACCACACACATGTAGGGTTTCTCACCAGCATTATCCAAGTTGACTTGTGCTGCCGCCTGACTTTCAGCATTGCTAGTTTTGCGGTCACAGTCGACCTGGGAAACCCCGGTGGGAGACCCGTCACAGCAGTTCTGACCAACTCCGGTGGGAGACCCGTGCTCTGCCGTTGCCATGTTCAGCCTAATGAGAAAAATATACAGATTAAGCGTTAAAATTTAAAGCTGTCAATGATTAAATTGGATTTGTAGAAAACAAGGTTTAAAGAGACACAATTTTACCAAGCTTTAAAATGTCAACCTAATATATAATAACGTAATCCAACACATGATTCTACCCATTTCTAAATTCGTAATTTGCACCTTATGTGCTTCTTTTCAATTCAGTTAACATTTCTATATAGTTTCACGTACTCTAAAAAGGCCACTTTGCCTGATGCAAATGGACGTACATGTAAGTGGCGAGGGTCGAACGTATGTTAGGTTTCGCCCTCCTCCCCCTTCAATTCAACGATATTCACATCCCGAAAATGCCCACAAATTATCATCCTACTGCGGTTCTTCTTCCACAGAAATGGTATTAAACTAATCCCCTCAACATTAGAATACTTTTCTGCCCGTTTCTAAGCCTTACCTGCTTCCTATGACGGTTTTTCTCCTCACGTAAACCGGAACTCGGACAGCTCTGTCCTTCTGTCGTCTCGTGAGGTCAGAGGTGAACGCCAACTGGGTCAAAGGTGGAATTGTCGACCTGATTACCCAAGTAGTTACAGGTTCGCGATAGCGGAACCTGTTTTACTTTACCTCGATTTTATGGGCGCCGCCATTTTGTTTCCCGTCATGCAATGGGGCAGGCCAAAGTTGAGTGAAGTGCATTGTGGGACCTGTCACCGGGCCACAGTGTAAGGACGACGCCTAGCGGTATGTTTGGAAAGAGCAGTAACTGAAAGCCTACCTGGTTGTGTGTTCATTTTGGCAGGAGTGTATAGTGGCGATGGCTTTGGCGTAATATACGCTGATTGTGTTTAGCACTTGCAATTGAAGTTCAATGTAATTTTCTTAGCATGACGGGAAGGAAACATGGCGGACCTAAGGTTTTTTTTTGGATGATGAGATGATGAGGCTTTGGTATTAGTAGGGTGGTCTTGTGGATCTTGTCGGAGGCCGAAGCTAGGGACGACAGATTGTCCTCAAGTACAGGGTCAGTAGGTGGGATAAATGGCATGAACAGTTGGTATTAGTGGGGTGGTCTTGTGGATCTTGTCGGAGGCCGAAGCTAGGGACGACAGATTGTCCTCAAGTACAGGGTCAGTAGGTGGGATAAATGGCATGGAGATTTGGTATTAGTGG
>NW_017804295.1:19525-19793 GCF_001625305.1 Branchiostoma belcheri | reverse complement strand
AAAGAGAGTCACAAAGTGTTACATTATAAAAGTAAGTTTTCAACATACACTACTATACAAAACAGCCACAGGAACGTAAAAGGACATTAAGGCTACTTTCTACTTACTTGTGGGGTTGTCAGAAAGCTGTAAGTGTTACGTAAATTACTGTAAGAGTTGCTGGGTCCAAAACATAGCAAGTATGTCTTTGCCCATGTATATACATGTTTATTGATTCAGTGAGTATATGTTGTGTTTAGGCATTTGATCTGATATGTTGTACTGCATT
>NW_017804295.1:0-19505 GCF_001625305.1 Branchiostoma belcheri | reverse complement strand
CCTTTTCCTGACAGTTCATTTTCCATCATTTTCAATCTGTAACAATGCATAAAGGGCCCCTGCATTGCATTATAATGCTATAGAAATGTTGATTCCTTTTGGTTTAACAATTTGATATTATTCCAACCCTACATAAAATCTGCCGCTATGTTGATCAATTGTAGAGAATTCTAAAGTGATGTTAGTAATCAATCTCATTTGTTGCCAATGTACAATTTGATCAATATTACTTCAAACATTGTAATTAATTTGACTGGGACCAAGGCTACAATTTTGGGTGCATATTTCTTGATTGACTTGATTCTTTGCAATCATAGCTGAAAGTCTTCTGTTGTTCAGCAGAGTTTTTATATTCTTTCCTAACTAGTGCATAATTAACTTCTACTTGCAGCTGCATTGACCACAGTGTCAGTGTGATACTGATAGATAAAACTCACAGTATGCCCAAACTGTGTGTTCATTGTGTTTCACATTGTACACTTATGCTCACATTGGAAATGGTTAGTTCAAGACAAAAGAGAAATGTCATGTATATTATCATTAGAGTCAGATAAGAATGTAAACTGGTCTTGTTTTTGTGAAAAGTATGTTAGTTTTATTATAGCCATGTGTCAATTATGGTACCATTTATTGACACTCATGTCTTTGAACAAAACATAGCAACGATTGCATGTTACACACTCTAATTATTACATATGAGCATCTAGTCATTGACTTGGTGAAAAGGTAGCTTATAAGTACATATAGTGGGGATAGAAGCTGTAGTAGTTTGTGTGTGTGTACATGTATGCATAGGCTAACATTTTCACAGATACATGTACATGTATGTATGTATATGATGAGGACCATATTGTTATCAGGGTCAACCACTGTGCCTTAGCTTTTCTTGCTACTTGTTGTTCACATTGATCTGAGTACTCTGAAGTATCCACAGACATTTTGCACAAGTAGAAAGAATTATTGTAACAGTTATGTTTGTAGCAGGCACTTATGTATCCAGAGTAACAAGCTCTTGGTCCATATAAGTTAATGTGTGGCAAGTGGGAATGAAGACAATTATAGTATAGCAAGGCACTTGCCTAGGGGGTGTCGCATGGAGATGGATTCATCAAAAGTATGCATAGAATGGTGCATTTATTCACAGTTTCCTAGGAAAAGAATTATGCTCTCTGCCCTTTGTTAATTGAACTTTTACCCTTTGATGTCAAAGTGTTGAAGAGAAATTTAAAAAAAAACAGGTCTAAATCCTTATTGAATGGGCACATTGGCAATGAAACTTAAAGTACAATTAAATGCAAGAGATGGAAAAGTTTAAGCTATTGTGCAGGCATAGATAGATGCACATAATTAGTTTCAAAGCCCGGTGTGTTACGTACTGTATTTTAGAGTTCGACACTTTTGTACATAGCAACATAGTTGGTTACCCGCAATGCAATGAACTGGTAAGTCCAGAAATCGTGCAGGTGTCAGAGTCAAGACTGAAGTTAGTGTAGATGTTTTCTGTAATGTGTACACCACAGTTGTATCACTGATGATGTTTCTTGTATGTGCAAATATGGAGGACTGAGAGGAACATGTCTAGAACACAGTTGTAGGAAAGTAACCCCAGTACAAACAAATGTAGCTATGTCATTTGAGTACTGAAATAAAAGTTGTATAGACCACTGTTTGTCAGTCTGTATAGGTATTGACTTTTTGGATTATATTTCTATTAAGAAGGTGTTAATTTCTTTTAAGGTCTTAATTTGTGATAATGAAATATCTATGGAAAATATTACACATTTCTTCACAATGAAATACGATTCAGATACTAAACTAGTTTCTGAGGGTATTTACATTAAATACATAAATGTGACGATTATAACAAAAATTGATGCAATTATTTTGGCCATTGCCCAATTATGTCAATTTTCATGCAAACGCTCTTGGTCTGCCCCTAATACTTAAATATTACTATATGATGGCATATGAAAATCATTCCTCAGATTTTAACAACGTAGCCATGTGATAAATGAAGAAAGAAGACTTCCTCTAGCTTGGGTACATGACATCCAACTGTGTCATTTGCAAAAAAGGTACAATAGGCTTAGCCTACAGCAATGTATGATGTAGAAATCTAAAGAGGAAGACTTCCCTTTACCTGTATACCTGTCTCAAACAGTTATAGTTTACATTGGGGGTAAGTGCCAGACACAAACGACCATTTCACAGTTTTAGCAGAAGTGTCTATGATACAAATGTATACATGTGTACCTTTATAAGGGAATAGCAGAACTATATACGCGATTGTGCAAATAAACATGTCACTGTAATAATGATACCGACTCCCTTAAATACAGTGCAGGTAGCCGATAGTCAGTGCCAGACCAGAGTACCCCAAGATCTTGTCGGAAGCTTCACTTTCTTGCTTATCAAACTTCAGTTCCAGTTGATAATAAGGGAATCATCATAACATCAGGTGAGTAGAGTGTAAGGGGGTAGTGGATACTTGTTACGTATGCTCATTCTTTGCCTCGTTTCAAATTTTGGATGCTGCAAGTCAATGTGAGGGTGCATTTAAACCTAAAAAGTTACGACGGTGGTTGATGTAAAGTCGTGCTGTTTGTATTTGAACACGTGGAAATCTAGTATCGCATTATTTCTATCCCAATGAAATGGCGATGAGTATGTGGCAATTTTTCGAGTCTTCACTTCGGAAATTTATCGGACGCTGGGGATATGGTAAAATGGATGAGGAAGCTAGTATGTTTCCTGTATTTGTAGTGGAGGTTAGTTTCTGTAGGATCAAGCAGTGAGGAACAAGCAGAAGTAAAAAGTAAAAGGGGGAACAGGAATTTTGCATATGTGATGTGACATGTTGCTAAACCATGCAAATTAGGGAAGGTGTATATAATAATGAAACAATAATTGGCGACGGTATAAGATCGTGGAACACTAGTTGATTAAATTAAAGTATATTTTTAAATATACTTAAATTTAATAAAAGATTATGCTTTTTAAAAAAAGCATAATCAAAGTTAAATGTTGTGCGGCAGAAGCGATGTTGTAATATGAATAGTCAAGACATTTTGTTTGACGAGGGACGGCTTTATAATTCTACAGGAACCTGAAGCACCCTAAGATATTCGACCGTCTTACAGGTCTCCCAACACAGCATCGAGGTGCCCAGAGTAGAGCAAATCTCTGACAACAACCTGGCACAAGTGGAGACAACTGACGAATCATGATCATGAGGACCCCCGCGCTGATGTTAGTGTTGGTACTGTGCACAGCTTCTACAATAGCAGACACAGACAAATGGTACCGGTGTACTTACAAAAATTGGGCTTTGTCTTGTGTAAAAACGAACCTCAGACAAGTTCCCCTTTTGGTTCCCAGTGACACAAGGGATTTATATATTTCTTCTAACTACATAACGACACTTTATAATGACTCGTTTGCTGGTATGGATAGACTCAGAGTCTTGGATGTATCAAGGAATCGCATTACTAACATCGAAGCAGCAACTTTCCGGAACCTGAAAAACCTAACACTGTTGAAACTAGGTGGGAATAGGTTACAGGCATTGGCGTCTAATGTGTTTGAGAACCTGTCCTCCCTGCAAAGGTTAAATTTAGATCAAAACATGTTTACCAGCACGGCAACCATTAGTTTAGCCTTGTTCCCTCTGACTTCTTTGCAGATCTTGAATCTAAATTTGAACAAAATGTCAAACATTCAACTCGAACCAGAGTTTGCACACTTGAAAAAACTAAACACACTGGATCTTGCTGGAAACTCAATTTCATTCCTGAACGCAGAGTCCTTCCGGGTGATAGAGAACCATTCCCTCACTCATCTTAGCTTGAATAGTAACGATCTCACCCACATACCAAACCAGGCATTGATGCCCTTTGCAAGTGTAAAGGAAATAGCTTTCTCTAAAAATGCATTAACAGCAAAACACTTGCTTTCAGTATTCAATAACACCAGAGGGTTAGGCATTACAAACTGGACATTATCTAATAACAACATAACTGAACTGACAAATGTCACATTTTCTCCATTATTTGCTGAAGAAGTCATCTACCTTAGTCTAAGTGGTAACCACATCTCTCAACTGACTGGCTATCTGTTTGCCTTCTTGCCTCATTTGCAGGTTCTTGCTTTAGGACAAAACCCAATTCAAAAGCTATCAGCACGAGCATTTGCTGGTTGTGACAAACTGGAAGAGCTAGCCTTAGACCACTGGGGTTTGCATCAGATTCCGTCAAAATCGTTCGAACCCTTGAAAAATTTGACCAAACTAAACTTGGATTCAAATCTACTTCGGGAAATCCCAGGCAGGGCATTCGTGTCTCTACCAAAATTAAAGACCTTGACAATGCAGGCAAACATGATAGAAACAATAGACAAGGATGCCTTCTATGGTCTACATCATCTCGAGGACTTGAACTTGGGTGCCAACAGTCTACGGTCCATTCCCTCTGATGCATTAGGCGTACTTGGCCCATCATTAAGAAAACTGGACCTTTCGGCAAACCGTCGCTTGAAAACGATTTCACCAAACTCCTTCCACACATTGCACAAACTTACTGACCTAAACCTTCAAAGTTGCTACTTAAAAGATAACGTTATAAGACACAGTGACTTTGCTGGTCTTTATAATCTGCAACGACTTGACCTGGCTGCTAATGAGATTGCCAGAATTGACCCAGATGCTTTTCACGATTTGTTCTCTATTCTAGTACTAAACTTGAACCACAACGTTTTTGGAAGATATGGAAGTCCAAAACGATCTCCTTTTCGAAACCTGTCATCCCTTACCGAACTGCATGTTGATTATCAAAGGTACACAGCAGGGATATTTCCTGATGGGTACCTGAATGGCCTGACGTCTCTCCGGCTGCTCTCACTCACATCACTGAAACTGGTATCATTGGAAAGCAAGACCAACAAAACTTCAATTTTCCAAAATATGACAAATCTTAGATACTTGGGGCTTACCCAGAATATGATAAGCAATCTTACAAGAGATACCTTTGCAGGGTTGACCAATCTCAGGTACCTGTATCTATTTTCTAATTCCATCAGAGCTCTTCCGGAAGGCGTGTTTAGAGATCAAGGCGGGCTACAATATCTAGATCTCAGAAACAATGGAATCGTTACACTTTCTAGTACTGTGTTCATCCCCTTGAAGTCACTAGTTGTACTCAACGTTTACAGCAACAGTTTTGCCTGTACTTGTGACATAGAATGGTTTCACGACTGGATAGTTTCAAGCATGAACACGACTACAGGTGTACAGGGTGTCTATTTTGAAGCCCATACAAACTATACTTGTACAACTCCAGCAAACCTGAGAAACAAACGTCTGATTGACATTAACTTTGACAAACTTGGCTGCAGATCTAAACTCAGCTTTTACGTAGCAATAGGGCTGAGTGTCACGTTTGTCATTTTGTTCGTCACCATCATACTGATGTACCGATATCATTGGTACGGACGATACGCCATGTTCCTACTCCGGGCCAAGTTTAACAAGTATGAAATCATCAGAGAGGAAGAGGAGAACCCCAAGACGTACGACGCCTTTGTGGCACACAACAGTCACGACAGCGCTTGGGTCATCCGTCAGCTCCTTCCACAGTTAGAACGAGGAGATCCTCCAGAGTTTCGTCTCTGTCTGGGCGAACGGGACTTTCAACCAGGAGCCCCTATAGTGGACAACATCGCCGAGTCCATCTACGAAAGCCGCAAAACCATCTGTGTCATCACGCGGAACTTTCTGGAGAGTGACTGGTGCAGGTTTGAGATGCAGATGGCGACGTATCGTCTGTTTGAGGAGCACGTGGACTGTTTGATTGTGGTGTTCTTGGAACAGATTCCAGCTCAGAGACTGGCCAAGTACCACTCCCTGAGGCGGGTGATGTGCAGGAACACCTACCTGGAGTGGCCCGAGGAGCCCGAGGCCAGGGATCTGTTCTGGGAACGACTTCGTGCCGCACTACGAACACACAGGCCTCTCAATCATGAATTCAATGAATAAACGTAAAAGCATGATTACGAGCAACATCTCAATGTAAAGGGAAATATGTAGCTTATGCCACTTTTTTCACTTGTATGATATACATCTTTACCTTTAATACACTAGCTATATCAAGACTTGAGCTGGTTTATCAGCTTTGTATCTACATTTAGAAATGTACATTTAGCACATTTTGCTGTCAATTTGCAAAGACTATGTACTTATGGTATCTAACATGTACTGTCAATATGATATACAGGTACAATTTTTGTTCAGTATCAGTTACATATACATTAACGAGAGTCGACAATTCCAATATCTTGTTCAGTATTCAATATCAAATTGTCAATGGATAAACATGTATAATGTAGAACACATCCATCAATCTGACTCAAAATATAAGGATTACTGACAACTTTAAATGGAGCGAGGGCTGTAAGTGGAATAGTATAAGGACTTTTGAAGACTGTCTCTTGAAAACCATTAAAAAATCTCCAAACCATCAATTATTAGATTACAACTTAAGAGACCTCCTCTAGCTTGGATCATGCCATTCAACTGTGTCATTTGCAAAGAAAAGGGTACAACGAGATTAGCCTCTGAAAGCAATTATCGTGAGTTACGAAAGAGGAAGACTTCCCATTACCTCTTTACCTGTATCGAACCGTTATAGTTTACACTGTTGGTTAGTGCTGCCACAAACGACCCTTTCACAGTTTCAGTATCTATGATACAAAGGTATACCTTTACACTTATAAGGCAAAAGCAGAACTAAATACGTGATTGTGCAAATATTCACGTGACTGTAAGAATAAACCGGCGCAGGTAGCCGATAGTCATTGTCAGACCAGACGACCCCAGGATCTTGACGGACTTCACTTACTTGCTTGTCAAACGTCTCTTCCAGCTGATAATAAAGGAATCATCATAACATCAGGTGAGTAGAGTGTAAGGGGGTAGTAGATACCTGTTACGTATATGCTCATTCTTTGCCTTGTTTGAAATTTATCATGGATGCTGCAAGTCAAAGTGAGGGTGCATTTAAAAACCTCAAGTTACGACGGTCGTTGATGTGAAGTCGTGCTGTTTGTATTAGAATACGGGAGATCTCATCATCATCGTCCGGCTGCGCAGCAATCGACCACTAGTCGTTTCCACAATTGACGATCCGTCGCCAGCAGGTCGGCAACGTTCTAGCACGGGAGATCTAGTATCGTAATAATTTCTATCCCGAAAACAGGATCAATGAGATGGCGATGAGTAAGTGCTAATTTCTCGAGTTTTCACCTCGGAAATTTAAAGGACGTTGGGGGTACATGTTTGGTGAAATAGGAAGCCAGTATGTTACCTGTATTTGTATTGGAGGTTAGTTTCTGTAGAATCAAGTGGAGAGGAAAAAGCAGAAGTAAATTAAAAGGGAAAACAGGAACTATTTGCATAATTATGTGATGTGACATGTGGATACTAGTAATAGATGATAGTATCATATTTTCAATATACAAATGTATGTCACAGGTTGAGGGATTGGCCTTGTCATGAATAAATTATGCAAATTAGGGCATAGACACAGTTCATGAAACAATGATCGGCGAAGGTATAAGATCGTGGAACTCTTCTGGATAGATATAACGTTCAAAGTTGTGCGGCAGCAGAGATGTTTGAAATGTTAATAAAATGAATAGTTTAGACATTTTGACGAGGGACTGCATTTGTAATTCTACAGGAACCTGAAGCACCCTAAGATATTCTAAGGCATTCGACCGTCTTACAGGTCTCCCAACACAGCATCGAGGTGCCCAGAGTAGAGCAAATCTCTGACAACAACCTGGCACAAGTGGAGACAACTGACGAATCATGAGGACCCCCGTGCTGATGTTAGTGTTGGTACTGTGCACAGCTTCTACAATAGCAGACAAATGGTGTTATTACAAAAATTGGGCTTTGTCTTGTGTAAAAACGAACCTCAGACAAGTTCCCCTTTTGGTTCCCAGTGACACAAGGGATTTATATATTTCTTCTAACTACATAACGACACTTTATAATGACTCGTTTGCTGGTATGGATAGACTCAGAGTCTTGGATGTATCAAGGAATCGCATTACTAACATCGAAGCAGCAACTTTCCGGAACCTGAAAAACCTAACACTGTTGAAACTAGGTGGGAATAAGTTAAAGGCATTGGCACCTAAAGTGTTTGAGAACCTGTCCTCCCTGCAAAGGTTAAATTTAGATCGAAACATGTTTAACAGCACGGCAGCCATTAGTTCATCCTTGTTGCCTCTGGTTTCCTTGCAGATTTTGAATCTTAATTTCAACAAAATGTCAAACATTCACCTCGAACCAGAGTTTGCACACTTGAAAAAACTAAACACACTGGATCTAGCTGGTAACTCAATTTCATTTCTGCAGGCAGAGTCCTTCCGGGTGATGGAGAACCATTCCCTCACTCATCTTAGCCTGGCTAGTAACGATCTCACCCACATACCAAACCAGGCACTGATGCCCTTTGCTAGCGTTAAGGAAATAACCTTCTCTACCAATGCATTAACATCAAAACACTTGCTTTCAGTATTCAATAACACTAGGGGGTTAGGAATTACAAACTGGACCTTATCTAATAACAACATAACTGAACTGACAAATGTCACATTCTCTCCATTATTTGCTGAAGAAGTCATCTACATTCAACTAAACAATAACAGCATATCTCAACTGCCAGGCTATCTGTTTGCCTTCCTGCCTCATTTACAGGTTCTTGCTTTAGGACAAAACCCAATTCAAAAGCTATCAGCACGAGCATTTGCTGGTTGTGACAAACTGGAAGAGCTAGCGTTAGACCACTGGGGTTTGCATCAGATTCCGTCAAAATCGTTCGAACCCTTGAAAAATTTGACCAAACTAAACTTGGATTCAAATCTACTTCGGGAAATCCCAGGCAGGGCATTCGTGTCCCTACCAAAATTAAAGACCTTGAGAATGCAGGCAAACATGATAGAAACAATAGACAAGGATGCCTTCTATGGTCTACATCATCTCGAAGACTTGAATTTGGGCGCCAACAGTCTACGGTCCATTCCCTCTGGTGCATTACGCGTAGTTGGCCTATCATTAGGAAAACTGGACCTTTCGGCAAACCGTCGCTTGAAAACGATTTCACCAAACTCCTTTCACACATTGCACAAACTTACTGACCTAAAACTTCAAAGTTGCTACTTGAAAGGCATAAGACACAGTGACTTTGCTGGTCTTTATAACCTGCAACGACTTGACCTGTCTCATAATAAGATTGGTATTGACAGAATTCATCCAGATGCCTTTCACGACTTGTTGTCTATTGAAGTACTTAACTTAAACAACAACGTTCTTGGGAGATATGAAAGTCCATCTCCTTTTCGGAACCTGTCATCTCTTATCGAACTGCATGTTGATTATCAAAGGTACACAGCAGAAATAATTCCTGATGGGTACCTGAATGGTCTGACGTCTCTTCGGCTGCTCTCACTCACATCACTGAAACTGGTATCATTGGAAAGCAAGACCAACAAAACTTCAATTTTCCAAAATATGACAAATCTTAGATACTTGGGGCTCAATCAGAATAGGATAAGCAATCTTACAAGAGATACCTTTGCAGGGTTGACCAATCTCAGGTACCTGTATTTATTTTCCAACTCCATCAAAGCTCTTCCGGAAGGCGTGTTTAGAGATCAAGGCAGACTGCAATATCTAGATCTCAGAAACAATGGAATTGTCACTCTGACTAGGACGGTCTTCAGTCCCTTGAAGTCATTAGTTGTACTCAACGTTTACAGCAACAGTTTTGCCTGTACTTGTGACATAGAATGGTTTCACGACTGGATAGTTTCAAGCATGAACACGACTACAGGTGTACAGGGTGTCTACTTTGAAGCCCATACAAACTACACTTGTACAACTCCAGCAAACCTGAGAAACAAACGTCTGGTTGACATTAACTTTGACAAACTTGGCTGCAGATCTAAACTCAGCTTTTATGTAGCAATAGGGCTGAGTGTCACGTTTGTCATCTTGTTGGTCACCATTATACTGATGTACCGATATCATTGGTACGGACGATACGCCATGTTCCTACTCCGGGCCAAGTTCCACAAGTATGAAGTCATCAGACAAGAAGAGGAGAACCCCAAGACGTACGACGCCTTTGTGGCACACAACAGTCACGACAGCGCCTGGGTCATCCGTCAGCTCCTTCCACAGTTAGAACGAGGAGATCCTCCAGAGTTTCGTCTCTGTCTGGGCGAACGGGACTTTCAACCAGGAGCCCCTATAGTGGACAACATCGCCGAGTCCATCTACGAAAGCCGCAAAACCATCTGTGTCATCACGCGGAACTTTCTGGAGAGTGACTGGTGCAGGTTTGAGATGCAGATGGCGACGTATCGTCTGTTTGAGGAGCACGTGGACTGTTTGATTGTGGTGTTCTTGGAACAGATTCCAGCCCAGAGACTGGCCAAGTACCACTCCCTGAGGCGGGTGATGTGCAGGAACACCTACCTGGAGTGGCCCGAGGAGCCCGAGGCCAGGGATCTGTTCTGGGAACGACTTCGTGTCGCATTACGAACACACAGGCCTCTCAATCATGAATTCAATGAATAAACGTATAAGCACGAGCAACATATCAAATTGAATGTAAAGGGAAATATGTCACTTACGTCACTCAGATATTTTCTTTCACGGCATAATAGACATCTGTATTGTACCTTTCATACACTCGTCATAACAAGACTTGAGCTCTTTTATCAGCTTTGTATCTACATTTAGAAATGTACATTTAGCACATTTTGCTGTTAATTTGCAAAGACTAAGTACTTATGGTAGCTAAATTGTCGATATGATATACGTTTTCCTTCTGCTTCTATTGACGCGGTTGTAGGTACAATTTTGGATCAGTATCAGTTTAATATAAGATACTTTTTATATATTTAGGAGAGTCGACTATTCCAATATCTTGTTCAACATCGGACTGGTTAATTGTAAATGGATATATAGTAATAGGATTAAAATATAAGGATAAGTGACAAACTAAAATGGAGTGAGGGCTCTTTTCATGTGTGGACATGTATGTAAATAGTATAAGAACCTTTATAGAATTTAAATATTGAAACCCATTTTAAAAAAGTCCCATCAATTCGTGAAAGTATCCCATCAATTCTTAAATAACAACTTCAGATACATGATACCGGTAATTGAACCTATGAAGGTCCTTAGTCACGTGTGTTGGAATGGTGCCACTGCAACATTCTGGCGACTTGACAGGGACCTGGCTAGCCTGGGTACCATCCTGGTTAGTCTACATCCGCTCCCACAGTCGGTAGCGTCGACTGTGGGAGCGGACGTAAACTAACCAGGATGGTACCCAGGCTAGGACCTGGCAGGGACGTGCAACAAAATAGGCGAGGATAAGAACAAGCGTTTCCCATACTTTTTGTTGTACAACCGATAGTTGAGCGGTATCCAATGCCACATAGCTATCTTCACATGATAATAATGTTATTTCCTTCAAATGTATACAAACAGGACACCGAATCACGTCACTGTCTTCAGGCCTTGGCTTGTAAAGAAAACTGCTCATGTTGAGTGGTTTCCACAGTTAATTTTTTTACAACATATCAAACTAGTTTACTGATACCCCCCCCCCAAACCTTTCATATAAATATATATAATTCTCCCATCATTCTCTAACTGAAGACCATAGCTCCTTTATCACGCAACCTGGACTCATCAATAAGTTCATGCACGTACATGGATGATGTCACAGGTGACTTCTCCCATTGGTTGGCACGGCCCTTGACCGTGGGCTACATGTCTTCCTGTTACCAGCTTTCACTTTCTATTGCATGAGATTCGACAAGTTTGCAGGACACGTCGTCGATATTTCTGGAGCTGAAGATCCTGCACACTCGACGTTTCGCAGGTAAGTGTCAAATTTGATCTGTCTCCTGTGATGCCAGAACTTCCGGTCATGAAAAGAACTGTTTGATGGGGGCAAGTCATGAAAATCGGTCCAGAAAAATCGAGCAAGAAAATACAAACTAAGATTTTAGCTGCCCACATACCGTGTATGAATTCGTGAAGCCAAGCACTAGCTCTGACACATATAACTATACAAGGTACATTTCTGCTTGGCTGAGGAAAATTTTAATATATAAAGGTTGTACCAGGGTGGTGTACATGTAGTCTAGTATCTAGTCTTATCGCGTTTGGGGCGGGTTTTCCTCGGGGCTGCAGGTGCTCTTCCCCCGCCCTCTTCAGCTAGGATTGCCCGTAGGTAACGACTATTCGTGGTGAGGCAAATCAACTCCCCGGTGTGCGATCTCTGACATCCGAGTCTATTAGCGTAACACTCCTACCGGGCGGTCTGTGGTACTGGGCGTGGGGAAGCACCGTGGGGGAAGCTATTAGAGCCCCGAAGACCCAGCCTGCCTGAACACCCCAACTACTACTAGGTCACCGTGACTAGGTCCCAACCACAATTAGCCTGGCTATGATACATGTACATGGCGCATGCCCTCTATGTTACTTCGGCAGCGCTTCACCCCCACCCCACAACCAGCGCTTCACCCCCACCCCACAACGTGTCGATGCCGAAATCTGACCCCGAGTTCCAGAATGTCGTCATCCTGCTGACATGTGATGATTCAAGGTCCCCTAATGTACTTAGTCACACTTGCTGGAATGGTGAAAACTTTCACTAGTATATGCCTGGTGACTGGGGAGTTTTGGTAAATTAGCCTGGTTACCAAACCTATTTAATATAGCTCCCGAGTCCTACATCCTCTATTTGCGGAGAGGATGTAGGACTCGGGAGCTATAATAGGTTGCCAAGGCTGTTGAGAGTTACAGAAAACTGTAATTACGTAAGCTAACAGTAGTTAGCACTTATCTGTATCTGACCTGTATATTTACATTTCCTCCGTCGACATCTTGTTGTAGATTTTACCGTCACCAAAAGGGACACCAAAGCTGGAAGACGTTGCTTGACGTTCGAATTCTGTATCAACTTATTCTAAACATGTCTTCGTGGCTCAAGATCATCAAAGCCTGTCAGCATAGGTAACTTACTGGACCAGCCTTTTACTGACTATCGACCTATTTAAATTTTGTTGTATTTTTTCATCTGCAAATCTCATTCTTGCATAGATCTTTTTCTCACTTCTTGCAACTACAAGCATCAGATATTTATTTGCTTACATAATCAAACATTAATGCATTCTTTTCTTTATGCATTTTCACTTGTGTCCATTGTAACTGGAACTGGAACTGAAAGTTCCTGTGTCATTGCGCTGTTTCTTGAATGATCTCTATTTAATTTGTTTCCTTTCCCTCTTTTCAAACGCGCTTTGGACGCCGGCCAAAATATTAGCAATGGTTGAACAGGGGCCACGGTCCTGCAATCCCTTGTCTCTAATTAGCAAATTCTTGTCACGCATATTGTACCTCGGGGTTGTTGAGAAACTTGCTATACTCCGAGTGCCGTCAGATTTACCTTTATCTTCATAGCATATTTACTTGTCCCTCGAATATTATCCACCATCACAAGATGCATTGCTAGTGTGCGACATGTCTACGATTTGTAATCATATCATACGTTCCTTTTACAGGATTCGCCATTGATTTCAACTGTACAACGAACACTGCACACACCTTAGGCATCATGAAGGCCGCCAGACTGACTTTGGCGTTAACGCTGATGATCTCTTCAGTTGAGGTCTGCAGGTGTGCTGCTACAAGGGGAGGGCAATGGTGTTCGTACGACGCTTGGATCTTCTCTTGTGTTAAAAGGGACTCAGACATGTTCCTCTATTAGTTCCCAGGCAAACAAAAGAAATGCATCTTTCTACCAATTACATACCGGCACTTTATAATGACTCGTTTGCAGGTATAAATAGTAGTATCCAAGTTTTGGATGTATCGAGGAATCTGATAACTGACATTGAAGAAGCAACTTTCCGGAACCTGAAATCATTAAGAATATTGAATCTAGGAGCGAATAGGCTGACGGTATTACACCCACATGTGTTTAAGAACTTGACCTCCCTGCAATGGTTAGTGTTAGACAAAAACATGTTTACAAGCACAGCAGCCATTAGCTCAGCATTGCTGCCATTGGTATCTTTGACTGTTTTATCATTCAATAAGAACAAACTGACGCATATCAAGCTAGAACCAGAGTTTGCAAAACTTAACAAACTCCGCATTCTGGATCTTGCTGGAATGTCGATCCTATCTCTACAGGCAGATTCCTTCCAGGCAATGAAGAATCATTCCCTCACTCATTTCAGCTTGGGGGGTAACGGTCTAATCGACATACCACAGCAAGCCTTGGAGCCTTTTGCAAGTATCAAACAGCTTGATCTTGGTAGCAACCACCTGACACCAAAAGAATTGACTACTATTTTTAATAACACCAGGGGGTTGGGGATTACGAATTGGACTTTGGCGGTTAATGATTTGACTGAATTGACAAATGTCACATTCTCTCCACTCTTTGATGAGGAAGTTATCTACCTTCGTCTAGACGGTAACAACATACTTCAGCTTACAGACTATCTCTTCACTTACTTGCCTCAACTGCGGTCCCTTTCCTTAAAGAACAACCGGATTGAGAGGTTATCAGAAAGAGTGTTTGTGGGCTGTGACAAACTACAACAGCTGGGATTAAACGGTTTGGCTTTGAATGAAATTCCATCAGAATCATTCGAACCATTGAAAAAATTGACCAAACTAAACTTGGATTCAAATATGATACAGGACGTCAGAGACAGGGCGTTTGTGTCGCTGCCGAAGTTGAAGATCCTGTTGATGCATGCAAACAGGATAGAAATGATTAGGAGAAATGCATTCTATGGTTTGCATTATCTTGAAAACTTGGATTTAGGTGCAAACAACTTAAGGAACATCCCCTCTCGTGCACTGAGAGTAATCGGCCCATCACTAAAGAAGCTGGACCTTTCCGCAAATCGCAACCTGAAAAAGATTTCACCAAGCTCTTTCAACACACTCCATAAACTTCTGGTTTTAAAGCTTCAAAGTTGTCGCTTATCAAGTTTAGGTAACGGTACGTTTGCAGGTCTGTATAACCTTCAACAGCTTGACCTGTCCTATAACAAGATTTCAGCAATTGACCTAGATGCTTTCCATGATTTGTTGTCTGTCACAGCGCTTAATCTTAACGACAACATTCTTAAAAGTCATGACAGTCCATCTCCCTTTCGAAACCTGATTTCTCTTACCGAACTGCATCTGGATTATCAAAAGACCACGGATGAAATATTCCCTGATGGATACTTGGATGGTATGACGTCCCTTCAGTTGCTCTCATTAAAATTAGTGAAACTGATATCATTGGACAGCAAGACTGGTGAAACAAGCATCCTTAAAAACCTTAAAAATCTGAGGTACTTGATGCTCAACCAGAACAAGATTAGTCATCTCACAAGAGATACCTTTGCAGGGTTGACCAACCTTACGTACTTGTACCTCGCTTCTAACTCCATAAGAGCTCTCCCGATAGGTGTATTCAGACATCAAGGTAGACTGCGGTATTTAGAGCTTAGATACAACGGAATTGTTGCCTTGACCCCCATGGTCTTCAGTCCCTTGAAGTCTCTAGTTATGCTCAATGTTTATAGCAACAGTTTTGCCTGTACCTGTGACATAGAATGGTTTCACGACTGGATAGTTTCAAGCATGAATGCTACTACTGGGGTAAAAGGTGTCTATTTTGAAGCCCATACAAACTACACTTGTGCATCTCCAACAAGCTTGCGGAACAAACCTCTGATTTACATTAACTTTGACAAACTTGGCTGCAAGTCCAGATTGAACTTTTACATGGCTATAGGATCGAGCTGTACAATTTTCATCCTGATGATGACCATCACATTGACGTACCGATATCGCTGGTACGGACGTTATGCATGGTTCCTACTCCGGGCCAAGTTTAACAAGTATGAAATCATCAGAGAAGAAGAGGAGAACCCCAAGATGTACGACGCCTTTGTGGCACACAACAGTCACGACAGCGCCTGGGTCATCCGTCAGCTCCTTCCACAGTTAGAACGAGGAGATCCTCCAGAGTTTCGTCTCTGTCTGGGCGAACGGGACTTTCAACCAGGAGCCCCTATAGTGGACAACATCGCCGAGTCCATCTACGAAAGCCGCAAAACCATCTGTGTCATCACGCGGAACTTTCTGGAGAGTGACTGGTGCAGGTTTGAGATGCAGATGGCGACGTATCGTCTGTTTGAGGAGCACGTGGACTGTTTGATTGTGGTGTTCTTGGAACAGATTCCAGCCCAGAGACTGGCCAAGTACCACTCCCTGAGGCGGGTGATGTGCAGGAACACCTACCTGGAGTGGCCCGAGGAGCCCGAGGCCAGGGATCTGTTCTGGGAACGACTTCGTGCCGCACTACGAACACACAGGCCACTGGATCACGAAGTTAATGCTTAAAGATTATGATTTAAACAATGAAATGTCAATGTACAAGATAAGGAGACAGAATAATTCTTTATCTCTGTCGGTTATCCAATTGCTAATGAATCTGTTGTTGGCTATTTACATGTTGACCTTTGCCACTTGTTGAATCATCAATACAATGTGTACAACTCCCTTAGGAAATCATGAAAAAAATTGTGAATACAAGCCCAGAATACAAAGTGTAATCAGCGGCAAGGACAAGGCTGAAAGCACTTACTCTAGAATGTACATAATCAACAAATTTGTAGCAATGTTTGTCATTAGAATTACACAATCATGTATTTGCTGTTAATCATGTATCTACATTGAGCAACTTCGGAATTACTTTGTCGTCAACTTTCAACGGTTAGAAAAGTATTGTCAATAATGGCAATATCTTTAATACAAATTCATCTGTATCATTCGTGGTGGTAACTAACATTACTGTTGTATGTACATGTATCAACACAAAGTCAGTCACTGTGGAGTTCTTATGAATTTCCAACAGGCAATACAGATGAGGTTTTTTTTAACACAATTTATTAATTTAACAAAGCTGTACAGAACTGCATATATGCACAATCTTATCAGTATAGGTATCAATTACTTTGTATACACATTATCAGTACACTCTCCATTCTCTGACTATATTACATGTAATAGTCAATCTATGGATTCTATACAGGTGCACAGTACCAATGCTTTTAGACCTATACTCAAATCATGAGCAAATTGTACTAACAATGGTCAATATTGTCATACATAGCTACTCAGTAGGTTTAATGGAGCAAATTAGAAAGTAAAAAAAAAGTGCTGTAATTGACAATTCACAAAGTAATCTTCTAGTTTAAGTGTGCTGACAATAGAATTAGACAATAGATTAAACAATATATATATATAAAAACATGGACCCATGTGTTATTGACCAGTAGTGTCTGCCTGCCGTTTTCTTCTCTGTCTCTGTTCTGCCATCTTCAGTTGGAACTCCTTAGAGTCCTCCCACGGGCGTGGTCCCCTGATGTTCTCCCAGTCAGACACGTCCACATCCTTCTGAACTTTCTACAAGATTTAACAGGGAAAGACTGGTTGAGGATATAGGGGCAGTGGGTTGGTAATCCACTGTGTCTTGGGCACTATGTCTTCCACCTTTTACCTCCCCAAACAAAGTCAGGTGCACATTTTGCACCTGCCTGCAGTGAGGAAAGTCATATTACAAGTGCCTTTCCCATGGACACTTTCAGTCAAAGACTGCAGACAGGCAATTTGTATGTTCATACACCTTGAAGGCAGCAACTTTTCAGTTGGGATTTTTTTTCCAAACAAGTCTAAATCTGAATTCTAATTGAATGCTAGTTGCCATTTACATGTACAAGCTGTTCCATACAAGTGCAAAACATATCTTTGACAAGCCAAGATCATGGCAGTGTTTCCTCTAATCTCTACCTCAAATTGGTTCTCCAGAGTGACTGGCTCTTCCTTCTTCTTCCACCCAAACTTCTCCTCTAGGTTTTTGTCAATCTGAAACATGAAAAAGTCACAGCATTAGAGAACTCAAAGTATACAAGTTTTTGTTCACATCATATACTGTTATTATACATGCAAATTATTCAAAGACATGTGCAAACCAAATCATGCAACTGTCATTCATTCACTGGCCCTGACGTCATAGCTATCATTTTTATGGTATGGTAGCAGTTTCAGATACAGTACATGTAAGCTGGACAGAAGGTTATGATTATAACCTTAACATTGTATCCCTCAGATTACTTACTCTTCTCTTCCTGAACTGTACATCATATCGTAAGGAAGAAAATCTTTCCAGTCCGTATGACCCTCCCACCACCATGATCTGTAAAAGAAACAAATCATTAATGTTACTCACTCTAACTCGACTTCAATTAGCAGTAGTTTATTTTAAGTTACATCAGTATACTCAGATACTGACACTAGTAACAGTAAGTTAACTAAAATTCTTGAGTATAAAACAAACTTGATATTTTGCTATGTATCTTTAATTTCTTTTTGTAGTGCTACTAAAGAATGTTCTTGCCACATATTCACTCAATGTATATTAGTTGCCAAATTCATTCATTCATATTAGTTGCCAAAACAACAAATTCATTCAAATACACATGTATAATCAATCATATACACACACTTGAAAGTGTTTTGTTATATCATGAGAAGATAAAAATGTCAGTCTCCCCAAATCTCGGGAGTTAGAATCTATTCAGTGAAATAAACTTTCTTATTGACCAATTAAAAGCTCCCTACTTACGATCATCGGCAGTCCGACTTTGAGGAAGGCCCTGGTTCCCGAGGAGAGGGTTTTCCACTTCGCTGTCAGCTGGGACAGGAGCGCTGGAGAGGTCACCATTTTGTACTGGTACATGACCATTCAGGAAGGGGGAACTACACTGCAATTCCTTTATAATCTATTAATCGTACCTTCATACAAAAACAAAATATCTACATTTATAATAAGATATATATGATACATTAATACATTTGTATCAATTTGCTGAACAATTGAAATGTTGGGCATTTTAGTGTAAGCGTTATTTTTAAACACCCCTATTTTCTCTATAATACTGTAATCCAACATGGCGGCGCCCTTGAGGTGTGCAGTGCGAGTCTATTTCATTGTATAAAGGTACGTTTTTTGGTCATAAGTGGTCATTTCCTTACCCTAGTACCAGAGGTTTCCTATTACACTTTCCTTAGATTGTAGTAATGCTTTGAAATTGCAGTCAACTTTCTAATGCATCGAGGAAAGGCCCAAAATGTCGGCTCGTACGCAAGTGTCATGGAGGGGGAGGGGGGCGTTTCGGGTCAAACTCAAAGCAACCCGTGTTTATGAACGTGAATAATCGCCATGCTCATGATATTAACATGTTTGATTATCAACACATCATTGCCTTTAAATTTTAGTAAAGCTGAGACTTTCTGTACCATTGTAATTATGAAAAAGAGAAATCATAAAATCGTAGTATTAGAG
>NW_017804294.1:16795-19817 GCF_001625305.1 Branchiostoma belcheri | reverse complement strand
CTGATTAAATCGCTTTTGCCGGCCGCCCAACATCCAGCCGGCCCCCGAAAAGCTTGATGGGGAGTCCCTCTAAGTCGGGGGAACCAGGCTTTCCAAATATGGATAATTTATTCTGTCGTCATCCACTCACCGCACCCGGCACGCTCCCGCCCAGCGGATCGGGTGTTGGCGATTGACATCGGCACGCGTCTGATCTGTCTGTGCCCGCGGTGGGAGGAGCCAACTATGAATGCACAATTTATTAAAATGATGTTGTTGTCTCTAGTTTCACACGATTTTTCTCAAAATGGCGGCAAACACGCCGAGGAAGGAATGTGAAGAAATTAGTCTTGATGGAATTCCTTCTGATAGATGCGCCAACTGTGCCAAAACTTTTGAGGGAACAATGGGGAGACATCGCAGGAACATTTTTGGAACTGACACGGGCCTGTCAAGTGCAGGGTACAGTATCAAACAGGCAGTGGAAAGTTTGGCCGACGTCTCTATCAGCTCTTCAGTGTCAAAACAACATGCCGCCTTCGTGTGTAATGACTGCTTTTATTCGGTCAAGTCTTTCGTCGCTGGCAGCAAGAAAACACGGGAGGCGAAGCGAAAGTTTCAAGAAGCGGGAAGTAGCGGTTTCCTCAGTCGGAGGTTCAAGAGAGGACGCAATATCTCTCGGGAGTCCACGCCAAAGAAACCGAGGAAAAAGTTGTTCTCGCCATTATCGCCACACCACACACCACATGTGCAGAAGACAGCTCCAAAGGAACCTTCCACGATCAGAGTGAGTTATTCTTGTGAATGCTTTTCCTTCCGATAATCGCAAACATTTCTGTCAAGTTTTAAACTTTTCGGTAGAGACTATTTTAACGACGAACAAGTGTGACTAGTTGTTAATGTTGTGTTACTCGATTTTGTGTATTGCATTGTTTTCTTTGAAGTTCATCGCAAAAATGCCGACGATATGAGCAGATTTTTGAAGGATAACACCACGAGAGCAATTTTTCCTGGGTCGTAGTTGCGCTCCAATTTGTTGTGTGCACTGTTTACTAGCGGAATATTATTTCCCGGTTCGTCTAGTTTTGCTCCTATATAATTTTTTTTCATGTCGGAGTGCACTGTTTACATTATTATTCAATGGATTATAGTATACTGTTTTATGCTTCACCAGTAGATTGGCGATATTTCTGACTCCCCTATTTCTAAACTTCAATGACCAATGATAGGAGGATGGCATCAGGGCATGTCAGTATTTTAAACGCATGTATCAACATTATGCAACAATTATAGACTCAATGTAAAAATTGCATGTTTTGATTTGAAGTCTTCACAGTATACCATACAGACTTGTAAGTTGTACTTTGTACAAAGTACAAACCAAGCAGGTTTTTAACTTCGTACAAACTTACTCTTGTATCATGTAACAGTTAAGGAAAGTTAGTAAAGAATATGGAGGTTGTCAGAAAATGTTCATGCATTCTCTTCCAAGATTAGAGGTTGAGGAATGAAAGTAGTTTTCACCTCATCTTCCTTCTTTCTTTTTTTGTATCATGATCAACTTGATTAATTTCATACATACTTGTAACATTTGGAAGTACCCTTAATTTTTCTTCTCCAGGGATATAGCTGCCTTATAAGTTTAAAAAAAATAACTAGGTGTGAGTAAGTGAGTTTTTTCCTGAATTATATGGTTCCAATGGTTCTTGTATACTTTTTGTTTGCCATACAACTTTTCCTGACTGTATCTCTTTTTTTTTATAGGTGTCAGTAGGAGCCAAAAAATGACCGCAAAACTTGGACCACACATGTCGAACATTGTAAGACCACTTCTCAAATCAAACTTTTCATCTGTTGCGAATGCTGTGTGTTGTCACAAAAAAATCAGACCATTCATTATCCTCAACATCCTGTCTGACATAAACAGGGAGGCAAAAGAACTGTGTCAGCCATCAAACCCGTCAATCCTCCGGAGCTGTGACAGTACATCACTCCCAAGCATCAACACATCTAGCATAGGAGCAGAGTTACAGCAAAGAGCCCCACTGATTACAAGAGTTTTGAAAGTGATTGCAAATCAGTCAAATGAAACCATCAAAACAAGAATGTCCAAGTCCAGGATCAACACTAAGAAGACAAGAACACACAGGAGAAAGGTGACAATCAAGGCAAGGACAAAGAAGAGGTTGAAGCAGGAGGGAACACGGCGCCCTATGATGATAACAGCTGCAGCCTGCCTGTTGTACGCCAGAAACAGGACAATGTCTGCTTGGCAAGTTATCCAAGGACTGGGACTTTTCAAATGCCATGCTTCCAAGGTTCTATACCAACGAATGAACACATGCGGTCTAGCTGTCAGCCACAAGAAAATACTACAGACAGTGGACAAATTGTCAGTGCACTATGACAAAGGAGTGCTGGGATGGAAGAAGATGTTGGAAAGCGTCGGCTCACACACGGAGATTGAAGCAACATCAGTCGAAGGCTCACACGTGGAGAGTGGAGGTGTACACATGGACATTGAAGCAACATCAGTCGAAGGCTCACACGTGGAGAGTGGAGGTGTACACATGGACATTGAAGCAACAACAGTCGAAGGCTCACACATGGAGAGTGGAGGTGTCAGTTGTCCAGGTTTACAGCATAGTATTCGACAATATTGACATACATCAAAAGGTCCGCCATAAAACATCCCAAAACAGCAACAAGGACCATCATTTTGTGAACGCATATGGAGTTCCAGACCGGGTGAATGTCCAACACCTACCCAATGACCAACCCATGGCTGACATACTCTCCGTCCCCCTCCAGGAGTTTCTCCCCAGTGAGGAAGACCACTCCTCACTTCGAGACGACATGATCACAATTTCTTCGAGGATAGTAGTGAAACACATTCCATTCTTCAACAAATACTTCAAAGACTGTGTGCAACAACATATTCCACACATGTATTCTGAACAGGCCAAACAAAAGTCCCACATCGTGCCATTGGGAATTCTGGAGAAAAATGAAAGTAAACTGGAGGACATGATTGCCATAATGG
>NW_017804294.1:0-14489 GCF_001625305.1 Branchiostoma belcheri | reverse complement strand
GATTCGGAAGAAATCAACATGCTGGTTGAAGACATGCAATCAGAAGACCCTTTCAAAGTCATCCCAGGGCGGTTTCACCCAACCTTTCCGTCTTGCCAGCAATCTAGGCACCACAACATTGATGCCCAGAAAATGACAGCATGGATGATAGCTCAGAAGGAGAAGCTTGGAAGACGACAGCATCACCTTTGAGGTACCAGCCTAAACTATTATGATGATGAAATTAATGGTGCTAGCATGAATGTAAAATTAAAAGGAAAACTTCAAAAAAATGAAGTCTGACAGGTGTAAATGTTCTACTTATATCATTTCTGTCTTTGCACGTGGTCATCTGATCCTTGTATTTGTAAGTATAATAATTAAGAATTTACAGTAAACATGATAAACAATGGACACAAGTTGCACTTTTTCTTTCACTTTTTCTTTTATCTTCAGCTGACCTAAGAGTAATTCTGCCATCTGTTAAGTCAGAGATGAATGATTCTTTAGAATTAAAGATAACTTCACTGCAACTGCATTAAACTGTATTTATAAGAAATATATACAGTTAATGATATTGTTTCAATTGTCTTGATGTACAGTTGAAAGTGACCTAAATGCTATTTGATTCATTATTACTACATGTACATATTCTTATTTTGCAGTTTGCAGAATTCCAGGCTGCTGGATCAGGAGCTGATCACGTGAGAGATGTGGGCATCAAAGAAGACCTGGGAAAGAACTGTTAGTTGCAGTAGGGAATGTACACAGAAAGTCCTCTTTAGTCTAAACCAGACGTTTATTTGCTTGATAAGTTTCCATTGCACACATTGTATATACAAATTTACAATAGTCTGGAATGTATACAAACTTTTGTTGCTGCTGTAGACTTAGGTAGTAATAGGTAGTAATTCTGCACAGTTAATTGTAACTTAAGCATAATTTTTTTACCATAAGGTTGTCATAAAAACTGAATAATTCTTTGAAATATTGCCGGTACTGTACAATATAAGAACTGAAGATGAGTAATATCAATAGTAGCATTGTAGAATATATTGTGTTTTAACAGTTTCTCTCTTGGCTTTGTTAACAGTTAGTTAACAGTAGAGAACTGACAAATCACAGATTTCAAGTCTTACTGGAATGACTCTTCTAAGATTGTGAATACCATGTCAACCACTTCCTCGTCCCACAAACCAATGTTAGTTATGATGTCGTCCCTAGCTACCAAGGTGGCACAGCTGTCAACAATATTGTCTATAGTGGAAAGACTTAAACCTATGGTGATGTCAAAATTGTACAGTGAGGGTTTCATTTCATCCAAGAGATCATTTCTGTAGTCGATCAGAGATTCTTTCAACATGTGTAGCTGTTCTTCTGTGGGCTGACGATAGCTAGACACTTTTAATAGTTCCTCATCAGAAAGTTCAGGAACTGATGACAGACCTTCATGTTTGTTCCAGGGAAAAGAATCCCCACATTCTACACATAGGTCACAGCATGTGTCCTTATCAGATACCTCCACAGAAGAATGTGTATCAGAACTTTTGAGCTTGAAATAATCTAGTAAATACTTCCTACGACAACTCCCACTTGCCAGTTTGCAATAGCCTGACATTGACTGTGAACATGATCCCTTGGCAAGTGTTCTACTCTGGTGCAGAATCAGGGAATGTGAAGGTCTACCATCCCTTCCCCCCCTCCCACTTTCTTGGTAGAAACCTTCAACATGTCTTGGGGCACCCCAGTGAATCACTGCGAGAACATCTGGAACATCTATACCCATCCCAAATGCTACAGTTGCAATTGTAACTCTTACCATACTATCAGTGTTTCTGAAATCATCCAAAGGAAATTTTTATTTGTCTCTGCAGAGCTCCTGTGGAACATTGCTACTCTTCTATTCCTGTAGGACTTTGTCATCATATTACATACCAGATTATATGCATCATCACCCAAAGAAGTCATGAACATGTCATACAACTGAGAGCAGCTTTTAATGCTACGGCAGTATATGATGTATTTTCTACAAGACTGTCCCTTACTTTTAAGTTCTTCAACCAACCATCCGAACTCCTTGCGACTGTCATGACTTGAAGGTACTGCATGATACATAATGTTAGGTCGATTTGATGGTACTGAAACAGTGAAAGTGTCCAAATCCATACACAATGATGACAGAATGTCCTTCCTTATTTCCTCAGTAGCTGTAGCTGTGAGAGTCATGAACGGTACATCACCAAGCAAGGATCTCAGTTCTGCCAATCGCTTGTAATCCTTCCTGAACTCTCCACCCCTGTAAAATAGAGTAACACTGTTAGCTATGTAAGGAATACGGCACAACGTTTCATATGGTCTTTAGTAGCCTATTTACTATTAACAACTTTTGGCATCAAAGTGTTGGTGTGCTACATGATGTGAAAAAAAATAACGTTACACCGGCTTGTCATGAGTCTCGTAACTTTCATATGTACAGCATCCATGCTTACTACGTTGCCTACAATCACTTGACTGTCACATTAACAACAAAATCTTATTTATTACTAACACACGCAGCACTCCCGCATAGACAAGAATTATACCAGCCCCCCCTCCCCTTTACGCGTGGACACGCATTTATATGAAATAGTATACATGCACATGCATTGTCATTTTCTTACACAGCCCCACGAAACTATATTTAAAAAAGCTATTGCAGAATTTTAGTCATGCCTTGAAATGCAAAGTACCATACCAAGACGTTATGCAGTGAGCCTCGTCGACGGCAACACCAACAAGATGTTCGCGGTAAGTCTTGTTTGTCAACATCCCTCTCCAACTTTTAGAGTTCAGAATCGCCTCTGGCGATACGAAAACCAGGCTATATTTCCCCTCAATTACTCCTCTCTTGATATCAGCATCTTCCTGCGTCTCGCCGACATAGGCAGCTTTGATCCCTCCCTGCTGCAGGCGTTGTACTTGATCCTGCATTAGCGACAGCAACGGAGACACTACCAGCATCACACAGTGTTTCCCCAGCAATCTTTCCATGACAAGAGGGACCAGCGTGTAAAGTTCCGTCTTGCCGTAGCCAGTGGGCAAGCAGGCAAAAATGTCCTTTCTCCTCTGGACAAAGTACGTCACCGCCTTCTCCTGAAGTGGCTTCAGAGGCCAAGGCCGACCAAAATCCTTGCAAACAGACTCAAGGAGGGGCCGAAACTCGCCTTCGACTGTGGAAGAAGCCGCCATTTTTCCTCGAAATAAACAACCAACAAGATAACATTTGTCACCCCGCCCGCGCTCCGCCCACCGTCTGGGCCGCGGCGCCAGCAGTGACATCGCTAACTAGCGAATTTCCATGGTAACGGGGGCTCGACTAAATTCCTACCCCGTGATTGGTGTTACAACTTTCGCTAACGGCTCCCCGGCCTTAGAGAGAGTGGCGCACAAGCTCTTGGGTGGCGGACTATGTAGGGAGCCCCCCGGAGCTTGGGTTACATAGGCTATCTTCGAATCAGCAGGCCACAATACCGTAGATTCACCTACATTTGCACTACTAACACAGTGGAAAACAGAGCATACAGTTGTGGTATGATTAATTCATAGGGAGTTCACGCAAAAAAAAGCTGACTTAAAAATACAGGAAAAATTTCCAGTCTTGCAGTACTTATACAGGGCAGGGGGAGGGCTAGAGTGGGCGGACAAGATTCTCAAAATGTCTGAGCCAAGCCAGGCCACAAGTCCAGATTAAAGGGCAAAAAATCTGTATCCAAACGTTCCAAATATACGACAAATACATACTAAGAGTAGGAGAAAACTCAAAGATATATAAAGCAATTGGTATTACTTCAAAAAATGAAAAAGCTGAACCGGTTTGGTACAATATGATGATTTTTGAGTGACGTTGATCTGCATGTGGTTGTTATACAGGGCATCGGCTTCACATAGCTCAAGTCTTTGTAGTTCTTTGGTCTTATCGGGCGGAGATACACAAATACGCCGGGCGCTGTTATCGCTGCTTCACATATGTACATTTCCCAGGAATTTGGATTGGATCACCGGTGGGCGTACTAGTAGGTTTGGAGTTGATCACCAAACGCCCACCCATACTCTAGCTTATATCCTCTACCAGGCACCGTGGATCGCTGGAAAAATAGTAGAAATTGGCCTAAATAAAGGGATAGTATGCCCAGGGACCTCCCTAAACAATGGAGCAGTGGAGCTCCTCCACCCAGTCCTTATCTCAGCTCCACCCTGTTAATTTTCAAAACTAGTGTTTTTACACCCTTTTCCAGGGTTCTTTGGTCAAATTTACCGATATTTCGCACCCTCCTCCATTCTGTCCTAAATTTCTGATTGCCAGAGGAGATCCCGGGCTATAGAAGATCCAATTCGCGTTATGTTGGATCTTCTATAGCCCGGGATCTTCTCTGGCATACTATCCCTTTATTTAGGCCAATTTCTACTACTTTTCCAGCGATCCACAGTGCCTGGTAGAGGCTATGTAGCTTAGGCCACACTGATTTCATTTTATGGATAACATCCACTGATTTTCGCCTGTTCAAAACAAAAATCACCACCTCTAAGGCTCTGGCCTGGGTGCTATCATCCGTAGTCCATGGTAGCTAGCGACAATACTAGTAGGGAGCCAGTGGTAACTACGGAGGATGGCACCCAGGCTGCCGAAGCTCCACGGAAATCAAGAACTCCGTAGTATACAGTGCCGATTCTTAACTGCCGCAAAATGCCAGCCTGTGTTGGCTTGTCGTAAATCATTACTAAATGTTGCCATGTACTAAAGCACATTCAGAATACTGGCTCTGTATTTCTGTGATTTAACAGTATTTTTTTTGCTGGAATTTTTTTTTCATTTGCCAGTGCGCACCAGTTTGGGGGCCTTCAGAAGAAGTCATCCATAAAATAATGTCAGTGTGGCCTTGATCACACCAACGCCCACCCATAGACAGGCCAGTAAAAATCCCAGACGGAATTTGTGTGACCTTTCCGCATTTCTGGGTGAATTTCCAGATGCGAAAATTTCTCAGACAGACAAATTGCTACGTCCAAACGCTATACACACATGATGAATTGTCAACCACATCCAATTTTGTATTTTGCTACCTTTGTAGCGTGCAAAATACATACTTTACTTGGGGCAACCTATTTTTGAACCAAGGTAGACCAGTGTGCTACCTGAATTTTAGAATGACCCCCCCCCCCCACCAGCTGCCACCCACACGAAATCATGCCCACTTGGCTTGCACCATTGTATCCAGCAGATGCTTTTTAATTTTAGGTATTAATGGCTATTAGTATTACTAGTATCAGTTAACTAAAGGCTGTTAGAAATATTGTCAAAGGCTAAATATGTACATCTATGTAACATTACTTAATTTGAGGAAAGTAGTGACTTACAGGTGGGGCAACCTAAAATTCTGATGGGCAACCTAATTTTTGCTGTAAGTTGCCCACTATTTTCTACACTGATTTGGCAACCTTGGTACTTCAAGTCCAAGAAAAATCCCTCCTCTCCTAGATTGCTAATCCTAGCTACCAACTGACGTTTGATAAAATACCAATCACCTAATACTTGGGCGCATGTCGAGATGATACATTGTCTGCATATTACTGAAATCTGAGAGTCAGTGTTAGAGTCAGACACATGGGCATCGTGGATCACTTGTACAGCCCTAAACCATTTGTCAATTGTCAGATTGTTTGAACTCAGGGTTGGGTTAGATCCAAGTCCAATGCTGAACTAGCAAATGCCTAGAACATGAGGATACCCCATAGCATTTATGACAAAATGTCAATGTATCATAAGAAAATTTGGAACAGATTTATACGGTTAAGTAACAAAATTATTCCATGTAACTTTTCACTGACCTTGTTGTGTGAAAAATTGTTTCTCTTAAAGCAAGTTAGAAACACTGATAGAATAAATTACAAATTAAACAATCAATAATTTTGATAAGGTAATAATTTAAGTTGTTATGTTCAGTTATGAATGTACATGTATCATTGTATGGGACTCCTTGCATCAATTTGTATTAAGTGTCATACACTATACTTCAAATTCTGAAACAAACATTTTTGTTTGAGCAGAATGTTGTATTAGGAAGTTGCAAACATCCTTTTTTGCTTGAGGGGAGTTCATTAGGGGATAACCAAACACCAGAGACATGAGTCAGAACTGTTGTCTTACAGATAAAACAATGTAAGCAAGTGTTCATTGTTGTCTGGGAGACAAGATACATAAATTTGTACAACAGGAAATATGTGGGAGCACTATCTCTCGTTAAATGTCTATCATGAAAATAATCCTTTTTAAATAATAATTCTTTAGAGTACTTAAAGGAGATTCGATTCTCTGAAATATTTTAACAATGCCTAGTGGTAGCTTTGCTTTATATAGCTAGATCAAACTTCAAAGTACACTTTTACACAAAGTCCACTCAAACTTTGAGTCAAAGAACTGACATCAACTTTATCCCAGTTCCAAAGTACTGTACTGTGAACCTTGTAAAAGCAAATCTTGACATATTCACATACACAGTGGTTTCATTTTTTCGTATTGATTTATGGAGACCGCAAAATCGTGACATCAACAATTTTTCCCCCACTTTTTCAAGTGTTAATTTGTTTTTTCTTTTACTAGACCTTTCAGAAGCTTTAATGAGTTTCCATGTTTTAACTGCCATTCATCCAGTACTGTGAACACTGCAATCTTAGTGTCCACACATCAATACATACATTGTATTGTCACATAAAATATTAATAATCATCCGGTAGGACATTTTACCTGTGACATATTCACAAGATCCATCTTTTCATACCTTTACTGTATGTGAGACATTTGAGAAAAGGGCAGGTTACTATATATGTATGTTTGATTGAAAGCTAATCCCAGATTTAAAACACCATTGTCCCCTAGCATATGGTATTCACAGACAGGTGTCTACCCTATGACTACAGAAGTATTCGATTTCAGGGTCTTTAGAGACTGCATACCGTAGATATCAGAACTTTTGCAGTGGTCTTACTTTTAACATGACCTTTCTATGACACTACAAATATGCAATTCCAAAGTATGTCTTACTGTACTACAGTAAATTATTTTAACCACAAATTTCGAACACTGAAAATCTCCTAAAGCCCCTTCTAATGCAGAACAAAACCACCATGAAAGACTGGATTTACGGTATATCAATATCTGGGATAGGTAAACATAGAATTGGGATAACTGAAAAAAAAACAAAAAACAATTTGGACAATTGGGCCCGGGCAATGCCGGATGGCATAATGTGGAAGGAAATTTTGTGCTTATTGCCGACCTAACTAATCGATAGAAGATGATACCAGCAAGTTGTACCTGCTTGATGTTATTTAAATAGACTCACGGTATATCAATATGTGGGATGGGTAGACCTAGAATTCAGACAACTATCGGACAAAAAAACCAAAACAACTTGGACCATTGGGACAATGCGGGACGGAATAATTTTGCGCTTATTGCCGACCTAACAATCGATAGACGATGATGAAGAATACAATTTGTACATGGGACTTTGGCCACTAATTGCCCCAATACTGACAGTGTCAATCAATAAAGCACAGGCTGAGATACTGGACACATTCCCAAACACCCAATCATGTTTTACTGCATATAGGAGCCAAGGACAAGGCCGTTAGATGTCAGCAACACAAGGCTGCATGACCAAACATGTAGTTCAGCTTTTTGTAGTCATAAATTTTGTAGGTTTCATGACTTGTCAGGGTTGGACAAGTTTTCAAAAATCCACTTGCCGTATCGGGCAAGTACCTGGTCATTTCCACTTGCCCGGACCAACTTTTCACTTGCCCAAAATATGAAGCATTTCTATGCATTTTACTAGCAGAAAGGAAATTATTTTATTATAACAGAGTTTATAATGTTGGATGCTTTATGTATCAAAATTGTTTGAAACTTGGTCAAAATACTGCGGGGCTATACTTTGCATCCAAAAAATTTACTTGCCCAAGCGGGCAAGTCCAAGGGGATATTCACTTGCCCGAACAGTACTTTTACTTGCCCTGGGCAAGTGGGCAATGGGACTTGTCCAACCCTGACTTGTATAGGGCTTGAAATCTTTTTATCTACATACATGTACCTCTACTGATGGATATCTGTAACACTGAAAAATTAAAACTGCACCAGGCAACTTTTACCTGCACCATTCAGAATGTAGGAAGTATGGATCATACTTAAACTGTTCAGATTTAACCATTGACATTATTTCTAATGTCACAGTAATTAATGTGGTAACAATCAATACAGCAAATAAATCCACAATCATACACATAAAAAACATATAAACCCAGTACATGGACCTGTGCAGGTAGACATCAGATTCAGAAACATAACCTGCATATACAGGTGGTATTTCCAGCCCTGTTTGTGTTAGTCACATATTTTGTACATTTCAGCAACAAAGTTATCATACATCACTAAGTTTAGCATATCATTCAACCTATCCAACAGATCTTGACTACCAGTATGATTGTTTTTTCCAGTGACCCATGTCTATGTTGTAGAGACCAGAGGTAGGGGTGTGTTTCTCCCATTGCTTGTGGACCAAACAGACTGCCTTGTGTGCTAACATGACGACAGACAGTTAACGCAATTTCTATTGATTCTTCTCAACTTCATGGCATTGAGTCACGGTAGGATGATTCTTACCAATCAGAGGATGACTAAGGATAATTCAATTAATGAAGTTTTGCAACATTTCCTAGATCCGTGCAACAGTACATGGGCCATCCCTGCCCCCAGAGGTAATCAGGACTTCAAGTGTGGCCATGTACAAATGTAAATAGAGTTTAAGCACAATTTCGGTTCTTTTTTTTCTTCTTTGTTGCACTTTGTTGTTTGTCATGTTGTTCTTTTCAGCACCATCACCCCACCGGCCGCACTTAGCCGTGCACTCAGCACCCTGGTCGTGATGCCCCAGTGAGGGGTTTTGACCAGTATTACATAGAAATAGAAAACATATTTTTCAAAGGTCCCACCAACCAGAAAATGACTAAGGATACTAGTAATTTAATAAGAAGTTCTGCAATATTTCCCAGATTCATACAACATATTTTTCAGAGGTCTCACCAACCAGAAGATGACTAAGGATAGTTCAATTACAGAAGAGACGCCCTACACTGTTCTGCAACATTTCTGAGAGTTGTGAAAGGAATTTTTCGAAGGATTGTGATTTTGACTCCAACTACCAAGAGGGAAATTGCCTGACTGTGCACCCGTGGTTTTGGGGTGCGGCCGTTGTGTCAATATTAATTATATCACACCCACGCATGGACGGAGAATGTTTCAAAGGACAAAGTTGACAAATTAATTTACATTTCCAGCAGTTTTATTTCATGTTGTTGGAATAAAGGAGGTTTTCATGGTACTTATAGAATTTACTGATGAAACAATTCCACAGTACAGGAATAGCATATTTCATATGTGTGTTGTGATTTCATAGTGACATGGCCAAGATGACGCCACTGCACACATTTGAGGACTCACAGTAAGTTTATCTCTGAAAGGTCTGTCTTGAGCTCAACATTTGTCATAATCATGATAATGCCAGTTAGCGCAGTGCTTGTCTAGGCCTGCCGCGAAGAAAACAGTCCACGTCAACTCACCGATTTCAAGCATATGGCCTATGGTGGGTGAACGAAGGGTTTGGAATTCTTGGTGTCATAGAAACAAAACCCATCCCTTGCAAGGACTTAACCACTATCAGAAGTCAGATGGGGGTGGATGGAAATTCTTTAATTATGAAATATGTATATAGTGTTGGACAAGACTTGTCATCTATTAAAATGACTTTGGGAAAAATTCAATCATGATGTTCTAAAACTGAATCAGAAGCTTGAACAGTCTGCTACCTTTACTTTTTATGGTTCAAAATTCTGAAGCAGCAAATGTTTGGAATAGTCAGTACTACCTTCACTGTTGCGTGGATATTTCAATAAAAGTCAGACATCCAGGTGATGAGATACACAAGAAAACTGTTACTCAAGCAACTGGATAGGTTTGAAAACTGTCAGACATTTCGGGTATCTCTAGTGAAGGTATCTTATTGGCCATGACGTCTTTTTCCAGTTTCACTCTCTCTTTTTGAAAAGGAGCCAAAAAATCAAGGATATGGGGATGCCACATCATCGCATGCAGGCAGCCAAAAAAAGCAGGAGAAATTACGAACGAAAACAGTAGCATAACCGCTAGTTCCTGTCTCTTAATCAGATAGGACGACAGTTCCTGTTCAAACGACCCAGGGTTCAAGCTGACCTATTGAAGAACAATGGCGGTGAAAAGAGACGGTGGCAACGGTTTAAAGTCGTGTTTGACGCTGTTGGCTGCCTGCCGTAGCCTCCATAGCATGCCAAAAACTGGGGGTTTGGGGGGTCTTCATGGTCTTTTATGTGCTATTTTCTGATTGTATATAGACAACATTATTGAACATAGCCGGCCTGGTTGAATTACCCCCGTTTTTTAGAACTGGGCTAATCAGAAAACAGCCGAAGACCACCAAACCCCCAGTTCTATAAGCCTGCTACGGAGGCTAGCCTGCCGTTTGTATGACTTAAGGATAAGCATTTGTCCGTTAGCTAACAGATTAAATAACGCACGCAAGTCCTCTCTAATTTTCTACGGCATGTCATTTGTAAACAAACGTTAGTGAGTCAAATATACAAAACATAATTATAGCCTTGGCACAAAATACTGGGACAAACACATGACAAGATGCAGCTTTTTCCCACGAGAAAGTACATGGATGTCATTAACCTTCATAATCATACTGCAAAAGTAGCCTAAATAGGCACCAGTCTTGCGTTTAATGGGTTTGGCAGCAGTTAAAAGGTTAAGTGCATAGAAAACTATGGCAGATTTGTTGACAAAATATATTTGAGGGAAGATTTTGAGGCTTTTTTTTTTAAAGGGGGCCAGAGGGTAAAGGAAAACACCTTTGCTTCAGGCCAAACAGGTGTTACTGTAAATTATTTTATTTTCTGAAGACTTAATTTCTTGGTTGCAGGAAAAAGGAGTTTTTGTAGTGTTTTATTCACAGTTAAAACAAGTCAGTAGTATGGTAGTGATACCGTGAAAGTGCATATTCGTTGTGTCATAATTTTCGCTTTGACCTCCCACAAAACCACTGCAAATATGTACAGATCTACAGTATCAGTAACGTCAAGGCAGTTGAATCATCAACTTAAAGGATTTACAGTACATTAAATCGTAAATACCAGAAAAGTACAGCTAAATCCACACCTAAATAAAGTACTATACCATCAATGACTTCTTCCTGGGACCGTATTTTCAGGTGCATCTAAATAAAATCGTCCCACATACCTCTTTTTGCTTGACCCAAATCGCATCACAACAAAATACCTTTTAAAAATATAAAATTACATCCCTCCCTCCCCCCTCCCCAAAATAACAGTTCTATAACAACACTACCATCTTGGACTGTCTTGCAAGCAAGCCATACGATAATTTTGAGGAATACGTGTCCCTGGGATGGTTGAAAATACCTAGAAGTGTTGTAGAAAATTTTGAGGGAAGGACCACAACAACAAGAGCCCGACACATACCTTGACGACAGTTCGGTGAAGGTCCCTCCCTCCAACAATCTCAACTTGCTGAAGAGAATTCCGTTCACGAAAGGGACTGCAGACAGTTCCTCCAACTCTAAGTCGACGTGGAACTTGTACTTTTTCTTCTTGGCCATAAATGTCATCATTTTGTGGAGGTTTCCCCCAGAATCTCGCAGACAGCACACCGAAAAATACAAAACGTCCAAACAACACCGAAGCTTGTCACTCGATCTCCCGACTTGACGGTTACTTTACACCCGACTGCAAGCTCACCCAGCCTTTCCGCGAACCATGGCTTGTTGATCTAGGGACTGGAATCCCCTCAAACTGTGAAAAACGCCTGTAAACTTGCCACGACACCCGGAAAGTTGGGAGGTTTTTTTTTTTTTTTCCAGAGCGGGCGCCTTGCCCGACTCGCTGTCCTGTGACTGATGAACAACCGGAAGTAGCACGTAGGCGGTATTTCCCAGCATTCCAGAAAAGAGAGGCAGGAAAAAAGCGACATCTGGCGGTTAAAGGCGGCAATGCATGCTATGTCTTTTCGGACACATTTCGTTGATTTCGTTTCATATAACGTTAATCAATTTTGTAGCTGAGCTTAAATAAATTATGTCATCCCAGTCCTAGAAAAATCGTAGCGTTGACTAACTTCGTATCCGTATGGTGGTGATGAGCCTTTTGTTTTTGCGTAAATATGTAGATTCTTCCGTCGACATGTTTTAACACATTTTTGCAGGCATATACATTTGTACCTTTGGTCGTTAATTTAGCATTGTACGTATGTCTCAATTATGAACGTTTTAAAGCTTCTTTTGTATTGAAATTCGTCTTTGCAATGAGCTTCTCTTGCTTTTTCATTGAACTTTTCCTTCACACCTGTTTTCTTTCCCTTGTGGCACAAAAGCGCCTTCTAATGGAGAGAGGAAGTACTGCAACGCTCTCCAAAGTCCTTCTCTTTCGTCTATGGTTTTAGGCAGCCAACATCGACCTGTCTATGAATGGCCCCTACTCTTTTCTATTAAATTGGTGGGATCCTCAATGTACTCGAGCCTCGGTGTGGCTCTTCTCATTACAACACGGGGCCAACAAGTTTAACGTCCTGTCCAATGGACGTTCCTAACCGAAGCTCTTTTTTACATGAGTGAAGTGAGGAAAGTCGTGTTTAGTTTAATTTCTTGCCAGAGGGCACAACGTTGGCATGTTAGGTGTTAGGGGATTCAAATCCAATACAGCTGGGCCTGGACCAAACACTTTACATGCATAACCATAACGGCAAGGTTGATTTCATTGTGCACCGAGGCCATCATGCGTTACGGTAAGGTATTGCAGAGTCACGCAAGGAAAGAAAAGGGGGAGCACTGTTCAGAGAGAGGAAAAAGAATAGAGTAAGACCTAATATAGAATAAAACCTAATAAATCCTAATTACTCAAACAAGAAGGGCTAGCACAGGTCTGTCTAAAATACAGTGTTACAATCGAGTGGGCTAATCACGAGTTTCGGGACTTTTTTCTAATAACAAAGCAGTCTTTTATATACGCATTTACGTATTTTTGCATTGTGGGAGTTATTGCATGTTAAGATATATATTCAAATCTTTTATTTTATTTATTTATTTATTTTTTTTCCGTCATTTTTATACAGGGTAACCCAGTTCAGTGATGGCACTGCTTTTCAACGGGGCCCTGTATTACACAGCACAATACAACAATCACATACAAATAATAACATTAGCATACAAAAATTATACAATAAATAATTATAATGGCAATGATATAACGAAAACAATAAATAAATTATAATGGCAATGATAATAACGAAAACACAGTAATTAACCAATAACAGTAATAAATAGTAATAATAACAAAAAATACATCATTGTCCAGTCCAGTCATTGTCATTGTCCAGTCCTATATGTTAAATGTGAATCTGTGAAATGTGAATAGCTTATTGCATTACATTTAGTGCATACCATAACTCCTTTAAAATTCACCTTCAATTTGCTTTGGGCAAAAGGGACAGAACCTTTAGCCAAGGACTACATTAATACCCCCCCCCCCTTCCGGCCGCAGGTGTGTAGGTGGTGTTTAATCTGCCATATTTCCTGGCGCGGCTCCATAATCCCCCCTCCCCTGGATGGATGGATGGTCTGACCTATTGATCGAAAGTAAAGTCACAGTTGGCACGAGCGGGTCATAATTAGCAGGTTTAACGGCTCCACACTCACACCGGTTGCCTGTATTATACTATAAAATTGTTATACTCAACTTCAAGCAATTGGATATGTTTTGAAAATTCGAATTTGAAAACGTTTCAAGTAGCTTCCACTACTTTTCGTAAGTGACTAACGTTTTTAGTGCATTTTCATGATCTTCCGTTTTCATTAACTTGAAGGTAAGTTATTGGCTGTAGAAACTAGTAAGTGATTGAGTCTATACAAAGACTTGGGATTAGATTAGCAAGACAATATCGATTTCTGGAGAAAGCATGGGCCCTGTTAATCTTAACCCCAAGCTCCTAAAGAGAGTCGTTTACCAGCGATAGCTTCATAGCTATTGTAAGCTTTAGAGTTATAGTATACAGTAGCTGTTTGTTTTGTTTTGTTTTTCTTCTTATACAATTCCCTATGTACTAGTAACTAGTATCATCCAATATGTTATGTCATCCAATGCATTTAGCCCGGAAGGGCATGAATATGCAATAAACATCATTGTCATTGTCATTGTCATTCAAGTTGATAAAATCGCTCCTAGCGGTCATTCTTAGAACTGTACCCATAGGTATTCCTTGACAACGAGGGCTTGTGTAACACAAGTTAGCTCTCCATGGAATACGGACTGAACGGAAACCCTTTTCTCAACAAAATTCTCTATCAAATTTAGTACACACCCTGAACATC
>NW_017804293.1:19353-20212 GCF_001625305.1 Branchiostoma belcheri | reverse complement strand
GTCGTGCCAAAATTCAACTCATATGCTTTTAACCCTACCTAGACCGGCCTTTTTTGGCATTGGGGGACCGGCGGGGGGGACATCAATTTCGCATCCACATAGCCTAGCGGCGACCAATGGGTGACCAGCATTCCGGGCCACGCCCACTTTGCGGGCGATTCCATTCGACAATAGGGTTGAACAGCATCCTTCCGTACGGCGCGGCAGGTACTCAGTAATCTGAGTTGGAAATGTCAGATAAACAATGTAAGAATTGGTGTATTTGGGATGAAAATAATGCAAGTACCGAAGTAACGGGTTCCTTTCTCAGCACTCGGTATACAGAGGTGAGGCTGCTTCCGTCCTAGATCCCCAGTGCCGAAGTTACGTCAACACTTGGTGTTCAGTGTCGGCGGCTTCAGCACTAGAAACTCGGAATTGGCAAATCAAACCTTGTCTTTAAAAAGGGTATCGAGATGCTGCCACTCATATTTTCGAGATCATACCGCCTGGGTAAGAAAGTTTAATCGGGACAACAAGTTTAACAGCAGGACAGGACTGCACAGCCTTTTCTTACATTTTCACAGACAAAGACTTGGCCTATTACTGTTAGTTGTACGCCGCGCGGCCGACGTAAGCACCAGAAACCCAGCGCCGAAATGGTTTAACTCAGCTCGGTAGTTGTTTTGCTCCAACTATTCAAAGACACAGAATTTCAGAAAACAATTTACAAATGTATCTTTTGAACAAGTTTAATGAACATCTTTTTTCAACCATATCTTGCTAAAGCGCGGGTTGTGGGTGTGGCCGAAATGCTGCCCGCCTATTGGTCCCCGCTAGGCTGGCTTGGATGGGAAATTGAGGTTCGGGGGGGGGGCTC
>NW_017804293.1:0-19333 GCF_001625305.1 Branchiostoma belcheri | reverse complement strand
CTTTTGACCCCCCCCCTCAGAACTCGCGAACGGTATGTCGTATGACCACCAAATTTTCAGAGGATGGTGTACTAGTAAAAATTTATCATTTCTACAATTTTTATGTCGTGATGACGTAATATGACGTCATTATGACGTCATTAATGTGATTTTATTGGCGAAAACCGTCTAGATAGGTTTTTCCCTGAAAACTAAATGGTATTCAACATAACTGTACCAAAAGTGTTTATGACAGAATATTAGGGTGCACTAAGTCTTATGTTGCCCATAGCAACACCGGTGACGTCATAAAATGACGTCATGCATATTTAAGATATCCGCCATCTTGGATCATCAATCTTGAATTTTCAAAAATAGTTTTTTTTCATGATAAAGCCTAAAATACATTGTAAACATACTAAAGACCTTCATTTAAACCTTTTTTGGAAAAAGAAATGGAAGTATTGATGAATTTTAATGAAAATAACCTGTATATACCTGTTCTAATGATATGGTCCGCCATCTTGGATTTTGGCCAATGACGTCATCAAATTAGCATAAATTATGCATATTTAATGACAAAATTTACATAAATTATGATCCAGTAGTAACAGCAAGGAAAGCAACACTCAGAGCATCTACTCGGAATGTACAAGCAGCACAGGTCAACCTGCGGAAAACCTATGATCGCTGCGAAGACAGTCGTATTAACGAGACACTCAGTATCTTTGAAAATCCAGCTTTGTCAACAGATGTCAAAAATGCATGGGACCTTGTGAAGACTCTTGCAGGAAAGAAATCAAAAAGTGTTGTGTATATTGAGGGGGAGACCGACTGAAATTATGGGGGGATCATTTCAAAAACCTTCTTAATGTGAATACGAATCCTATAAGCACTGAACCAATCTATAAAGTATTTGATGTTTTCACCGAGATTAAGAGCGGGGAGTTTTCTCAGGAAGAAGTTACCTTGGCAACCATGCAACTAAAAACTGGGAAAGCACCTGGCATGGATGGCCTCCCATCAGAATTTTGGAAACTGCCGAGCATGACAAAAATTCTCTTGCACTTTTGCAACTTAACCTACAGGGGAGAGCGCCCCAAGGAATGGGGATTGTCTGGAATCATCCCCATCCCTAAGAAAGGGGACTTGCGCCGCCCAGATAATTATAGAGGTATTTCACTGTCACAAATTGCATCCAAAATTTATAACCGTTGTTTGCTCAATAGGATTCGTCCAGTTATCGACAAAGTGTTACGCACAAACCAAAATGGCTTCCGTCAAGGTAGATCAACTACTTCTCACATTCTCGCGCTCAGACGCATTGTAGAAGAGTTGAGAAACTTTGACCAAGAGGCAGTACTTGTGTTTATCGATTTCCGCAAGGCATTCGATTCGATTAGCGCGCCACAAAATGTTTCATATCTTGGAAGCGTATGGGATTCCGCTGGATGTCGTCAGCGCTATTCGAGTCATGTACGAGGACATCAGTGCTGTGGTTATTACTCCTGAGGGAGAAACCGATGCATTTAGCATTAACACTGGAGTCCTGCAGGGCGATCTTTTGGCCCCTTTCCTTTTTGTTATTTGCCTCGACTATGCGCTCCGGTCTTCGATTTCAAAATCAGACGGGCTTACTCTCCGTCGTCGTCGGAGCCGACGATACCCAGCTGAAACCCTCCCAGACCTTGATTTTGCTGATGATATTGCTTTATTGGAAAACTCAATAAAATTTGCACAAAATCTTCTCACAAAAGTTGAAACTTCATGTCAAAAAATAGGTTTATACTTGAATGCTTCCAAGACAAAGTTCATGCATCTAAACCCTACTACTGACAGTTTACTTTTTGCCACTGATGGCACTGAAATCGAATGTGTTGCGGATTTCAAATACTTAGGGGTGTACTCTGATAGTGTTCATGACATGGATGTGCGGATCGCACAGGCATGGAGTGCTCTTCACTCATTACATAAGATTTGGAAGCGCCCATTAGAAAACAAACTAAGATCAAAGTGTTTAAGGCATGTATTGAAACAATTCTTTTGTATGGGTCAGAATCATGGGTCATGAATATGTCACATTCTAGAAAACTAAACGGAACATACACGAAGATGTTGCGAGTGGTTTTCAATACACCATGGTGGAAACACACTACTAATGAACAGTTATACGGTTCGCTACCAAATGTAACTTCAGTAGTCAAATGTCGACGACTAAGCTTGGCCGGTCATGTAATACGTAGTGAAGAACCAGCCAGTAGGCTACTACTCTGGAACCCTGATACCTGTAAGAGAAGAGTTGGACGCCCAAACATAAGTTAAGAAACTTATTGAAACTGAAACTGGCTTGGAGGGACATGAACTTTTCTCAGTGATGTATGACAGACAGTTGTTGCGAACTAACTTTGTATGCTCCACCTCTACGGAGGATGAATGATGATGATGATGATGATTTACATAAAATTATATGGGATGTTATTAATATTAGAAACCATAAGTAAATTGACATGAAACCCATAAAATTCTATTGTTGAAACAAAAAGTACTAAATTTAGCAAAAAATGCCTGACAGAAATCCGTTGCCATGGCAACACAAAAAATTATTATCTTATTCCAATGATAGAGAATTGTTACCAACAATATTCTAGGAAAACTCACCAAGTTCGGCCGTTCTAAGGCTAGCCGTTCAGACGCCAGGTGACATCAAAGTTGGCGCGGGCACTTTTAGCCCCCCCCCCCGTCTAGGTAGGGTTAAAAGCAGTTGTCTGTAAAAACTAAGCATAAGATGGCCAAAAGTAAAAAAAAAAATAAATAAATAAAAAATTCTTTTAAATGTTATGTGGTGTGGTGGTAGGGACTTGGTCCAAACTTAGGAAAAATGGGTAAGTTTCGGTTCAGTGATTCTTGGTTGCCTAGGCAACGGTCTTTTTTTCCAAATGGCGGATTTTTACCTTGTGAAGGTATTAGTCTAGCCCAAAATAGACCATCTTTGACCTTTTGTATCGCACAGAAAGTAACACATATTTTATTGCCTCTAACATATTTTATTAGCCATACATTAACAAAGAAAATGATATGGAGTTTTGTTCGATATATTTTTGTAGAGATCTGTAGCAGACGTTTAAAGCTTCAGCTATTTATCTCATTTTTTTAATTCAAAAAACAATTTCAGCATAAACCCGTGATAACAACTTTCAGACGTGATAACGGTTGTATGAAGCATATCACATTATTTCGCTACAAGAAAAGAAGACAGGAATCGCATTCTTCTAGTGAATTAATGAGATAAGGGGTCGCTATCTCATTAATTCACTAGATAGAGAATCAGAATTCTTCTTCTAGTGAATTAATGAGATAAGAGGTCGCTATCTCATTAATTCACTAGATAGAGAATCAGAATTCTTCTTCTAGTGAATTAATGAGATAAGGGGTCGTCAGCTTTGGGGGCAGCTGGTCATAACAGAACCGCCCCCCCCCCGCCTAAAGCCGGCCCGTTGACAAGGCTATCCTAAAGGCTATCGGAACTGTTTTATCACATTAATTCTCAGCGGAAAAAATGAGATAAGGTCTGCTCGATGTGGCCGTTTCAAGCAAGCTCGCGGTTATCATCACCTCCTCTGTCCCCTTCTCATATTTTTATTACACGATGTACAGTATTTTCAAGTGGGGGTGTTTGTTCTTGGTCATTGCAATTGACTATTGACTATTGTAGTATTGACAGGACCGTCTTGTCAGGAGTGCCTTTATCTGCACTATTGACTGGACTTTTTTTTCTATCATTTTTTAACCAATCAGAAGGCAAATGCTACTGTACTGTATGATTGGCATTTTATAATGGTGGCTACTGGCCACCATGATCTACATCACAGCGTGACGTTACCAATACAGAGTTTTTCAGCAGAATTTCATCAGGCATGATAAGCTGTCTGAAATACAAACACAGCAATGTGTGGGATGCAGTTCGACAAAGCAGTTAGTAGTCTGGAGATGGTTACAGCTGAACCGTCTGGAAATTCGGTCCCTTCTGTCTTGTCCATTAGCCTAACGGTCCTTCTCAGCCTTCTCAGTATGTGCTGATTCTTATCTCCTGGCTGCTCAGCAGGTATCACTGACCAAGGAAGGGTTGTTTATTTATCTTGGACGGAGTGGAGTAGGGAGCTATAATAGGTTTGGTAACCAGGCTGGGAACGGGTTTTCTGCGCGTGAAGAACTTGCGGGTGAAAAATTTGCGCGTGAAAAATTTGCGCGTGAAAAATTAAAGTCCTTTGAACATGTCAGAAAATATGAATTACCAAATTCTAATGCCGATAAATGTTACCCTGTAATATGATTTTCCATCTACAACCAGAAATTTCTGTTTGAAATTTTAGGTCCCTTGGGAATAGGTTAATTTGCATATCTTCCATGAAGCCTACCACTCGGTGACCCTGGTCCTGAACTGTGCTCAATTGGGGAGACCAAGTGCCTTCTGAAGTCTGTCAAACCCCAGAAGGCAAGCGGGCCAGATGATGTACCAAACTGGATTCTTTTCAGAGTTTGCAGACGACCTTGCCCCGATTGTGACCCACCTATTCAACGCCTCGTACGAAGAAGGAACAGTACCTATAGACTGGAAATCAGCAAACGTGGTCCCGGTGCCCAAATTTGCCGGCGCATCTAAAGCCCAGGACATGAGGCCTGTGTCCCTGCTCTCAGTCTTAGCAAAGCTTCTGGAGAGGAGCATCTTGAAAAGGCTACTACCTTCCATCCAGGCTGTCATCAAGGACCAATATGCGTACGTAAAGGGTTCCTCTACAACCCTGGCCCTGGTTCGGATGGTGCAAACGTGGTTAACTGCGGTAGATTCAAACAAGCCAACCTTGGTCAGAGCGATCTTCGCTGACATGAGTAAGGCGTTTGATCGTGTGGATCATGCTCGGCTTCTACAGCGCGTTATTGACATCCACACTAGCCCTCGCATGCAGAGGTGGATCGTCAGCTATCTCCAGAACCGCCGGCAGAGGGTCGTCATCGACGGCGAGACTAGTTCATGGCGCACCCTAACGTCGGGGGTGCCACAGGGAGGCGTTCTTTCCCCCTACCTGTTCATTCTCTTCATGAGCACGCGCACCACGGTACACATTGACACAATGAACGTTGGGTATGCCGATGACGTCACACTGTCAAGGACTCTATCCGTAGCCTTAGCTGATCAGGACAAAACTGTAGAGGACGAGTCTTCTCACCTCAACTCCTGGGCAGAGGACAACAAGATGACACTGAACGGTGGGAAGAGCCTCCTTCTCCAGATCTGCTTCAGTCGATCTGTCCCAATCCCACCCACGATCACTCTTGGAGGTCAACCAGTGCCATCTGTCGACTGTGCTAAGGGACTGGGTTTCCTCATAGACAAGGACCTAACCTTCAATGAACAGGTTAACTCCATGATCAGTAACGCTTCGCGCAGACTACACTACTTGCGCCTACTAACGAAACAAGGCACCAGCGTTACCGACCTAATCCAGATTTATCTGGCGCTAGTCCGGCCAGTGCTCGAATACGGACATGTGTTACTGGTCGGGTGTAGTAAGGAGCAAGAACTGGCCATCGAAAGGGTCCAGCGCCGGGCCTTGCGTATCATTTCCTTGGGAGGAAGGCGTAGCGTGCCTGACCTGCCCACACTGAAGTCGAGGAGGGAAGATGCGGCAGTACACCTGCTCCAACGCATGCTTCAGGAGAACCACCCTCTACATGACCTAGTACCGCCCTCAAGGGCTGGTGCCACGGGACGGACACTTAGAAACTCTAGCACTATCAGTGTACCAAGGGCCCGGACTGAGAGACTAAGAAATTCTTTCCTCCATTGCGCAATCCGTCTTTACAACAAGACAATTAGCACTGAGTAATTGGACATCTGGTAATCGCGCCAGGCACAGCATATGTTTAACTGTGACATGTTATTTGTGATGTTTTTAATATTGAGATTTTACCTATGTTATGATTCGTTTTAAAATGTAAATGTGTTTAATGTGACTGGTGTAACAAGGACGTAATTCGGGTGTGTTGCCCGCGAGTTCCTTAATGAATAAAGATTGATTGATTGAAGCCTAAACATTTGAAAGTAGCTTAAATTTGCCAGGAACATGGGGAAAAGTTACTAATACAAAGTTTTTTATTGTAAAATATAACAACTTGAGGCTTTCCTCTGTTCTAAAAGCTTGATTTGACATTTTCTGAAGCAGATTCTTTCACGCGCAAATTTCAAACTTTTTTGCGCGTGAAAACTTAATCTTTGAAAATCACCTAAAATCACTGAAAAGTTGACAAAACAAGGCTATGTACTCTAGAATGCAACAATATGATACTCAATTCTATTTCCTGACTTTTTATCTATACTTTTTAGTCTAAAACAGCAAAAAGTTATTAAATCCCTTGGGAATTGGCTAATTTGCATATCTTCACGCGCATATTTTTCACGCGCAAATTTTTCATGCGCAAATTTTTCACGCGCACAAAACCCCATCTCACCAGGCTAACTGTTGTCATGATTTTGCTAACATTGGAAGTAACAAAGAAAGTTTTGCTTAAAGAAAGCTACAAGAAATGGTTGCCCTGCAGTGGGTAATATTAATACTATTAGATTGCAGGAGTCCGGGAGGATCCGGGAGATTCGCTGATGTGGGGGTAATAAAACTCGTTTTTCCCAAGCCAAAGAACTATCGTAGCTTTTAATTTTATTTAATGTGCAATTAAATGTCCAAAGGTTGAGTGTAACAAGTCGTTCGGTGTGATAGAAAAGCGGACGGAAACTACGGAGGATGGCTCCCAGCTAGACACAGCCACCCCCACCCCACAAGTTTTAGCTAGTCACATCTTTCCACTCCTGAACAAATACAATAAAACGATTAGTGGCTATGCGGACCCCGTTTTCCGCTGAAATCGTCATTCACCATTCTGATCGCTGCCGACAGAACTACATACTCTACTATACTCTACTTGTGATACCTTTCTACTCGTGATACCTTTATTCCTTTACACCATCAATGGATCCTGACGAGGGATATTTCAGCAATGTCGAGTTGGAGGATCAGGAGGGAGACGTAAGTGAAATAATTGGAAAATTAGCATTTTTTTAGCATTTCGACAAAATATACGACTCGTTAAAATGCTTAGCCTGGTATCCAGTCTGATCGTGGTCGGGGGAACAAGAGCCCTGTCCCGCCCGTCTCACATGTGTTGCCCGGTCTGTATTTCACGAGAGATTAATTAGCCCTCCACGAACAGACTGGGGACGGGCCTGTTTTAGTTTTCTCACGACAGCGGATAGACTTCGTGGTGGGGGAAACTAAATCCCTAAGCAGACTGCCTCTGATGATTCGGTCATACCAGATACGTAAATGAAGCCATGTAAGGCTAACTTTCTTGGGTACAAGTTGGTAGCCGAAGTACGGAAACCACGCTCTCCGAGTGTCAGCGCTCGTTTACAGTGCAGAAAGTAGCTTCAACGCTGGATTTCCATTTTTCCCGCTGAGAATTACTGTGATACAGTCAGCGAAGTGGCGTTATCGGTGTCATTGATAATGCTGATATCCATGTATTAAATGTAGGGGTGGTTCTGAAATATTACATTGACCAGAAAAACAGCTACGGTAAATATACGTACATCATCATGGGCATGCCTGCAATTGCATGCCGATTAAACAAAGTGAACCGTGTGTATTAGCTACGAACGCGAAAAAAAAACTGACCACAATACTCCTGCAGGAGGGATACCGCCTTCCCGGAGTAACAAGAATGATGCTCTACTTTACCTCGTGAGATTCCGTAGAAGTCCAGCTCTGGGAGCCATGGCTGATAGCCCGAGTGGGTCCGCGTGACTACAAACCTCCAGTACCGCGCTGTTCCCTGGAACCCGCCGAACTCCTGGCGCTGTCGTGTCCCTCCGGTCACGTTATCGACAGACACGACGTCCACCCAGCTGTATGGACTTCCGGCCTGAGACTTTTGTAAGGTGAAGGCTGCCATGTCATGGGTGGTGTCTCCGTAGTTGTTGACTGCGATGCGGGTCAGAGTGTGGGACTTTATGAGGTCCAGCACGAAGTACCAGTTGTTATAGTTGTACTGTCTTTGTCCTTTAGCTTGTGCGTTCCAGTAGGTCCCTTTTTCACCATCCAAGGCTTTGGCGGCATCGTATGCCCTACCTTTGTCGTCAACCCACACACCGGAAGAGTCTACGACCCATGACGAATCACGCTCCAACCATTGACCTGGAACAGAAGGGATAGAATCATCAAACTAGCTCTATTGAAACAAGGGAAGTTAATTATTTAGCTAATTATTATCTAGCTTTTTAACACAGATATACCGCCATAGACATTACACTGGTTTGGGTTGGTACGAGATGTGGGAAAGTCTTCTAGTTTGTACAGAACTACTTCTTAGCATTTTTTAGAGAAAATTGTGTCGACATCAGTCTTGACATTCAGTATTGCTCAAGAACTCGACATTGTTTTTGTACCTGTTACAGTTGCTGTGCAATTAGTTACCTTCGCCAAGAAGGTTATGCTTTCGTAGGCGTTTGTGTGTCTGTGTGTGTGTGTCAACACGATAACTCAAGAAGGCTACGATGGATTTTCTTGATATTTGGTAAGTGGGTAGATCTTAATGAGACGTGGAACTATTTAGATTTTGCCCCCCCCCCAGCGGCTTGTTATGGTACTGCAGCTGAACTTCCGGTTTTGACATCTCGTGATCTGGACATGCTAGGGTCATGAAATTTAGATGGTAGATAAGCTCTTGTGCTGGGAATGAAGTAACATGAGTTTGAGCCCCCTAGCTGCTTGCTCTGGAACCGCAGGGCCGTTAGTTGAAAAATGTTTTAAGGCGGATAACTAAAGAACCGATTGATGGATCTCCGTGATTTTTGGCATGTAGGTAGCTGAAGTGATGCTTGACATAATAATAATATTACAATTATGCAAATCTTAATGTAATTTGCATAATTAATGAGGAAATTCTATACATCAGCTGCACTCCATGATATGACTATTCAAGCTTGTGATATATGTGATTAATAATTAAGGTCTCATTCATGTATTACTCCTAAAAGAGTACCAAGTCAAAAACTAAACGGCTGTATGAACGAGTGTTTTTATTGGTGAGAATTTCCCCTTTAGCCATCCCAACTGATGTAAAACGTCAAAGCGGTGAAAGCTTGTTTGTAACTGATAAAATTAGGACATAATTGTCGGCAGCCGCGCGCTAGGTCGGACGTACACAGTCCAGTGTTGTGAGTTGTGCGGTCGTAGGTTTGCAGCGCGGGAGGGCCTCTTGCGGGCAGCCGCTAGTTGCAGTTTGTAATTCCCATAAAAGGGGATTGTGTGTATAGAAGTCGTTGGCAATTTTTTAATGAGACCTAGAGTAAATGTGCTCAACATAGCATGAAAGATATCAATTGATTTAATGTAGGATCATAGGGAACGCGGTCTCGTAAGTCACTCATTAATGCATGGTTTCTAATGTATGGAAAAAACTCATGAATGAGACCTTAATTAACCCTAAACAGTACACCTGGGGTCCGCGCGGACCCCAGCACTATATATTCTGTAATATCTTTTTTGTTGCTAAAGACTTTTTTCTGAAATTTTAGGCAATTGTCACCCACAAAGTTGTCTCTCAATACAGTGCAGAAAAATTCGTTTCTACCATTTATAGAAAAAATTATATCTGATTTTCTTTTGGGGTCCGCGCAGACCCCAGCCGGCTTTCGATCATAATGGATACACTCGCGTTCTTATACATTACATTATTTCCGTTTTTATATGTTTTTATGCACTCATCGTATGTCTACCAAGTTTTCAGAGAATGGTGTTGTAATAGAATTAAATTGTAATAACTTTGGTGTAATTATGACGTCATATGACGTCAGAGCTAATAATATAGTCCGCCATATTGGATTTTGACCAATGACGTCATCAAATTAGCATATTCTATGCATATTAAATGATTTAACTTATATTTAATTATGTAAGATGTTATTCATGTTGGAAAAGAAGTGTAATTTAATATAAAACTCAGAAAAATTTTATGTTTAAATCAAAATTAAAAAAAACTGCCTGCTGGGAACCCGTTGCCATGCCAACACAAAAAAACATCAACTTGCTAGTATTAAACTAATATGAACTTTTTTCCAGAGACATTTTAGGAAAGGTCTCCAAATTTGATACTTCTAGCGCAAGCTGTTTAGCCGCTATCTGAGATCAAAGTTGGGCCTCAAAAGCCCCTTCAGTCTGAAATTGGTTTAAAAATCGGGTATTTCTTCTTGTCTTCTTTTCTTCACAAAAAAATAGAAAAAGTTCAAAATGTATGATTTTTGTATGTAATGTGGACACAGAGGTTCCCACATCAGTTTGCAAAACAATTGAGCTGGTAGCATGTTGATAATTTCTAAAAATTAGCAAAAAACTGTCTTGGGGTCCGCGCGGACCCCAGGTGTACAGATTAATCAGTCCGGGAAGGTGTACTGTTGAGGGTTAACTTGAAGTCGCCTTTTCAGAACTGTCTTATCACATTAATTCTCAGCGGAAAAAATGAGATAAGGTCTGCTCGATGTGGCCGTTTTAGGCAAGCTTTACTCATATGTGACACCCTGCAGTGACAGTTTTGGGTATTGTGGTCAGCATTTCGTTGTAAGACATGCATTGTGCGATATACCCGTATAGTCAACAGGTCGGCTTAGTGGAGCGAGGTGTGTTCCTGTTACGATCGGCTGCCAGACACCATAGAAGCTTGAGCCAGGCCAGAACACCCCCAAAGCCGACCCGATAAGTGGTATGGGCACGGGCATTAGGACAGCAATATATAGCGCTTGAGAGATAACATGCCAGTGGATTTGGTCTGCTAGAGTACAGCTTGACGCACCCGGGAAGGTATCTCATTAATTCACTAGAAGACGAATTCTGGTTCTCTATCTAGTGAATTAATGAGATAGCGACCCCTTATCTCATTAATTCACTAGAAGAAGAATTCCTGAACTCTATCTAGTGAATTAATGAGATAGCGACCCCTTATCTCATTAATTCACTAGAAGAAGAATACTGATTCTCTATCTAGTGAATTAATGACATAGCGACCTCTTATCTCATTAATTCACTAGAAGAAGAATTCTCATTCTCTATCTAGTGAATTAATGAGATAGCGACCTCTTATCTCATTAATTCACTAGAAGAAGAATTCTTGTTGTAGTAAAAAAATTAATTAATCGCACCATAAGGACTTATCACCAGTTATTCCAGTTATCACTGGTTTCGACTCGAAATTCCTATCTCAACTAAGTAAATGTGATAAATAATCAAGTTTAATCAATAATTAAAGTTTTTGTAACATTTCAAAATTGAGAAAAAGCCATGTTTAGGACGTTTAAGTGAACCATGGCGACTTAAAGGCAGATAGAATTAGTTAATTTTTTCACATATTTTAGACCAGCTATGGTTTAAATCACACCAGAAAGTAAGTTTGGGTTCTTCATGGGTCCGAACACAATGACCACTGATTCTATTGCATTATAGGTGAAAAACACATCCACAGCTTAACTTAAGAGTGAAGAAAACAAAATCTAAAGTTTCTTTCGTTTGTCAAGGAAATCTACCTTGCACATACAAACGTTGATTTAGGACTGACAACGGGTTACCGTCATTATACATTTGTAGGTGTTACCGTCATTATAGAGAGGAGGTGGAGTTTTGAGGCCCGGGGCCACTTTCATGTTGTATGGTATATGAACATTTTAAGCTAGAACGTGGTGACTTTTCCTCGGATAAATTTGGCAATAATTTGATATTAGTAATTCATATTTAATGCCATGTCAACCGGTTGCTTACAGGCATATATTTTACAAAATTCAGTCTAGTTTTTTCTTATAAATATTCATGACATGCATGTAATTCATATAATTTTTCATGATTACAAATTTATGATTCATGTTACTTTGATGACATGACCAATGACGGTCAAAATCCAAGATGGCGGACCATAAGTAACTCGGATATAACCATCTTTTAAAATTATTATCTTATGGCAAGGAAAGTTATCTTTTACAAATGAATGCAGATTCATTCTGGATTAACAAAGGGTTGATATAATGGTGAATATTTCTTTTAAATGGAAAATGTGCACTTATCATTTCTATTTCATAATAGTTGTAGTTTCATTTTACATAACTCAACAGTATTTCTGCGGCAGGACAATTCTGGCTGTTACAACTATATATAAATGGTTTATTTTATTTGCAAATTGACATACATGTTGTAAAACTAAAACAACATTGCAGCCTAATAATACAATGCACTTACGAAAGGCACACAAAATATCATTAATATTTACAAAACAGCCAAACTAAATAACAAGAATATTTTCGTTTCACGAAAAAGAAATTATGCCTATCCCTCTAGACGATATATTAGGAACTAAGGAGCGAGAAACAAATGATCAACCGACACGATTTGCTCTTTGGCGGAATAAATCCACAACTGTGGTAATGCTGCTGCAAACCAGCTGACAAAAAGTGGAATTTCAATCAAAAGTGTGGTAAAGGGCCTTGCAATAGAAAGTCAGTCAAACATTTGATGAATATAACAATAAAGGACAGGCCTGACAACTTCATCTAAAATTAAGCGAGTCTTGACCACAACCTCCGTTGGAGCTGACATAACTGTTGCTAACTTGCCAAAGCAAAAGGGTGTGGAAAGTGGTTACCATGGTCAAATCGAAAGGATTGTCATACTGATGACTTCAGGAAAGCCCACAGCTTTACAGAGGTCCTCAAGTCAAATGAGACAAACAAGTCTTCGCCTGGTTCAAGGAAGAGAAGACTGGGATTCTGATACTAAGTACAACAAAGCAAGTGTAAATAAAGCTTTCCTGTCCTTAAGAAGGATGTACCTAGACATTGGTGTCCCTGTGTCCATGCTATAGTAATTTGAAGGGAAACTTAGATGGACAGAGCCACCCTGCAAGAATATGTAGAAACTAGAGTTCCACGATCTCATACCTTCGGCAAATGATGTTAATCTTTATGACTGACAAAGATGATTCCTTCTGATTATGCAAATAAAATCCTCATTTGTATTATATTTATATTATAATATTGTATTATAATATTGTATTATAATATTGTATTATATAGTTGATCATATTTTCCACCAAAAGACAGCCTTATCTTATCAAAGAAATCCATTCTATCATTTCCTCATAAATTATGCAAATGAGGTCCTTATTTGAATAAGTTATGTTTATTGATGTTCTCCTTCACTTAACTTTCAAATAGCCCAAGTATGACATTTCAGGCAGCTAGCATTATGGAATTATAACATTTTCTCATTAATAATGCAAAATAGGTGTTAATTTACATAATTAATATCTGCCTGTGTTTCGTTCTCAATTACATATGTCACACGCTTGAATAGTCATATAATGTAATGCAGCTGATTTATAGAATTTCCCCATTAATTATGCAAATTAGATCCAGATTTGCATGATTGTCGCATAATTATGTCAAGCGTCACTTGAGCTACCTACATACCAAAAATCACGACGATCCGTCCACCGGTTCTTGAGTTATCCTCTTTTGAATATTTTGAAACAAATAGCCCTGCAGTTCCTGAGCAAGCCGCTAGGGGGCCCAAACTCATGTCACTTCTTCCCCAGCTTGAGAGCTACCTACCATCCACATTTCGTCACCCCAGCATGTGTAGATCATAAGATATCAAAACCGGAAGTTCAGCTGCAGTACCATAACAAGCCGCTAGGGGGCTCAAAATCTAATCATTTCCAGGAGTCATCAAGACCTACCCACCTACCAAGTTTCAAGATAATCCATCTAAGCTTTCTCGAGTTATGCTGTTGACGGACACACACACACACACACACAGACACACGGCCACGAAAACATAACCTTCTTGGCAAAGGTAAAGATAGATAGGAGCGGGGGGGGGGGGTTAAAGGCTACGTCAATGTAATAACTCTTACCGTGTACAAATAAGTAAATATATCAAAGAATGTTTAGAACAAGTAGTATAAGTTGACTATAAGTTTGGCATTGGACGACAAAAAGGGGAAAGAAGTGTGATCCCAGTCAAGTGGCAAAAGGCATACAGAGAGCTAAGAATAGTAGAGGCAGGCGGCTGTCTGAAGCGTTCGAGCTCTTAACATGAACACAGATCCCCAGTATCTTTTCATGACTCGCTGCCAGGAGAATTCCTGGAAGTTGGAGGACAAGGGTATACAGAGCACTTTTTGACAGTTGAGATGCACCTTGCACACTTCATAGCACTGTTGTTAAAGAAGTTGGTCTGGCCCATCCAATACTGCTTGAAATAGAACAAACTATATACTAACTAGAATTCCCCGATCTCATACCTTCGCCAAATGATGTTTATCTTTACGACTGACAAATCATAGATTATCCCCCTGCTTTAACAATTAGGATCCTCATTTTCATCAATTATATCAGTTTATCATATTCTCAACCAAAAGACAGTCTTATATTAACAAACAATGCAATTCTAGCATTTCCTCATAAACTATGCAAATGAGGTCCTGATTTGAATACGTTCTGTTTAATGATGTTCACTTTCACTGAACATTCAAATACCACATTACATTATTATGTCAAGCATCACTTAAGCTACCTACATACCAAAAATCATAATGATCCATCAATCGGTTCCCGAGTTATCCTCCTTAAAACATTAAAAAACGCCCCTGCAGTTCAAACTCGTCACTTCATCCCCAGCACAAGAGCTACCTACCATCTAAATTTCGTTACCCTAGCATGTCCGGATCATGAGATATCAAAACCTGAAGTTCTGCTGCAGCACCATGACAAGCCGCCAGCCACACAGACACACGAACGCCCCTGAAAACATAACTTTCTTGGCGAAGGTAATAACCTCCATGACATGTCATGGAGGTAATAAAAGAATGTGCATAATCTGCAGCCTAATAGTTTATTGTTTGTTTATTTGATCGATCTCCATTAGTGCGTACAACAATAATACAACACTAGTCTTCCTGGAGTCGTTTGAATACAAACACTGCCTTATACTATACATACATACATATACAAGAAGCGAACGTAACTTAAATACAACATGTCAAATAAAATGCAACATAGCAATGAAATGCGACATGGGAAATGAGAATACAACATAGGGTATAAAACTGCTGATAGGTCAGAGGTCTCAATACAGTGAAGAACAAGTAATTCTATACAACAGTCGTCGCGCTACCACCATGATTGCAGAGGTTGGGAAGTGTCCACTTTAGTTTTCAGCCAATCCCTGATATGTTTCTTAAAAGTTGTAGGTGCAGACAATCTGATGTGTTCAGGAAATAAGTTGTAAGTTTTGATGCACCGATACAGGAATGTTCTTTTGGCTGAGGCGGTTTTCGGCTTTGGCAATTTGAAGCCACCTCTGTGTGCTAAACGAGTGTTATGTTGATGTGTGTCAGTGACTCTTTGTAAGCGTTTGTAGATGGATTCTGGTCGCTTGGCCGTTAGAAGTTTATTAAACATGGAGAGTGTTCCTGTGTACAATCTGTCATTAACTTTGGGCCATTGTAATATTCGGTGCATATTGTCCGAGCTGGAGTTGTACTTGGCGTTTAAAACCAATCTGACAGCTTTGTTTTGAATAATTTGAAGTTTGTTCAAATGAGATTGTGGACAGGCCGACAACAAACACGAACAAAAATCCAAATGGCTTAGAACAAGTGCCTGTGTGACTGTTTTTAACGTTTCTTTTGTAATGAATTCCCTTGATCTTGTCAATGCAGCTAGTGCGCTTGTCATTTTAGATTGAACTTTTTCAGCGTGTTGACCCCAGGTCAGCTGTTTATCCAACCACATCCCCAGTAGTTTTGCCTGGTTTACCTCTTCTATACTTTTGTTACCCATTGAAAGCTGCAGTTGTGGATTATTTTTGAGTTTGTGGCAGCTGCCCATGACTATGCATTTGGTTTTGTCCACATTTACAACCAGCCTGTTTGCTTGTACCCAATCCCAGATATGAGTCAGGTCATTGTGGAGGGTGCTCTGCACTTCTGCTATGCTAGAGCCTGACGCTGAAGGGGTGGTATCATCTGCGTACATTTCTACGTAACTATGTCTTACAACTGTAGGAAGATCGTTCGTGTATACGCAAAATAATAGAGGGCCCAAACAGCTGCCTTGGGGTACCCCGCTCTTGATTTCACGGTGCGAGGAGACACTGCCGTTAACAAAAACTGCCTGTGTTCTATTAGTCAGGTAACTTCTAACCCATTTAATTGCAGAGTCAACAAAGCCGTAGCTTTCTAGTTTGGCCAGTAAGATTTCGTGGTTTACCACATCGAAGGCGGCACTAAAGTCCAGGAGGACTGCGCCTACGAGCTTCCCCTTATCTATTTTCTCTAACCACCTATCCGACATCTGTACTAGTGCACTCGCAGTGGAGTTCTGCAGTTTGTATGCATGCTGGCAGTCGGACAGAATGGCGTTGGAAACAAGGTAAGACTGAATTTGACTGTTGCAAATCCTTTCCATCATTTTGCTCAATGCAGGAAGGAGACTTATTGGACGGCTGTTGGGGCCATTTAATGGAAGGGCTTTGTTTTTGCTGAGTGGTAGAATCTTGGCCTTCTTCCACTGCGTGGGGAAAATCCCTTGTACGATGGATCGGTTAAATACATGGCACAGAGGTTTTGCTATGTGATCGGCTGAAATTCTCAGTAATGTATTGTCTATATTGTCAAGCCCCATTGATTTACTAGGTGTAAGCAAGTTTAACAGCTTGTGTACATGGCTAACTGTAACTTCGTGAAAAGAAAATGTTCTTGGATGACATAATGTTTTCCTCTATCGTCGCTGTCACTTTAGCTATGTCTATGTTGCCTGCCTGTGTAAGTCCTGAAACTTTATTTACAAAGTACTCGTTAAAATGTTCAGCAATATCTTTGGGTTTTGTCAATGTCTTGCCATTTGCTTCAATAAATGTGGGTGTTCTACGTGTGTTTCGCCCCAATATTCCATTAATCACGCTCCAAAGTTGTTTCGTGTTTCTGTCTTTACAATGAGCTGTAAGCAATTCATTGTAATGTGATTTCTTCTTCTTTCTATTTTCTCTGACTACTACATTCCTTAGTCGTTTGTACACCTGGTAGTCGGACGTAAGACCCGTTGCCTGTGCTTCTTGTTTAGCATCGTCCCTTTGTCTCATTAGATCTCGGAGGCCCTCGTCGACCCACTGGGCCGGTGAGGCCCTCACTGATCTTTTTCGGACAGGGGCGTGCTGATCCGCTACTTGAGTAAACAAGGTCATAAAACTAGAAAGGCCGACATTTGCTTGGGAGCAAATACAGCATATTTCAGTCCATCTCCCTCCCACGCAAAAGTGGACTATTCCAAACTTACCCCAGTGCAAAACTGGAATATCCTCAAATGAATTATATAGTAGCTATGTAATTGAGAACAGAGATGCAAGAACAAGCACTTTGAGTCTCGACAGTTTTACTTACAAAATTTCACATCACCACTCTTATCTCACAATCCTATTACAGGTACTTACAATGATGAGATTTGATACATTTTGAAGGTATAATTGCAAAGAAAAGGAAACTATACATGACTATATATTGATTAACTATAAAACTATACATATATAAACTATACATATTGAACTATACATTAATCAAATACACTATGACACATAAATATTGAATAAGATGTACATGACTTGCATATACTCTAAAACACTACATTCATACATGAAATAATCAACATATGATTGACATGATTTTTATATCATACATGTACTATGCCACTACAAATATCAGATGTTGAATATGCTATACACGACTTGTATACACTAAGAAACTACTACATTCATATTGAATAATCTACACATGGTTGGCATAATTATACCTGTATACCTTACATTTTCTATGCCACTACATATATTATTGATATTTGAGAAGCTTTACATGACTTGTATATACAATTATTTACAAAATTATATACCATACATATACTATGTGCTGTATCCTTCTGCTGATGGCTGGTTCCTCCCCGGTCTGTTTCTCCTGGACCAAGTTCTGCTTCCTTCCCTAGGAGAGGTCCCATCTGGAGGATAGAAACAGGACATTAAGATTTAAAAGCTGAGCAGAAACCAAGGGCCTATAACCTCCTTGCAGAAATCATACTTTGTAATTAGTCATATATATATATATATATTTGTAGATTCTTCTCCTTCTTAGCACAAGCTTACCTGCTGTATGCTCTGTGCAGGATCTTCCAACCATGTAACTGCTTGACCCTTGAAACAAAGGAAAAAATTGATTTATTACAGACAGTATTACAATAATGAACATCTACTAAACAAGGGATTACATGGAACTTTCTTTTTAGTTAGAATGTGACAATAACAAGGAAAATGGAAGGAAAATATAACAATACCATTGATGGCATTACAAAAATAAAACATATATCAAGGAATGAAGAATAACGTATGGGATATGTGACAAATCCAATGTGATGTTCTTCAAATGACTGGTCTCCTGAAAGAAACAAAACTGGATTAGATAGAAAATATGGTATGGAGTGAAATTTTATTGAGAAGAATTGAAAGAAACACCATTTTTGTTGATGTCATTTTTCATTTCGTCATTTATTTTACATATTGTTTTTCATTCCTGAGATCTACCCCCTGCACCGGGGTCTCTACCCCACTCATCGGGGTCTTATAGCCAGGGGTCTCTCTCTTTTCCCCTATCCACCTCTCTCCTCCCCAATTACGGGGGGAGTTCCGTGGTTTACCTCCCTCCTCCCCAATCACAGGGTTTACCTGCCTCCTCCCCAATCACGGGGGGGAGCTCTGACCTCCCTCCTCCCCAATCACGGGGGGAGCTCTGACCTCCCTCCTCCCCAATCACGGGGGGAGCTCTGACCTCCCTCCTCCCAATCACGGGGGGGAGCTCTGTGGTTTACCTCCCTCCTCCCCAATCACGGGGGGAGCTCTGTGGTTTACCTCCCTCCTCCCCAATCACGGGGGAGGGAGCTCTGTGGTTTACCTACCTCCTCTTTTTCCTTCCTCCTCATAAATCACAGGGGAATCACAATATTCATTACAGCATCAAACTACATTGTACTCCTTGACAACTCAAGTATGGTATGGAGTGAAATTTATAATAATTGAGAGAGCATTTTTGTTGTTGTTGATGTCATTTTTCATTTATTTTACATATTTTTTTTTTCATTCCTGAGATCTACCCCTTGCATCGGGGTCTCTACCCCATTCACCGGGGTCTCTACCCCATTCACCAGGGGTTACTTTTTCCACCC
>NW_017804292.1:8852-20325 GCF_001625305.1 Branchiostoma belcheri | reverse complement strand
CCATGTAAAAGTACAATAATTACCTACACGGCACGAGCATAGACGGTTATCCCGGAAACTCGCGCGGTGGGGGAGGGATTCATCGTCAGGCTGCAGCGGGCACACTTCGCAGTTCGCATCTACTTGCAGAACGACCGTAATGTGTTGAAGTGATTAGGTTTATAGGGCATTGATGCTTGCGACTGTCGGCAGACATCATGTACAAACGTATTATACAACTCACACGTTGCGTACAATGATACTAGTATTCTATTTACTATGTCATATTACAGAAAGCTTTTTCAAGGGCAAAAGTTGTTCTCGGTTATAGAAAACAAGGCAGAACTATAATTTATTGCAGAACAGAAATATTATTCAACGGACGTTTTCAGCACGCTCTGTCGATATTTTCGGGTTTTATTTCACACTCTATAACTTGTCCGTAGCCTATTTTTCTACACTAGAATTTTACATATCTTTTATTAAACCCCTTTCAATGGCGCTGTATTCGTTACATGTAAATCTTCCTATTTAGTAGTCTCCAAAAACCATCCGTTTTAAAACGATTTACTAACTGGAATGCTGTAAATTTTTTCATGCCATACAAAGCTTTTTCAGGGGTCTACATTGTTCTCAGTCAGTTTAGAAAACAACACTTTCTAATAAAGGCAATTATGAGGGCCTGCATGCCCTTTTTCGATAACCGGTATGGGCTATTTTAATTCACCGTTAATCGTTGCCGGCCTGCTCTAATTCAACGTTAAGCGTTATCAGTATATTCATCGTGAAACGTTATTATTTGTCATCCTAAATTCAGCGTTACGCGTTTACCCTGGGTAAAAACAATAAGGAAGTGCTCCCACTGTGACCTTCCCAGCAGATTGAATAGTGAATTGGCCCATAAACTCATAAAAATCCTAGACTGTCTATCCTTCAGAACAAAGGCAGGAGCATTTGCATACTGGTCAGTTTTCAAAGATTCAAATTTTTTATCATCTACTGGTTTTCAGTGTAACATTTTCAAAAGGCAGAATGACCCAGATACTTGTTACGAAGCCACATAAGCAAGGAAATCGCAACTTTCAGTTCGAAAAATCAATCTTGAACAAATTCCAACTTTCAACTCAGCCCTGTCAAAGTTTTATCCAATGACATACATGCACATGTATATGGCGCCCTTACTATATACATGTAATACCCTTCCTTGCTATATCAAACTTTCAAAGTGTCTACTTGTATCTGTCTTTCTCACAACTGAATTAGCTTTGGCAGTTTTGTGTCTGACATATGGCTTGTAAATGTGATGCCTACTTGCAGTCAGATAAACCAGTATGGACTTAGGCTCTGTATATGTAGAACTGGGCATGTAACTGTCAACCAAGGTCTCAAGCTACAAGTCAGAATATGGCAAGCCAGTATACTTCATATTTCTGGATACTCGTGAATATAGCTTCTTATATATGTGTGTATGTCTCATTTTAAAGTGTCTTGAAGAGAAATTTTTTACTTGGCAAGCTAAACTGTCTTAGACAGGCCCCCCCCCATGTACACTGAACGGCTGCCAGAACAAGGCTGAAGTCTGGTAGTTTATGTTATCGAATTTATATTGGCAGGGTGGGGTCATTATATAGTATTACTGGCCTCTTTAAGGGCGTTACAGTCTTCATATATCTTAGTTAACTGGCCTATGTCGGGGGCTGAAGTCTCTGTTGTCCGCTGCACTGCTGCTTGGGCTAACGCTGTCGCTGCCTGATTAACGTGTAACACTGTGTTTAACTGCATGTAGTGATTTGCCGTTCGAAACGTTCTCCAGCCAATATGGGACATAATGTGTGTGGTTGGTACTCCCAATAATGACAATATAATGGAGGCTCCTGTCCGGAAACTGTGCAATGTTTCCCCTCCATCTAGACCCATCTCTAAGTACTTCTTTAGCCTAGCCTAAGCAGCTTCAGCGGAAAATTGTGTTTCCAACACAAGACCATCTCTCGAAGTTGATCGAAAGAAATAGCCCTGTGTGAGAGACAATCCAGAGGCTTTTTCCATAGACTTGGAAACTGGCAATTCTAACAAAAAGGATTGAAGTGCCGGCGGTGAGAAGATGTGTTGAATAGGCTGTCCAGTCTATCATCTATCTTGTGTACATCTATAGGAGCCATCCCTCTTGTTTGGTCTTTTGAACGGGTGGTTTGGTACATGGTTTTTCTTGGAGCAGCACAACTTTTGCAGAATTTAAAATCACTGTCATTGACTTCCTTGCACTTCTCACACAAGGGGGCCGCTGTACATACCAACTTGATTCTAACCTGAAACAATATAACGGCAAATTTTCATTCATCAATTGAACAGAGAAAGACCCATAGGTCCCAATTCAGTCCCATTTTATCTGGGACGAACCCTTTCTTTGATGGGTAGAGTAAGGCAGTTGTGTCACCCTTCTTTGCCAGATCTGGGCGTGCTTTGCCCGATGGTATAACAGCGGCCACCACGTTGGGGTGGGTGTGAGACGAGGCCGGACAACAATTGTGCACGTTGCTCCTTTCGTAAGCAGAAAGCTGATAACCGGGAAAATCAAGCCAATTGGAGGGAATACATAAGCATTTTCCCTAGCACCCGTTTTATGATCTATGCTTGGGTCTTGAGCCCACAGGTCTACCCCCGCAGAAAGCGGAGTGGCTCAAGATGTGTAGTGTCGCAGGAGAGCCCCCTGGCGGTCCATTTGCACATTAGAATCTAAGGCAATTAAATCAATTGTGTGTCCTTGTCTTCCCCGTAGGTTTGTTGGAGTTCTTGCCAAAGTCTTGGAGCTAGTTTAACGTCCGACTTAGATAAGGACCTAGACGGTGTATCTGCTGGATTCTCAGACGATTTGACATACTTGAGAGTCAAGGCTATGTTAGCGTCAACCGTTGTCCAGAAAAGATTCTTAATAGCAGTATTCATGCTTTGTGATCTACTACCCTCTCTCTCCCAGGCGGCGTGCAGCACTTTATTATCTACCTGAGCAAAGACTCTAACATTAGTTAGCCACGGTTTTCCCGCTTTTATGGCCATATCTTGCGCCTTCGTTTCCTTCTCGTTAATATGCAGGGCCCTATCACTCTCATTCCAATAGTCAGCTAGGTGGATTGTTCTACCATTCTCCAAATGGATCACCGCAGCCCATTTATAGTTAGATGCGTCTGTCGACATCTTTATAGTAACATGTCTCTCATCTCGCCATGGGAGACTACCCTGCCAAGTGTCTAGGAACCTCCATTCTTCTATCTCCTGACGGAGATTTCCTGTCACTGGCACCATGCCTCCTAACTTCTGGGCCTTACTAATGGCCAGAAACGCTTCTCTTGTAAACAGCATAGCGGCTGGTACTACTAACGTGAGTGTTGTACACTTTCCCGCCCATTTCTGAAGCGTTTTCACCGTAATGCTCTCCTGGGACAGTATGTGTTCCCTGAATACTATAAAGACCTCCTTCTTATCTAGTGGTAACACAAATGCCATCAGGATAGAATCACATCCCATACCCAAGTGGATGATATATCGTCTAGGTATCAGTTGGGAATTCTTAAGACCCAGGAAATAGCCCAGTTGTACTAGTATATAACATACAATATAAATGGACGCATTGGCTGGGTTGATGCGGTCTTCTACTGTAGACTTATCCTTGATCCATCTTAACAACTCTGTTATAAATCTATCATCAATATATTGCATGACCGGGACGCCTAAGTTGCGAATATATGCGGTCGCTACCATACCAGTTGTTTGATAGATAAAACCACTCCCCTTGAATCCAAATGGTATGGTCCGACATACATAGTACAGCTGTCCCCATTGAAAACCTAATACTGTCTGACTGTCCTCTGTCACCAATATATGGTCATAGCCACTCTTATCATCTGAAGATGTCATGAATGTGCCTTTTGTCACAAGTCGCGGAATGTCTCTTAACGTGTCCAGAGTAAATGGGCAATCTTTAATCCAACAGTATAGATACCTCTGGTCACAACATAATCTTGGCTTAGTCGGTTCCACTGTTAAGGGCATGACCAGATATGGTGGTTGGCATTGCCCGACTTTCCCCACACTCTTATTGCCCCCGTGCGTACTCTAGCCGTTATCTCCTTGTTGATGAGGGCTTCAAAGTTTCTACATATGCTATTGTTCCCAAATTGTGCGCTAGGTGGAAACGAGCAGTTATAGTATTGCCCTTTAAACTCTCCTTTAAAATGGGTTATGAAATCCTTAACGTTGACTTTATTCTTTACCCAATCTCAGACTGTTTGGTGAGTGGGGTGGTCTGAGGCGATTTTCTCCCATAGTGCATACTGATTATGTATTTCTCCTGCCACAAAACTATCTGGGTCCCTGAATCTAATGAGATTTGCCGCCACTTGTATGGGGTTGTCTGACGTTGCCACAAACTCCGCTGACGGTAACGGCCCCGTGGTACTGGTGGGCCTTCCCTCTGAGTCTACCCATCGGATCTCGTTCCGTTTCAGACTGTCTTGGTTCTCAGCACAAGAAGCCAGCTAAAAGATGAACAAAGCGCGAGTCAGGAGTGCAGAAGTCAGAGGGAGACGCCACCAGTACCCAGGGGTCCACTGGCTCAGAATGACCAGGGTAGCCAGAGTACCGGCATGCATCCCGAAATAGTGCTGAGTTTAAGAGTGGTGTGCGTTGTAGAGTATTTTACCTCAACAAGTATCAATAGATTATATAATTAGGCAAGTTCATAGAGATTCGATCTGTTCGTGCCCATAACCTTGTTTCATTTCTTCAGAAAGATAAGACTATATTAATACTCTTTGAACTATATCAAGACCTATTATTCCTTCCCCATGTTATTCAAAGGCCCTTCAAAAGAGTAAATGGGGGAGGAGGGCTCACGTTCTTGTATTTTGGTATCGGCTTCCATTTGTCGCCATAATTTTGTTATAATATTCAAAAGAACAAAGTTATCATGAACATGTATTTTACCATCCTTCCCCGGATGATAACAAATTCAAACGTTTCTTTATCAACGTCATGGTTCAGAGATAGACTATTTTAAACAGTAGGGGTGATATTGCTTTAGCCACCTTTACTTTAATAGTTGGAGAACTAGAAAACTTATTGCTGCTTATTTTATCTACTGCCAATAATTATGGGCAAAATTGTTATATTTTTGCTCATACCAGGCGTCAGGCCCAGTTTTCATAACTATTTGTATTACACCATATGTCTTTATTTAGCTAAATAGCAGGATGAATTCAATGTTAACTTGTAGCCTAGTTTATCATATACACCGAATGCATGGTAGTGTACCACAACACTATCACACAGGTAAGAGACACACAAAGTATGGATGTTCAATAACAATTTTATTTATTCCACATTGTCCATGTTACCGGTCCAGATCATCCGTGGACTCCATGACTACACGTCTATTAGAGACACAACAGTTAGTCAGATGTAACATGTATTTCCATTTAATTTACAATCTTTGTTTACGGCCTCGTCCCCTGAACCCACTGCGCATTTTTCCTCTAAACACTGGGCAGTAATTCCGTGAGTGGCCCCATGCCTTGCAGTGGAAACATGTACCGTAGAACACTGGCGGTTGCTGAGCAGGGTACCACGGTGGCGGGGGTGGAACCTGGGGCTGCTGTGCCGGGATGAACTGAGGTGGCTGCAAAGAGAACTGGGGCTGCACAGAGAACTGGGGCTGCACAGGGGACTGTGGAACAAGCTGCTTACTAGTGGTACCTCCCTGTTGCGCGACCTTCGCGAATTTAGCCTCATCGATGTCTGATCCTAAGGCTCGGAGGACCATCTCACCTAACATCAGATTACCCGCATGCAGTGTAGCGTGACGTAGTGTGGCAGCATACTTGGGGAGGTCTTCGTGCCCGGACGCCCGTGCCTTCTCTTCCAACCGCTGAAGTGCCGGGATTAGTAGAGCCGTGTTCAACTGTGACGGCGCCTTTGCGAGGTCGAGGGCCTGGTGTACTGCATCCCGCACCTCGTCCGCCTGGTGAGCTTTCTCCAGTTGTTCTACCCTCCTCAGCAACAACTCCGGATTATTCTACAAAAGAAAACACCTTCCGTTATTTTCCGTACCGGATAGATACCGTATGTAAGTTGCATCAGGCTTGACCCTTGCCATACTATTTATTTGGGTTTGTAAGCATTTCTCAACGTACCAGTAAACCAAGTCCGTCTCTACCTTAATGTTAAAATGACAACAACGTGGGAATTAAAGACAACCTATCGTAAACTTCCATCCAAACTGTTCCTTATATAATCATATCTGCGCTAAGCAGAATGTTACCATGGCAGACAACAAAATTAGCCACTAACCTGTCTAAATATACAAAATGGACAAATTCAGCCCTTTATTATGTTTACCGAAGGAAAACGTTTTTGCTCCAATTCTTTTAAAATTTAGAATCCTGTCATGATCACCACATTTGAATGTGTTTGAATAAGAATTAACAAAGCAGACCATATCCGAGGGTAAACATTATGCATTTGCTTTGTAAATGTTAATTTTCTAGTATAGACATTGTTTCATACCTTTCGGACCGTGTATACACTTATGTCCAGTTGCCACCAAGACGCCACCTGGCGACCTATTATCAGAGTACATTCCGCACTTTTTTTTAAGTTCCTTAACAATCATACCCTCCCCTCATTCCTTACGTCCGCTGTATCCCTCTCTCTCGGTCCTGCCTCCTCACGTACTGTTTGGTACCTCTCTATGTGTTTTATAGGGCTGAAGGCACATGACTACCCTCACCTGTCTCACCTGTTTATAACATTTATTGTTTGATTCAGGCAAAGCCCATATACAACATAGACAACACAAAATACATAAATTTAAAAATACGGTGTCTGGGATAAAAGAAACGGGGCCTATTTAAGGTCTGCATACCAACTGGCAGTACCTACGCCAGAACTGACTTCGGGGGAAGGCATCAGAGCGTAGGAGCAAACTGATGATGCCGTTACCGGACGCCAGGAGGCGAGCCGCAAAAGAGTGCGTCAGCTTTCGCCTCCTGGCGTCGAAGGTGTCGACACCCAACTGGGCAAAGAACAAGCTGTTACTAGTGGAGCGAGGCTGAGACATAATGATTTTGAAAGCATCATGGTAAGCAACCCGCAGCCTCTGCAACACACCTGCGCTATGATTGTTCCATAGTTGTACGCAGTACATGGGGGAACAATGTGCTACAAAGAGTATACGCTTAACTTCAGCGGAACAGTTGCCGAAAGTTCGGATTAAAGAGTTCGCTTTTGTGTACAGCTGGCGGGTTTGATTACGGATGGAATCGTCGTCGGAAAGGTCCGGTGTAATTTGGTAGCCAAGGTGAGTGACCGAAAGCACATAGGGCAGTGGTGTGCCGTACAGTTTCACAGATGGTGGCGTACTACATGTAGGCAAGCGGCTTCGGTGACAGGGGAAAACATACAGTTCGTCTTCCTGTCACAGAAGGTCATATCATTTTCGGCACCAAAAGTCTCACATACATGAATAAGTTTCTGTAGCGCTTTCGCCGAGGGACATATCAGACAAAAGTCGTCGGCATACAAAAGGTGATTTACAGGGACTCTGAAACATTTGAAACCAGTAAACTATAATACGTACTAAATAGACGGGTACATTTCTATCAAGTAATTTCTTATACAGAGTAAAATGATTAACTCGGTCAAATGCCTTAGAGGCGTCAAGAAAGCAAACAAATACAGAAGAACCTCGGCTTTTGAAGTAAGAGATTATCTCTTTGAGTGCGAAAATACACATGTCTGTCCCATGGTGTTTTTTAAAACCAAATTGATTCGCCGGAGAAAATAAGTGCTTCTCCAGGCGACTGAGGAGAAGGGATTCAAATAATTTGAAAATGGGGCTGGAGATTGCAATGGGGCGATAATTATTCTTAAGTGAAGGATTCAGGTTTTGTTTCTTGATTATCGGAATGAGAATTACTCTTAACAAGATCGGGGGGACATGGCCGTGCACTAACATAGCAGAAAACAAAAGCGAGAGCAGAATCGTAAGCCGAGGTCCCGCATGCTTCAGATGCTCAGCTGAAAGACCGTCAGAATCACAGGCCTTCCCGTTCTGGAGCCTGTTGATTGCTGCGAATACCTCAGGTGCGGGTGCCGACATTCCCGGGTCATAGCTGATATCTGAGTGAATTATGTCATCTACGGATTGTTTACAATCGTTGGGAGCAACAGAGTTCAACAGAGAGTCGTAGTGACGCCTCCACATGCTAGTGATATCAGCCGTACCAGTGTGGCCGTCAATGTTGCAGGGGAGGTTAGGCTTGGTGCCATTTTGAGACCGTAGTGTAGACCAGAAGCCTACTTGACCCCCTTTATGCAAACCAGAGGCGAGCGCATCTGCCCTGTGAAGGGCCTCCGCGCGTCGACACTCTCTTAAAGCGAGTTTAAATTTTGCCCGAGTTGATCTCATAAGGTCCCAAATGGCCCCATGCCTCGGTCGATTGAATTCTCGCCACATAGAAAATGCATCTCGAGCAGCAGAATGGTACTCTTTGACGACAGAATTCCAACCAGGTATCGCGTGGGAGGTGCCACATTTACCTGTGGGGAGGGATGTCGTAGCTGCACTTTTGAGAGCTCCGACTATAACACAGGTAAAGTTATCAAGAGAAGTTCTGTGGTCATTGTTCTTACAATTAGGATTTTGACACAAAAGAGCATTGTTTGGCAATTGGATTTCAGATAAGAGGGCATCGGCACAAGTTTGATACCGTGCCAGGTCAGAGGGGGATGCACGTTCCCAGTTAAATCTCTTTGGGGGTGGAATTCCGTCACCCGCTGTGTTTGTAAACACAGGGACCGATGTCCAGTCAAATGAGACCCGGAGAGGGAAATGATCGGATGAGACAAAATCATACAGAACACAAATTTCTAAGATACTCGCAGACATGGCATCGGAGCAGACGCAATGATCAAGCCACGACGTCGACCCATGAGCTTCGCTAAGGTACGTAAAAGTATCCTCAGGGAGAAGGTCGATGTCGCTTACATGGAAGTTATTATCATGACAAAAAGTGTACAACAAGGGGGAGAATATACCGTCTGGGCGCGTATTAAAGTCTCCCATGATACAGACGTTAGTCACATTGGTCTGTTGTATTATAGACTCGATTTTACCTAATTTGTCAATGAAAATATTCATGTTACAAGTAGATTCTACTGGTAAATACACACAAAACAGAAGAAGTTCAAAGTTCGCATCATTATTGATACGTAAGGTTAAGATTCGATCATCATCGTCACTCACGATACTCACGGTTACCCCAAGAGACTTCCGCCAAAGGACCGCGACGCCACCATAGGGGCGACCATGTAATATGCCTTTATCCAAGTCTACAGCCGAGGTGCCATACGTTAAGAAGTCCTTATCAAGACTAGAGAGAAAGTTTAAATCGTTCGGCAGAAGCCAGTGATCCTGTAAAAGGATAATGTCAGAAATCTGGCACAAGTCCTTGACAGCTTGGACAGAGTTCTTAACGGAACGACAGTTAAAGGATGTCACATTTAAAGTGTCTAAGCCAGTCTTCATGGTCTTGGTTGCGGGGTGGAGGAGGCACGTCTACCGTGGTACCGCCTGACGAGCACACCACACGGCCAGAAGGACGCGGACAGGATTTCAGCTACAGCTTCGCTCTCAATTGACACCCGGAAAGAAGAGTAGGAGTCAAACTTAGTTGGAAGGTTCGTACAGGAGAGTGTCCGGTCATGCGACAAGTTGTCGTGCAGGTACCGTTCGACGTCTTCCGACTTGGTGTCAGGGCCCAGGCGCGTGACAAATATCTCGACTGGCCTGGCCTTGATCGCAGACAGTGTGGAAGACTTAGCAGTGCCAACCACTGCTCTGGATCTGTTCTTTTTCCTTTTGACCACGTTAAACCCGTCCTCGTCGGGGGCTGTGAGGACACCCGAGCTGTGGCCTCGGGGGGCGATGAGCGAGAAGCCTGGGCAGGGTCCTTCGGGACCAGGGACTTGGGTTTGATAGCGACACCCTGACCTAGGACGTGTGCTTGAGTAGGTCCTGAGGCTCGCCTCGCTGCCGGGGGATGCACGATCGACTGGGAATGCTTGTCAGCCACCACATCGGCGAAGGTAGTGTGGCGAGGCGCCAGCACAGTTTGTGGTACTGACGCCCTCGCGTCCTTCAAGTCGGCGATTTCTCTGCGAAGGTGATAAGTGTGAAAACATGGCACTCATCACTGCAAGAAATAAATATACGGCATTTTTAAGGAAAACTTTGCGACGGTAAAAGAGACAAGCAAACGCGACATTTCCTGTACCTTTACGATGCCTATACTGTATGGGGCAGATGTCTCCCGGTCGGCGGAAAGCTTGTTTATAGAAGGAGGAAAGGAACCGTAATACATTTTGTACTTTAATTTTGAAAAGCCAGATATAAAAGGACTAGGCCTGATTGTGTTGCATTTCCCGCTCTCGTAAAACATGGCACTCATCACTACAAGCAACAAATATTCGTCATTTATAAGGAAAACTTTGCGACGGTAAAAGAGACAAGGAAACGCATCATTTCCTGTAGCTTGACGGCGACTATACTGTATGGGCAGATGTCTCCCGGTCGGCGGAAAGCTTGTTTATAGAACGAGGAAAGGAACCGTATGTTTTGGAAAGCCAGACATAAACATAGAAATTAGTAGGCATAATAATGGTGGGAAAATGTCTGGCAGTCATTTCTGTTAATTAGCACTACCGGGCTAACTTCTGTGGTCTGGCGCCGGGCCCCACGTGGACCCGGGCTAGCCGGCGCCCCGCTCACAATCGCCCAGCTCGGGGCTTGTGTGCGGACGTCTCCGGTTCCGCTTCTCTTTTCGCTTTTCTTTTGCAGCGAAATTATGGAAGATATCTAATATTTCAGGTAAAAACAAAGATGGAAAAGCATATAAAATGCTTATGTTTAGTCTCGCAAGGTTGGTAAGGACTTTATCCATAATAATCAAAAAGATCGTGTGGCTTTGAGATGCCTCTAGTTAACTCATTACCGCAATGCTTTCTTTACATTATCATGTCCATGTAAAGCTTACGGAAAGAAACACGTTATATTAACGTGACATTTACACATGTGGAAAGGTTACGGAAAGGCCATATTTCCCTTTCGGTTTATTGTTTATTGTTTATTGTCCTTTCGCACATAAAAAAAGTAATGGTATAAAAAGAAATTATGTACAATCAAATACATGCAGGAGAGCCCAAGAAACCAGGAGGTTTATCTAGTGGGCTCTCCCAAATCCTGTTGATGATCTCATATTTACAACATTATTTACGTTAACAATTAACATGCATGTCTTAAGGGACAAACAAGAGAAAATTAACTCAAACAAGATAATATAAAGTTAACACGGCAAACTAAATATCTAAACAATAAAGTAAGACAATCAAAAACATATCGTATTCAACAAAAAATACATTTCCATTAGTCAAATCATAAGTT
>NW_017804292.1:0-7006 GCF_001625305.1 Branchiostoma belcheri | reverse complement strand
AATCCGAACAGTGTTCGATCGTGTTCGATCTGGGCAATTCGAATCGAACCCACGTTCCATTTCGGGGTCACCTGCGGTCATTTACAATAAAGCGGCAAAACAAGCCCTTCTGCCTGAGTGACTCGCAACAAATAAAAAACAACACTTTTCTATAGATACGAACAGTTTCCAGGACAGTACATGTCCGCTATCATTTTTTGTGGATATGTAACATGTAGCGAAGCTACTGTCGTATCCTTGGGTGACCTTGAATACTGTAATGATTCTTTACGCCTTTATGAATAACACGGTGCACACTTTTGGGAGATATGACATGTCTGCAAAACTCGTTCAAACCTGGAAGCGTGGAGAGTCAAACATACCCCATTTACGGCTCAAAATGACTGTCACGGTTGTCCCGAAAATCGTGCTTTTGGGATTTTTGAAAAATGCGTTTGATTTTAAATTATGGGTAATTGAGTGCGAAAAAAGCCAAAAAATTCGATTTTTTCACCTATTTGTCAACAAAAACTATACTTATAGTCAGAAATTGAAAAATCCCAAAAGCACGATTTTTAGTCTTATTCGTAGTCGTCGAAAAACATAAAAATCAGTGATCTTGCGTAATATGTGTAGCCAGGTTTGCTCGGTTATTGGCTAAAATATGACGCTGCGAAATCCCGACAATTATCGACTTTTTTAACGAAGTACGAAAAAATCATCCATTTAGCGCAAAAAATCACCATTGAATGTATGTGAAGACAATAATTTTATTTTATTTCAACGAAATTTTCCCTTCGATACTAGTTTGTTTATTTTCAAATGTTTTACGGTTAGCCCAAAATTGGGTCTTGTAACCCGATACTTTATCGAACGCCCCCAGCAATGGGAAAGAATGCCGTAGTGACAGACCGCCGTGACACGGGTGAACTTTGGCTCTCCCGATGGGTACATGCGTGACTTGGGTTTATTTTCTAAACGTAAAAACCATGAATAAGCCTATTCGCCATTACTAGTGCGCCTGCGCGGAGTTTACTTAGCGACGCAGAATTGGAGATAAACAAACCCGCGGCCGCAATCGTCCCCAGCGCCAGCGTATGTCTCGATTTCCAGCTTACACACGGCGTTACCGGTGGTGGCCCGCCTTGGGCTGAGTTCCAACGATGTTTTGGACCTATCTTGCCTTAAATATCGCGATATCTTTATCTTCAAGTGGATTTACGGTACGTTTTTTGACGGTATCCAAGCTAGCGCTAGCGCCTAATTACTTATGCATGCCCCCCTCCCCCATCCTGCACGCCTTCCGTCTTCACGTTTTCCGCTCAATTTTCCGGTCCAATCTCGATAAAACGAGTTTTGGAATACCTTTTTTTCGTGTAAGAGTGGTTATTTGTGTAAGATAATGGTGGAATTTTTCAGTTTTAGTCGGTAAAAATTGTAAATAAACTGCATGAGCTTTGTCTTCAGAAGACCGATACACTACGTGTTCTTGTGTCACCCCAAGCACATAGAGCTTTCTAACCACAATCCTCACCGTCTCACCACGACATTATTACCGATTAAAATAATGATTTAGGAATAGTACAAGCAGTGATGACATCTATATGTTTATAAATATTTAGTGTGGTTTTCGTAGCGGGATGCATAGGGCCATGGGGGTTTTGTGCATGCAAATGCCATTGCATTAGTGCATTCAAGACTTGATGTTTTGAACGTAAATCCATCAACTTTTGGTTCAATTTTTCTCTCTTCTTCTTTTTACAGTGTTACTTTCCCGACCTCAACATGAAGCTGTGTGCAGTAGTGAATTGCAGCAATTCAACTTACCATCTAGAAAAATGGAAGAGACATGCCAAATACATGGTACAAAAAGTGGACCATTTTCCTATGAGAAGAAAAAAACCTCATGCTAGGAGAAGAGGGAATAAACTTATGAACAAGCTTGAAGCCAAACCCAGATGGAATATACTAAAAATACAAGTACACTTAGGTTCTGAAATGGTTTCATGAAAGTATATTGTAACCCGCACATAAACAGTGCTGCAAATTGTAATCATGACAGATATTTTATGTACTGAATTTTGATAGTTCTGTGCAGTAATACTGCTAAACTGGTACAGACTTTTAGTCTAACAAGGGTCTGCTGTAAATAGATTCAATGTGATTATCTTTTCACTTATTAACTTGAATTAGTGGAAAATAATATATTTGAACATGATGTCAAGTCATTAACATTATATTTACCACTTAAGATACCGTTTTCCGCATGCAGTTGAGAAAGCTGTGGTGAACTGGTGTAGTTGACTCCTTCGTGCCTGCACCACAGGTGCTCCCAGTGATGGTCTAAGTACTAGTACTTAAGTTAAGATCTTTTCCACTGACTGTTGACCATAAGATCAGGTGTATGTAGAGAACTCCAGTCATTTACACTACTTACACCAAACACCTGACCCCTGCGTTTGGATCTTGAAAGTGGAATATTTAATTTGTAACTACTCTCTTGTTGTTTTTCTGACCAAACACAGAAAAACAAGTCAGTTAACTGCATCGACAGTACTACATACTCACTCACATTCACTATCCGGTTTATTGTCTAAATACTAAATAATATTTGCTAGACAGCATAGGTTGTACGATGGCGATTACTAGATTACTGTAAACATTCACACTGTGATAGAAAACATACAAGCACCGTTAAACATAAACTTACTGTGTTAACACACAAACAGCTCTGCAATCAAAGTGATGTAGAAAATATAATGCCACAGCACTTGGCTCAGATAGTTGATGAAGACAGATATAGTTGAAAACTCAAATTTCTTGAGTTGGAGAACAGTTTTTTTTAATAAAATATGTAACTTACCAACTCAGATAACCTTTCAATTACTATTTCCCTGGACACTGATTGTACTGTTACATACATGTATATACTATAAAGAAAACAAAACAAGCACCATTTTGATATTTTTCTTATTCCCATATCTCTCTATATGTGGACAGCACTTAATGAATGGTGCATAGGAAATATAATATTAAATATACAATGCCCGCCATATATGTTGAGAAAGACCTGTACACTAACACAAGTAGTACTGGCAACATGCAACAATCCTTTACTAAACACAAGGTTCTTCAAAGAAAATTAATGCCATGGTTGCTTGAATACTACTGTTATGTCTTGGGTTCTGTATCCTGGGTCTGTGGACAAGTTCGTCTCCGCGGCCAAGACGGTGTGGACTAAGGAGGTAAGATGTGCCTAGTCGTTTGAGGAAGCAATTTCTGTCTGCAGTTGGGGTAATATGGTGGTAAGGGACTTCGCTTACCCATTCAAAGTCGAAGTAGGAGTATGTTTTCTCCTCATCATAGTCGCCCGACAGCCGTTTACGTAGTATGGGAGGCACAGGGCCGGCTCGCTAACTCATGATCAGTGCTGGGCCGACTTTTAAGTGCGGGGGGAGGGGCATCCTTTGACGTCGTCCTTCGGTTCGACGAACTACCCTTCCGTGAAGCCCACCGGGCCGAGAATAGGTGAGTTTTTTTATTCTTGACTATAATTCTTGACATTCACAACTGAACCTGCTGCTGTCTTCGGCGAATTCGGCAACCGCGTCGTGATTCTTTTAAGCATACGAAGTTGTATGCGCCTTGAAGTTGTAGGCTTTTCCCCCTGGACGTGACTCGCGGAAACGCCTTGAAAACCGGCAGTTACCGGCAGTCTAACCTCAACCAAGAAACGTCTGTCATCTTTGCCGTCCAATAAGATATAAAATCTCCACTTACGGCCCGGGTAAACTCATTTTTTTAGCTACGTAGCGGGATTCGACACCCGCGCTCGCTGTGTCGCGGGGCGACGCGGTTTTGTTTATCTCTCAAAATGGCGGATATTACCCATCATGCATTTCGCGCCGGTAATGGCGAATAGGCTTATTGTATTACAACGAAATTTAGTACACAAAGAGCCAACATATCGGTGGTAACGCAGACGGACGTTTGTGATCGTGCGTGACGGATTAGTTTTTTTACGTTATTTAACTAGTCGAGGTATAACGTTACGTAGGCGCGCGACAATAAAGATAGAGACTGTTGCATTCCAAAACGTGGTCCATTCCAAATCATGATTTGGAATAGAATGCACCTGCATTCCAAAACGTGGTCCATTCCAAAACATGATTTGGAATAACACGATGTGGAATGCCTGTTGCATTCCAAAACGTGATGCATTCGAAAGCATGACTTTTCGTAATCACGTGTCTGGGGGCGGAGCCTCGTACTTAGGGGGCGGAGCTTCGAACTTCTGAGGGCGTGGCTAAATGATACGTGTCTGGGCATGTTTTGTAACGCTTAGCGTTCCATTATAGCTACAGGCTGTCAGACGTGTAAACTTTAATGATGAAATGGGAGTCTCAAAATGTCACACGCGCGTTTTAGAATACCTGTGTCAACTATCTAAATCATGATTAACGTCAAATATTTCCCAAAGTTTCAAATTGGTAGCTTTTGCCCATGCTGTCGGCCTCTATATTTTGACCTTCTAAACCTCCTCGGTGTTAGTCACGGCATGCCCGTCGGACACCACACACAACTATGCTTCGGCCGTGTACTGGCGGTAACCGAAGCATGGCTCACACGCAACTGTGGCGTCCATCCCTTTCACAATCTAAAAATTCATCAACAAATGTTCAAACTCAACAACTCCACACAAACTGTTGTTGTCGAAGCCCTTTCCCAAGCCCACATGTCTGAAGCACGTTTTGGAATATTCCATTTCGTGTCTGAAACATGTTTCGGAATATTCCATAACGTGCCTAGAGAAAGGACATGAAATGGAATATTCCAAAACATGTCTGGAGCACGTTTCGGAATATTCCATATCGTGGCTAGATATCCCATATGGGCCGTGGAGACCACATTCTTACAAAATTAGGCTTATTTGCGTAATTCAATGACACAAAGTAATGCTAAATATTTACAAACTTCACTTAAATATCAAAAGTTTTAACTAGAAATGAAAGCTCCTTGCTATAAATTACGTTCTCTCTTCTATGTATAAACAACTATCACGTGATTCTATTAGCGGGAAAATATTATATAAATGAGAAACGGATGCGCGAGCGTCCGACCATTTAGGACCGCACACTGATGAAGATAAACTCAGACCAGAACCAGACTATGAAACATCATACCAAGAACATTATCGTACTGTTCATTGACGTCATTTTCCCCATACAGCTCGAACGTACTAATACCTTTGGCACGCTAAGTTCGACGACATGTTCAGACAAGTACTAGTAAACACGACGTGATTTAACACAGTATCTGTATACAGGCAGCCAACGGACCAAATATGGAAACTTCGGAATGAATAATTAATCACCACTCCTGTCAATCATTTGTGATTGACAGCATGGCCGGTCACGTTTTAGAACATTCCAAATCGTGATCCAGCTGGGCCATATGATTTGGAATACAACATGTGGAATGCCTGCTGCATTCCAAAACGTGGTCCATTCCAAATCATGATTTGGAATAACACGTTTTGGAATGCAACAGAGACAGCCCTCAGGTATGTATCCTATCGTACTTGAATCTGATGTCTATTGGAAGTACTGATAGACATCCGGACACGACATTAGCTAAGTTAGTCGGTTGAGTGATCACCTTGCCAAACATCCTGTCAGTAGTGAGAAAAAGTCTAATGAACAGACACAGCCTGTCAATAGCCTCTGCTAAGAAGATTTGTACAATCGGTCGAATACAGTACGATATTTGAAAACCAACACGCGCGATCTCGCCAACATGCCTGGCAAGCCCACGACAGACTCAGGTTACCAGGCACTACTATTCACGCTGGAACTTCGAAAATAAAACCACCACGAACTTTCCATTCTACCACCTGACGACAGTAACATGATCCTAACTCAATGTGTCACCTGTGTTCACACATACATGTACACAGACAAATGGACCCAAAAACTTAGCCTTGGTGAAGCGAGAAGTCGAATTCGCTCACATGTAGTTTTTTTTTTGTTTCTGTATACTACAACGTTATCTATTATACTATTATTTCGTTGTACGTGACCTAGTACTTCACCCTGTGGGTATGTGTGTACACTAAAGGTCTTCGCTCATTCCTAAATAATCAAAGACTTACTTTGTTGAGAAGGGAAATGAAGTTCTGACTTGAATGTATACCAATGACAGGTTTTCTCTGGCTCATAGCGTAATGATTCTTATAGCCTTTGTTGAATAAAGAATGGTTCAAACAAACGAGCAAAAACAGTAACGTTATAACTACATTTCATTCTACCACCAGACAAAAGTAACATCCTACCTGTCTGCCCACGACTCCCCAAGACGCACAGAAAACCCAGGACAACGCAGAAAAGACTTCTTACTCCGGCCATTTCCTTCACTTACATGTATGTGCCACGTACTGCATGGTGCGGGTTTTGTCTTTGGTTCAAGTCATTTCCTGTCAGTATTATTAATTCTACGAAACGCAGAAACCATGACGGTGCACCGTGGAAAGATTGGTCCCAAGACACCCTACAACTCGTGACTGTGAGTTCAGAGACTGGCTGCCACTACACAGGGCCCAGGTTTCTGGCAGAGTGACGCGGAAATTTATTATATATAACAAACTGGATTATATATCCTAAAGCCAAAACAAACAGATACCTGAACTCTGACACACCGTACCTGATCCGTATAGACTTTAATCAGCATTTGAAATACCAATTGGTCGTTTAGAACTGTGTTTTGCATGCAATTTTAACTGGATTGCATATCTCTCATGATATCTTTACTATGAAACCGCGCTGTTACCCCACCATGTCCAGATCATATCACTGCAGTACCGATACAAGCCGCCAGAAATCTAGAATTTTTCATTTATCTTGACCATGGTAACACCCCTCAGTTGGGGTAAAATACGCAGAGGGGGGTGGGGGGGGGTGCGCAGCGGTCTAAATTACTCTCAAGAGTAGCAGGACCGCTTCTTTAAACTTGTCGGCCGCTGGTATATCTA
>NW_017804291.1:0-20378 GCF_001625305.1 Branchiostoma belcheri | reverse complement strand
TTAATATATATAAATATATAAATATATATATATACTTATGATCCATACAGGTTCTCGCTTTGCGGAAGCCGTTCTGTTCGTCTCCTTAAGATTTAAAGACTCCAGGTAATGCTTTAATCTGTTATTGAGGACAGTTTTGTAGAGTTTATATACTGTGCTCATCAACATTAAGTTCATTCACATCCTATATCAGCCACAAACTCCTGTATTAGTTAGTTTTGTCCATAGTTAAGTTTATAGATAAGTTTTGCCATACTTTGTACCATGTACAACTGTTGTGCAATAAAGTTATTATTATTCCTCTGTTGTACAGGGGGAGTGAAGGGTCTTTTTTGATGATTTTGGGATGCCATGGGTTTAATTATTGATTTGTACCAGGCAGATGGAATAAGATGACATTCAAAACATTTTTGCACAAGGGTATATAATTTCTGCAACAGATTTGGTGTTTTCAACATTTCGTTGGAGATATCATTCACCCCCTTGCTTTCCCTGTCGAAGATAAGGGCTTCTTCATTTTCAGTCAAAGTAATTGGGGAGTTTAAAAATAAATTCGATGGGTATGATGTATTCCTCATGTCCTCATGATACATGATTCCAAATATAATGTCCTTTATTTACTGTTTTTGGAGAAGTCGCAAAAGTTACCTAGTCGTCCACATCTCAGAAAGTAACAAACATTTGTATATAATCTTCAGCACATCCACTGTTACAAAGCGTACATTTTGAATCGAATGTTTGATACCCAATTCGTGTAGATTGTGTGTACATGGTAATATTTGGTGTAACAATTTGTTTTTTTTTTTACTTTGCTAATTTAGTGTCTTTACAAACTATTGATTGATATGCAAATAAAATGAAGACATTTTTGTTTGGAAATCGAAAATGGAACAAAAGTCAGACAATCAAGACAAGAAAATGTAAATAAGAAAGCTCCTGTTATACAGAACAGGAGCTTAAGTGTTGTCCGTCCTCGGGGCTGGTAGTGCCAAAACTCAAGTGCCGGAGAGATCCCCCCGTTGCCCACCTTCCCTTATGAGGGTGTAAATTCTTTCATATATTGCCACCAGCGTGTTTCTTGGTCTAAGATATCCGTGGACTTGAGTTTAAAAGAGTGACCCTGGTTGTGCTGTAGGTGGTGGAAAATAGCTGAGGAGTAGCCGTTAACAATGTTCCTTGGTAAATATCATATAAAGATAAAGTTGGAAATCAGAGACTGAGATAAGACACAAAACTTAGGTGAATAAGTGGAACAACAGAAATACAAAAAGTAATTTTGGTTTCTTGTGTGAGAAAGCAATATTTGGCTTAACCAACTTCATCTGTAGCCATGAAAAATGTACAAGGAGAAATAAAGAATCAGCACCACCATATCTACCGGTCTAGAAGGTCATGCTCTCATATCCTAGACTCAAAAAATATTCTACCACAGGATAGCCATACCCAACATTTTAGATGACAGCGAACTATATTACACTACACGAGCAGGACGGACCTGATAAAACTAAAATGATGTATATGGAGTAAAGTGCATGAAGAAGATGGGCCTACATGCAGACAGGAACTAGAGGCAGTCATTAACAAACACAATCTGTCTTTCTCCGGTCGACATGCATACATTTTAGAATTCAAACCACGTAAGCGAGCAAAAAAGTTGTCTTCAGGTACTCTGTCAATCAACAAAACCTTCTAATATAGGTATCCACGTTCGTGCAAATAGAAAGAAATACGGGTAATATAACTATTAGTCAAGTACTAGAAATATGTTTCAAACTTTTTTTGCGTAATTTTGCTTGGCAATTTCTTTTTGGTCCAAATACCGGAGTCGCTGAGAAAAGTAGCTGAGATAAAGATTAAACTTTTGAACTGTGGCGTCTGCAAGTAATGAACTATGAACCGTGCCATTCCGTGTGACATTAAGGAGAACAAAAGAGGTTACAAGGGTCAAGAGTGCAAGCACGTGCTTACAGTAAGGGAGGGGGGCATTTATGTTTGTTGGGGATCCCAATCAAAGAGGGGATTTGTATTTTATACACATTCCCTACAAGTTTGCAAGTCGATGCTCTACTATCCAAAAAAACACATGCTAATGGACGGTCGTAAGAAAAATCTGCTACATCATGTAAACGAAATTCTTGACCACAGTGGCATAACGACAACGTTGATTTCGACAGGCAACACATATGTATATTACTTAATAAGTGCACATTAGAAGACTCTTCCATATAATCCCCATGGGCGCTAAAGTTTATCTAATTTTCTAAACGAGCGCCAAAGTTGGTACCTTTTGATTTGAATACTAGTATATCCTCAGGTATATGAATCCCTAATTTAATGAGAGGCCAGAGGTAGTAAAGAAACAATCAAGGACTTTTAATTAAAAGAACATTAATGGAAGATAGATGTGGGTTGTAAGGAAGATCAGTGTCGTCTGCATATAATGAGATTTTTCCATATACTCATATACAAGTTGTAGTTGTCACGTATATTTCATATAGCTTAATTTTTTTAAATAGATAAGGGATGAGTGCAACCTTACTCCACGGTGTAGTGTAAATGGGTTTAATAATTTGAAAATACCCGTCATTCAAAACGGGACCCTTTATGCCATTATATAGAACTTTCATCCAACTTTTAAAATGTGGACCAGAATTTTAAAGGATGTAATTTTGAAAGTGAGCATTTTCCCATAACTTCTATTCTGCGTGATTTCAATGGCAAAAGAGCAGAAAGAAAAAAAGTCTTCGCCTCTAAACTTCATGATGCCAGTGCGTTTCAGTGATATCAGTGATATATTGATAGACAGAGATCTTTGCGTAATATGCTAATGATGGCCAGAAGGCTAAAGGGTACATGGTTTCAGGGACCTTCTCTACTGCTATGTGTTCTATCATGATGTTATCTATTTCCTCACTAGTGATAACTTTACATTTTGCCGCATTGACCTTTAAACCCCATTTTTTACATGCAGACTCAAGTTTTGTTGTTGAGATCTGGAGCTTAAGGGCGAATGTCTGTAAGGATCAAACAATGGTGGCACCGGTCAAAAAATCGATTTGGCTCATTTTTTGCACAGTGATAGTACTTGGTACATAACCCCTCAGAATAGCTTTCTTTTTGCTCAGAACCCCTTGTTGCCATGGCAACGGGCAAAAGACGTTTTCAGGACATTTGTCCAGATTTTGGCATGTACAAAACATAGAAATTGGCTAACTTTAGGGCACTATAACTGATCAGTGCTTTAGCGGAACGACAAGAGCAAGATGTGCTGACCAGAGCAATGCATAAACGTGTATAAAATAGCAGTAAAGCCAATGTTCAGTAAAATCTGAGGTCTTGGGCACTCTGAATACAATGCACTGTTTAAAGGGTGTAAAAAAACGGAAATTTTGCCCAACTTTGAAGCACTGTTAGTCCCAAAAGGGGAGGATGTTTTGCTTGAAATTTACACTGCATAATACACAACTCCAGAGGTATCAGATGCATGCTTGCAAAGTTTGGGTTCTTGTTTCGTTGCTACGCACTTGTCCTTTAAAGTAGGTCAGTTTTCGTTGTTTTGATGATATGTCATTTTGTGCTACGAGTATCTTTGACCTAGCATAAGTTCCAAACCAAACTAGATATTTACTTGAAATTTACATAGAATATAAAACAACAAACTGTCTATATAAAACATTCTTGTAAAGTTTGGGTTCTTGTTTCGTTGCTACACACTTGTCCTTTAAAGTGGGTCAGTTTTCATTATTTTGATATGTCATTTTGAGCTATTTTTGACCTAGCATAAGTTACAAACCAAACTAGTTATTGACTTGAAAGTTACATAGAATATAAAACAACAAATTGTCTATGAAATGCATTCTTGTAAAGTTTAAATTCTTGTTTCGTTGCTACGCTCTTGTCCTTTAAAGTGGGTCAGTTTTCATTATTTTGATAATATGTCGTTTTTTGCTATTTTTGAACTGACATAAGTTCCAAACCAAACTAGTTCTGTACTTGAAATCTATTTACAACATAAAACAATATGTACTCTGTGGAATGCGTACTTGCAAAGTCTGGGTTCTTGTTTTGCTGAGACACTACGCACTTGTCCCTGAAAAAGGGGCAATTTGCATATTTTCATGTCATCTTGTCCTATCTTTTGACTCTCATAAGTCTCAACAGTAAACTGTTTTGCTATTTAAATTTACACTGAATGTAAACCTATATATTGTCTATGAAATGCATGTTTGCATAGGTCAGATTCCTGTGTTCTAGCACTAGACGAAAACCGACGTATCCGGGTCGTATACTCCCGTACACACGCCCGGAAATTCCAAATATACGGACATTTCCAGGTGTGCGCGACCCGTACACTTGGCGTGTGCGGGCCTGCACACGGCCCGGATATGAACCACTCAGGTGTCCGGGCCATGTACAGGCCTGCACACGTCTGCACACGCCACCCGTAAATCTCTGCACACACCTGGATACGTGACACGTACCTCTGAGTGTGTGTATGAAATATGCATAAATTAGCGGTAATTTTCACCTAATTATCTTCCTCATTATCAGCTCGTGTACGGGTCGTACACACCCGCACACGTACCCCCCCCTCTCCAATATGCCTTTTGTAATGTAAAGTAGCATCATAGCCGTTTATCCCCCCTTCTTGTTTGCATAATTTTGTTTTCTTTATTAATTGTACATGGTGCTTGGGCTTTGTGACTTTTTGTTTGTGTTTTGTGTGCCTCCAATATTTCCAGTGTACTTCGGCCGGTCTTTCAGCTCAGCTGAAACAAACTGTAGGTCTCGTTCTTCTGTGTCTTGCCTTAACGCAGCTAGTCACGGGAGCAGGTATTAGTCTCGTCTGGGCACCAGTCGTTAGAAGCCGTCCCAAGCTCTTTATTCCGCGCTGTGCAACAAGCCTCGCTGAGGCGGTGACCCACGGGCCGAACATCTTGTGCCACAGCACGGCCTTGAGTCGGGACACAGCGTATAGTCCGGAGGGGTGTACATCGGTCCTCTGGTCCGGTCTAATACTCTCTTGCACGCGGACTATCACTCGCCTATGCCCGCAGCCTGGTTCCCAGGATCCTGGCTACCAGCTTTCCAAAGAACGAGGCATACTCTGACGTTCACAATCTTCCCAATCAACCTCAGCTTGGAGAGTAGTCTTGTCCCAGTTCGTCTTGCCAGTGTCCCACGGCGTTCTTGTCTTAAAAACTGCTCCAATTTACGTAGAAAGGCGCAATACCGATATTCCTGTGTTGATGATGAGATATGACACAATCTCTCACCATGGACCCTTTTCTACCTCCATGCTCTCACTAAGTTCCTAGCGTGTTGCTTGTGTCCAGGATAGTTGTACAATGCACGCTCCACAACCAGGCATGTAACGGAAAGATTTCAAAGATAATGACCCGAGCGTTGATTGGCCCTCTTTTCAAACCCCAACAAAGAGAAATGCATGCAATTGGCTGGTCTGGTTTACAGGTCACCGCAGGAATAATGATATACAAAGAGTTGTGAAATGTCCCGCTTGTCTATTATGTAAAAGTTGCAACGCACACTAATAAAAAACATAGGCTATAAAATAGTCTGGAATGTTATCATCAACACATAATTTGCAGTTTACCCGTGTAATGTTTTCAACTTCGTGTTCTTAAAGTATAAAAATTAAATATAACCAAGGAAGTTAAACCTCTCTTATATAAAAACAAACAAACAAGGTAAATAAGACATAGGCGCCGTCTCGTCTCTGACCATGACACCACAATACACATCTTACAACAATGTACAAGTAAACTATGCATCTTTTGCCTCTTCCAAAAAATTATTTTTACACTAAAGTGGGCTGATATTTGAAAAAACACCAGAGCGGTCCCTCTCATTATCAAAGAAAACGACCATGTTTCCAAAGGTGAAATATGTCAAGGTCGAAGGTTCCCAATAGACTAGTTTGGTAAAATTCTGATCAGTAATTGTGTTGTTGTTTTTGCCCACTGTAGATTCAATATGGTGCCGGTATAATGAGGCGTTAATATATGCGGGGAGACGATGGACCACACAAAGAAATCTACTCATTGTTCATAGCAAGGGTTATAGTTACAAATATATACAGGGATACACTTAGACCCCATTCATACCAAGGACGTTATATCATAACCTAGTTGAAGCTCCATGTTCATATAAAATCCTTGTTCATACCAAGCTTTATATATCCTTCTAGATTCTTTAGCAGAGTTTATATAAGCCTGGCGTGGCCCAAAAGTCAACCAGACTCTGGCGAGGGCGAGTTTATAGCAGACATCGGCCCCCAAACAACATTTATTCTATTCACCAACTTTTAATGTAACGCTGATTTCCTCTACCATCCAATCTAGATGTCTTGTCTTTGTGTTGCCTGTTACCTACAACGTTTTTAGGTAGTAATTCGGTTCATGGAACGAACTCATGTTTAGGTAGATTTCGGGAGTGAAAATAATATTGTTTTCTAACCAGCATTTTGCCCGTTCTTCTTACCGGCTTTGAAAACACATGTACGCATTTGCGAAACGATCTACATGTATGGTGACCCCTTATTGTTTGGCAGTACTTGCGACGTGTGACGTGTGCAGGCCCGTATATTCCCGTACACACGACTAATTACCAGGTGTCCGGGCGTGTCCGGAGGAATCACAGACCCGCACACGCCGTGGCCGACATTTCCTGCACACACCCGGACACACCCGGACACGCCAAGTTTCACGGGACATGTACAGGTCCGGAAACGTCCGGATATTCCGATTTTTGAGCAGTGTAGTGGCTGTACCTGTCCCTGAAAGTAGGCCATATTCTTCACTTGTCCACTAATGCAAAATATTGGCTATCTTTGGGAGTCTAACATGAAAAAGGAAAGGTTTTAATTCTTCTGTCTCTAATTTTGCCAGATCTATGCCTTGGGTTGTTTATGAAATAGTTAGCACCAACGTTTGCATGATATAGTTGTAGCAATGTGGCTGTTATTGAACGTATGCCATTTTATCTTAATTTGATGATAACAGTCTTATACAGTCATATTTAGCGTCCCCACATTATTGACTCTCGAAGACTTGACTTGTTTCTATATTTGAATAAATATAATACATCCCTGCGCATCTTTCTAATATGTAGTCTATCACTCTATGTCTATGTCTTTGTATAACTATGTCTATGTGGAAACATGCAATTCAGGTGGTGCTAAATATTTTATAAACAACCCAAGGCATAGATCTGGCAAAATTAGAGACAGAAGAATTAAAACCTTTCCTTTTTCATATTAGACTCCCAAAGATAGCCAATATTTTGCATTAGTGGACAAGTGAAGAATATGGCCTACTTTCAGGGACAGGTACAGCCACTAGAACACAGGAATCTGACCTATGCAAACATGCATTTCATAGACAATATATAGGTTTACATTCAGTGTAAATTTAAATAGCAAAACAGTTTACTGTAGAGACTTATGAGAGTCAAAAGATAGGACAAGATGACATGAAAATATGCAAATTGTGCTACTAGTGCGTAGCAGCAAAACAAGAACCCAGACTTTGCAAGTACGCATTCCACAGAGTACATATTATTTTATGTTGTAAATAGATTTCAAGTACAGAACTAGTTTAGTTTGGAACTTATGTCAGTTCAAAAGTAGCACAAAATGACATACTATCAAAATAATGAAAACTGACCCACTTTAAAGGACAAGTGCGTAGCAATGAAACAAGAACCCAAACTTTGCAAGCATGCATTTCATAGACAATTTGTTATTTTATATTCTAAGTAACCTTCAAGTAAAGAACTAGTTGGTTTGTAACTTATGCTAGGTCAAAGATAGCACAAAATGGCATATTATCAAAATAACAAAAACTGACCTACTTTTAGGCATTGCTCTGATCAGCACATCTTGCTCTTGTCTTGTCGTTACACCAAATCACTGATCAGTTATAGTGCCCTAAAGTTAGCCAATTTCTATGTTTTGTACATGCCAAAATCTGGACAAATGCCCTGAAAACTTCTTTGGCCCGTTGCCATGGCAACAAGGGGTTCTGAGCAAAAAGAAAGCTATTCTGAGGGGTTATGTACCAAGTACTATCACTGTGCAAAAAATGACCTAAATCGATTTTTTGACCGGTGCCACCATTGTTTGATCCTTACTCTTAATATAGCTCTTAATATAGCTGCGATAAGAGTGGTGTCATCAGTTGTCATGTAGCTGAAAAATGGGATCGAAACTTTTCAGCTCATCCATCACAAACTCAAGAAATATTTTGAAAAGGACAGGTGACAAGAAGCAACCCTGTCTGACTCCCACTCCCACCTGGAACCAACTGGTGATTTGCCTGTTGATAATGACAGCACACTGAGTGTTTTAGATATAATATAAACATATAAATATTGTGAACTAGTACAAATTCTTTAGCTTCTACCAGGCTTTAGTATGGAAAATAATGGATGTTTACAAAATAGGCTAAAGAGTATCCCAGAGAACTTACCTGGCTTGAGTACCGTTGACAGCTTTTCCCTCTAGCCCAGGAACACCTTTGTGATACAATTTGATCATTTGTGTAACGCGTTTACTTATAATATTTTTTAGACACCTAGTGATCCTTTTATATAAACAAAAGTCATGTCTGCTACAATGATAGGAAAATTCCTTGGGTTTAGTTTTGAAATAGGGCATTATTATGACGATCTGAACGTGTAAACTGTTTGATGCAACGCCAGTTTAATTTCTTCTGTTTTGACTGATATCAATGGCCAAAAAGCAGAACGAAAAACCAATGAGAAAATTGTCAGAACACCTCATAACTTCAGATGCCAGTGCGCTTCAGAGATATCAGCGATAAAGTGATTGACAGAGATCTTTGTGTAGTATGCTAATGACGGCCCGAAGGTAAAAATACCAAGATTAAGACTTTGATGTTCCGAGTATCAAAATGTGTACATGCTGCTTATCTTGGTAAAATTTACAAACCTACTAACTGCGTAACTCCTGACATACGACTGTGACCGCTACCTTCACATATAATCATAAGTGCAATATTTGTTTAAAATTCTGCAGCAGAAAGAGACGTTCCAGATTATTGTTGGGTTCACTACGTAATCTCCTTAGGGTCCAAATACCAATGTCTTAAAGATGAATAGAGCCAGACATTATAATTATGGCAAGTAATGGAGTATGAATCGCGCCATCCTGTCTGTGACATTAAGGAGAACAAAAGAGGCAGAGTCACAATAGATGTCTAAGGCGTCACCGGCGAAGACTACGTGACTAATTATAAGGGGCGTGAGCGCATGTACGTGTGCAATGTGAGATCTGGCCGCGTGAGATTTTTTTCTTTAATTCAAGATGATGATAAATTAAACAAAAGCTTAAAATACGAAACAATCGATCAATTGTGTTTAGATACAATGATTTTTTTCAATGTACGAAACTAAAAACAAGCCAGTGGCACACTTTTGTACATGGCTAACAAATGCACCACCACATTCTCCTAAATGTGCGACGGTAGTAGGCACATAGATACGTACAGGATTTTGTTGAGGATGATTCTAGAAGAACCTAACTACTGTCAATTTTAATTGTATACGGGTCATTGGTATTGAATGTGTCTGGCTTACCTGTAACGACCTTAATGGATCTACCGTCTGCATACCTAGATAAATTTGCATCAGAAAGAAGTTTTTGCAGGAGCCAACCAGAGAAAGATACGTCTTCATAGTTAAACTTTCTCCGCCCATTTTCATCGTAATTCTTTGGATTTGTTATAAAAAGGGGACGCTACCGGCCATGTGCAGGCAGTTTGGTGAAGAAGAGACACCGGTTAGATCGTCGAGTCCACCCAATCGTCAGCTGCCCAGAAGAATCAAGACATCAGTGAGAGGCAAGAAGTTTTCTCCGGCAGTCCAGGTAGGAATATTCCATTCGCCTTTACAATTTCCCTACAGAGATGGTAAAATCTATTATCAGTGCATTCAAACGATATCCCCTAGCTGTTAACTAGATATCCCCCGAATCGTGAGAAAGCATTTGTCGGTACATTTGTCGTTTGTTTGTAAGACCATGTCAACTCAGCCAATCAGAGTGCGTTACGTTATCGAGGATGGGCCCCCATATGTGTTGGATTTGGGGCCGGTCACTATTTTGCTGCGTACACAAGTTATGTCCATCAGGATTGAATTTTTGATCTGGGCCTCGCACCGCTCAAAACCACATTTTTCAGTACAATTTACAAAAAAAAAATCCGAAACACACTGGCAAAAGGGGCAAGTCTCCTTCTTTTGTACGATTTACCGATCATTTCTTAACAGCACAGTGAACAGGGCAGGTCAAGTCATTTATCGGTTTTTTTTCAGTACAATTTACAAAAAAAATTCTAAAACGCACTGGCAACAGGGCAGATCAAGTCAGCTGTCCGCTTATTTTGTAGGATTTACCGATCATTTCTTAACAGCACAGTGAACAGGGCAGGTCAAGTCATTTATCGGTTTTTTTTCAGTACAATTTACAAAAAAAAAATTCTAAAACGCACTGGCAACAGGGCAGATCAAGTCAGCTGTCCGCTTATTTTGTACGATTTACCGATCATTTCTTAACAGCACAGTGAACAGGGCAGGTCAAGCCAGTTGTCATCTTTTTTCTGTACAATTTACCAAAAATTTGTTAACCGCGCGCACCAGCGACAGGCAGATCAAGCCAGTTGTAGCCCTATTTTCTGTACAATTTACCAAATATTTCTAAAACGCACTGTCAACAGGGTAAGTCAATGCAATATCGCCTTTTTTTTGTACAATTTATCAATGATTTCTTAACCGCGCCGGGAACAGGTCAGGTCAAGTCAGTTGTCGCCTTTATCTGTACGATTTACCAAAAATTTCTTTTAACCGCAAATGAACAGGGTAGGTCCAGTCAGCTGTCTCTTTTTTTTTCTGTACGATTTTTTGATAGTTTCTCAACCGCACTAGCAACAGAGGAGGTCACGTCAGCTGTCGATTTTTTTTTTCTGTACGATTTATCGATGGTTTCTTAACCGCACTGGAAACAGGTCAAATCAAGTCAGTATACGTAGTTGCCTTTATCTGTACGACTTACCGAAAATTTGTTTTAACCGGAACAGCAACAGGGCGGGTCAAATCGATTGCTGTGTTTTTTTGTACAATTAATCAATGATTTCTTAACCGAACTAGCAACAGTGCAAAACAAGCCAGCTGTCGCCTTTTACGATTTACCGATGGTTTGTAAACCGCACTGGCAACAGGGAAATAAGCTCTCGCTTTTTTCCCGCACTATTTATCGATGGTTTCTTAACCGCACTGACAAATGGGCAGGTCAAGTCGGTTGTCGCCTTTTTCTCTTCGATTTATTAAAAATTTCTTAACCGCACCTGGAACAGAGGAGGTCAAGTCAGTACTTTTTCTGTACGATTTATCGATAATTTGTTAATCGCACTAGCAAAATGGCAGGTCAAGCCAGCTGTAGCCTTTTTTTCCGTATACGATTTTTTCGATGTTTTTTTTAACCGCACCAGCAACAGGGCAGGTCAAGTCAGTTGTCGACTTTTTATGTACGATTTACAGAAAATTTCTTTTGACCACAACAGCAACAGGATAGGTCAAACTATTTTTTCCCTTTTCTGTACAATTAGTCAATGATTTCTTAACCGCACCAACGACAGGGCAGGTCAAGTCAGTTTTCGCTATTTTTTGTAAAATTTACCGACTATTTCCTGACCGCACCGATAACAGGGTACGTCAAGAGAGTTTTCTTAAAAATTTACTGAAAATTTCTAAACATCACCGCCAGCATGGTAGGTCAAATCAATTGATGCCTTTTCTGTACGATTTTTCAATTTCTTAACCACAATAGCAACAAGATAATCCAAGCTAACTGTCGCCTTTTCCTTATAAGATTGATAAAGTCAGTTGTAGCCTTTTTCTGTACGATTTACCGATGATTTCCTAACCGTACCGGCCACAGGGCATGTCATGTCAGTTGTCGACTTTTTTTCTTTACAATTTATCGATATTGTTTTTAATCGCAACAACGACAGGGCAGGTCAAGGTTTCGCATTTTCTCTACAATTTAATGAAAATTTCTTGAACAACTGAACATAGCAGGTCAAGTCAGTTGTAGCCTTTTTCTGTACAATTTATTTTTATAATTACCGAAAATGTCTTAAACGCATAGCAGCAGAGCACTTCAAGTCAGTTTTCGATTTTTTTTGTACAATTTACCGAGGATGTCCTAACCAAAACAGAAACATTTGCAGATATTTATTACCTTTACCAAGAAGGTTATGTCTTTAGGGGCATTCGTGTGTGTGTGTATATATATATATATATATATATATATATATATATATATATATATATATATATATATATATATATATATATGTGTGTGTGTGTGTGTGTGTGTGTGTGTGTGTGTGTGTGTGTGTGTGTGTGTAAATACGATAGCTTGAGGAGGTCTTGATGGGTTGTCTTCATATTTAGTAGGTAATATTTAGTAAGACCTCAAAGTGATTAGATTTGGGGCCACCTGGCAGCTTGTCATGATACTGCAGCAGAACTTCAAGTTTTGATAGCTCATGATCTTTTGATATCCCATGAGCTTGTTTTATGGCTATAAGAAAAGTTGGGTGTCTCCAGATCTTTTAAAGTTTTCAGAAGTCCATGTCAGCCCCGTCCTTCTGGCCAAGTCGTTCTTGCTGGATGCCAGTATGGATCCTCAATATTTTCATATGTACGTAGCTTAAAACCATGCTTGTACTATAAAACCACACAATAAATTCAGCTAATGTAAACTTACAGACCTCAGTCTAGCTTTGACTATGGTAGGGTTAACATGTGCCTAGCTAAGATAGAGACCAAGACACGTTACTATTTAAGACAGTTTAAAATATAAATACATGAGATAAGGAATTGAATCATCTAATCCAGAATGTAATGGCAACACTGGCTTGCCGAACTCTGCCTGGTAGTGTCAGACATTGGCTCACAGTTATTTGAACAGCGGTCTACATGACTTATATTGTAAGATCACAACAATTGACCAGACTAGTAAATCAAGCAGCCAGGATTATTACTGGGTGATCACTCAAATATAGTGTACCTACAGAAACCCTGCTTGCAGAGGCTGGTATGGTACCACTGGCCGTACGAAAAGCAGAATTTCCACAAGTTTCCAAGCTGGGACACGTTGGTGAAACCTGACATGTCCTAGTCGTGTACATAAGTTTCCACGGGTGTCCCATCCTGGCGTGTCCCATGTAGTAAACCCGTGCACCCGTGCACACAATGGGACACGCGAAGTGTCCAGGATTTCCCACTGTTGGAAACGTCTCGTGTCCTGACTAATTATCGTCACAATGGAGTATCCATCCTGTGAAAATAGGCACGGCAATCTATAAGCAGTTTTGTTGTGTTTGTTTACGTATTGCCATGGGACTTTGCGAGTCTGGCTATGACCCATACAGAGCAGACTATTTTGCGTCCACACCAGGCTATACAGATTGACCGCCGCTAAAGAATCTAGCAGGATATACAAAGCTTGGTATGAACGCCGGGGTCTAAGAGTTTGCCGAAGTTTATACTAGTACATAGCCCTACAGCGCATGAATGTACAATAAAAATAATTATCGCTCCGCTTTAGTAAATTTTCTGGTAGAAATGGCGTGAACCCCTGATACATTTTGGCGTATACTATCGGTAAATCAAGAAAGCACGCCGACGGACGCCGCGATAGAGTGTTAGATAAAATTTGGAACACGTTGTTGTGAACGAAAAGAAATAGCTGAAGATAATAAACTAAAGACTTGCTCACGCGCGATCGTCTGTAGCGCGTTTTGGTTTGGGTGCCAAATTATAAACTTAGCCTAGAAGTGCAGGGGATGTGCAAGTTTGAAATTTCTACTGCAAAAAAAATTGTTTATTAGTGGAAGTCATAAGTGATCATGATTAGTTTTTTGTTTAACTAAGAGATATTGTAATGCTTCGCAGTATTTTTCCGATGTATCTGTTTCCAAACTTACTTGAATATTAGAATATCTACTATAACGGTTGCTAACTAACAATGTACAGAATTATTTGTCTGGTAGCTCAGCTTTCTGCATAAATTAACGCCTTATTATGTCGGCGCCATATTGGATCTACGGTATATAATACTAGTAGGCAAAAAAAAAACACAATTACTGGTCAGAATTTTCCCAAACTAGGCTATTGGATAACCTCGACCTTGATATATTTCACTTGGAAACATGTCCGTTTTCGTTGGTGATGAAGGAGACCCCCTTGGCGTTTTTCAAATATTTGCCCACTGTTGTGTAAAAATGATTTTTTGAAAGAGACAAAAGATGCTAGGTTTACCTGTACGTTGTTGTTAGATGTGTATTGTGGGGTAATGGTCAGACGAGATGGCGCCAGTATGTTAAAAAATATCCCTGTTTACCATGTTTGGTTTTTGTAAAGGAGCCTTAATTTAACTTTCTTGTTTTTATTTCATTTTCTTGAACAAGAAGTTGAAAACATTACACAGGTAAACTTGCATATGGATTATGTGTTACGCATGGTAACATTTCGGCGCATTTTGGCGTAAGATTAGCCTATGGGGTTTATTGTTGTTATAGCGCGAATCTTTTTCACAATAGACAACTGGGACATTTCACAGCTCTTTGTGTCGATCGTTATTCTTGCAGTGATCTGTAAACCCTGACAGCCAATTGCATGCATTTCTTCTTGTATGTGGTTTGAAAAGGGGGCCAATCAACGCTCGCGCTCTATTTTTGAAATCTGTCAGTTAGCACGCCGGGTTGTGTAACGTGCATTCTACAGTTCTCCTGGACACAAGCAACACGCTAGGACTTAGTGAGAGACTGGGAAACTTGTCTACATCAACACCGAGGAATATCGACATGGCGTCATTCTACGTTTACTTGTAGCTGTTTCCTAGCATCTACCAGGCTGCGGGAAGCGGCTGGAACCGAAGCGGCAAACTGTTTTCTCCAGCAGCACCAACTCCCTTGGCATGCTATCTCTCCATTGGGCCGATTTCTACTCTTTCCAGCTGCTTCTCGAAGCCTGGTAGAGGCTTGCTGTTTCCAAGACAAGAACGCCGCGGGACATTACGCGGGGCAATACGAACGGGGCTAGACTTCTCTCCAGACAGAGGTTGATTGGGAAGATTGTGAACTTCAGTCTATGTCCCGTTTTTTTTAAAGTCGGTAGCCAACCCTTGGGAGACTAGGCAAGACGAGCTGAGGAAGGATTCCAACGACTGGAGACTCATATTTGCTCCCGAGACTGTCATCGTCTACCTGCCATACGTAGAAGGACGAATAGGCCGAGACCTACATGTACAGTTTGTTTCAGATGAGCCTGTGCTGAGAGACTCGCCAAAGCACACTGAAAATTTGGGAGGTGCATAAAATACATACAGATCGGAACCTCCTGATGACCAGTTCGCAACCAAAAAACACTAGCACACACTCACACAAAGCCCAAGCACCATTTACAACTAATAAAGGCAACAAAATATCAAAACAAGGGGGGGGGTAAGGGGGATAGGAGGCCATGATGCTACTTTCCATTACAAAAGGTATATTTGAGGCGTGGCCGGGTGTGTCGGGTCGTCTCGCGCATGCGCATTTGGTTTCACAAAGTTGGGGAGATAATTGCGATAATTGCCGCTAAATTATGCATAAGTCATTCGTGGAACAAAGACAAACACCTGAAGTTTCCACACGTGTACACACTCAGGTATCCCGACGATGTGCACGTAAATTTCCGCCGTAGGACACGAAATGGACATTTGAGCGGTCCGTTTCCCACGTTTTCCACAAGTTTCCCACAGCGGACACGCCGCGTGTGCACCTTGGAAATCATTGGAAACTCGCGGAAACTTTCCTAGTGAGTATACACAGATATCCACGAGGGAAATCTCGGTTTTCGTCCGGTGTGGTCTTATATAGTTAAAACCTTATCATCTTTTTAAGTGTTTTTGTTTGTTAACGAATGTTGATTTAACAAAAGTACAAAAAGGACGATTCTATCTATTTTTATCCTTTCTCGTAAACATAACACAACGCTAACAATCAGTGGAGACGTTGCTCCTGTAAACTTTACACAGTACTTACTATACTGTCAATGCAATCTCAAATAAATGTCACAGGTGCTGAATAAATAATGACTTCATAGGAGCTCGGCCGAGGCCCGTAGAACCTTCGTCCGACACGGGTGCACGGAGCTCGCTCGAAGCACGCTTGATTAAAAAAACTTCACGCAAGTCGGGCGAGGTACGGAAGAGGGTCGCCCGAATATTTCGCAAGCTCGCGCGAGGGTCGACCGTATTCAGCGACCATCGCCCAATTTTCGAAGACGAAGAACGGCCGAGACTCGTGGGATGTACGTCCGAATATCGGTCGACTCTCGGCCGTACAGGGGCGAGCTACGGGCGACCTGGAAACGAGCTCTGCGACTTCAAAAATCGCCGGCGACTAGTCGCTGATGTTAAGAACACGTTTCGCGTGTCAGCGAGCTTCGGTCGACTCCAAAAAATCGCCGGCGATCCCGAAAATTCGCGCAATGCTCGACGGAACACCGGGCGTACTACGGCCGTAAATGTCGCTTAGAGCTCGCCAACTAGTCGGCCGATCGATTTACGCGCAATGTGACAGGGGCATTAGCAACAATTTCTTAGGTAGGCCGTGTAAAGTTCGTCGTCATTTTTCTTGTATTACATTTACCGATTTTTTTCCATCATCCCGGCAATATGCCGCGTCAAGTTCGTCGTCGTCTTTTTGCAGTAAATTTACAGATAATGTCTTCACCACCCTTGTAATAGTCCGCGTCAAGTTCGTCGTCTTTTTCTTGCAGTAAGTTAATTGCTTCACCACACCGGCAATAATCCGCGTCAAATTCGTTGTCTTCAATGCAGTAAATCTACCGATAATTAATTGTTTCACCACACAGGCAATATGCCGCATCAAGTTCGTCGACTTTTTCTTGCAGTAAATTTGCCGATAGTTTCTTTACCACACTGGCAATAGGCCGCGTCAAGCTCGTCGTCTTAAATGTAGTAAATTTACCGATAGTTTCTTTACCACACCGGCAATAGGCCGCGTCAAGTTTGCCTTTTCTTTTCAGCATTTTACCGTTAAGTTCTTCACCACACCGGCATCTGGCCGCGTTACTTTCATCATCTTTCACTTGTTGTATATTTACCGATAATTTCTTCACACCGGCAACAGGGCGCTTGAAGTTCATCGTCTTTTTCTTGCAGTAAATTTACCGATAGTTTTTTTCACCACACCACACAAGTTTGTTGTCCCTTTTTCTTGCAGTAAAGAAATTTAAAAATAATCTAAATAAATCTAAATAAATGTACTCTCTCTGCTCATTGTCTCATCGCCGCCGTCGGCCATGGCGACGGTGTGAGCTGGTTCAGAACCGTTTCAGAGGTGACGGAGCTCATTGAGCTCATTGCGCTCCCTGCGCGCTCTCAGGGCGACATTGTCGCTGACTCGGCTTGCGCTCCGGCCAATTTTAGGTTAAAGAGACAGCGTGGTGAGAGCGCCGTCATAGTGGAATGGGGTCATTAATCAGGTCACGCATCATCGGTGATATCGGCCGCGGTGAGATGCCGCAGCTGCCAAATACATTATAGAATAAATTAGAATCAAGATGAAAAATACCTTATATCATCTACTTCTTCAAGTAACTACACATCTATACCAAGACGTTGTATATTTTAATTTTTAAATTTTATTAATTAATTAAATTTAAAAATTGAATTCCGTATGTTCCTTGACAGGCTAACTACAAGCCCAGAGGACACCATGAGGTACCTCCTGTTAGTAGTCATCACGCTGCTTTGTGTGGCCCTGGTGACATCGATAGGCCCGAGGCGGACTCCACCGAGGCGAACCCCCCCGAGGCGGAGTGTCCGAATGCGAACTTCAGTCCCTACGCATGCGCCACATCCACATCCACAAACGAGGCAACCGTTACATGGTAGGAAAACAAGCCCATTATAAGTCTAACTGGCAGAGAATTAGTATTTACACAAGGCAGATGGTGTAGTTGATAAAATGGTTAGAAGTAAAAGGAAATTTGTATACAAGGTACCAGTATACGTGAAAAAAATGTTTTTGACGTATTTAGATAATACGAAAATGTTTTTCTCTAATTTGTGTGGCATTTATTCCATTAAGCATTATAAAACGATAAATGTCTAACCATATTGAACTTTGTTTGAATAGGACATCACCCTACCTGCCAAGATCTGCCCAGTGGCACCTACCCCGACCTGGAGGACTGCACCAAGTTTTACATGTGCAGCAATGGAATATCATCGAGTTTTTCCTGTCCAGACGGTCTCCTTTTTGACATCAAAACCTTGCGATGTGAGTGGCCTGAAGAAGCAACATGCGGTACGTCATCTAGTTAATACCTTAGCCAAGAATTGACGAAGGTTATGTTTTCCTGGCCGTGTGTCTGTGTGTCTGTGTGTCTGTCCGTCTGTCAACAGCATAACTCATGAAAGATTAGATGGATTATCTTGATATTTGATGGGTGGGTAGGTCTCGATGAGAGCTCGAAATGATTCGATTTTGGATCCCCTAGCGGCTTGTTATGGTACTGCAGCTGAACTTCCGGTTTTGATAACTAATGATCTAGACATGTTAGGGTGACGAAATTTGCATGGTGGCTACGAGTAGCTCGTGTGCTGGGGAAGAAGTGACGTGAGTTTGGTCCCCCTAGCGGCTTGCTCTAGAACTACAGTGCTACCTGTTTGAAAATATTCAGAAGAGGATAACTCAAGAACCGGTTGAAGGATCGTCATGATTTTTGGAATTCAATTAGCTTATGTAATGCTTAATGTAATTATGTGACAGTTATGCAAATATGGATGTGATTTGCATAATTTACGGGGAAATTTTATAAATTACTAGTAGCTGCATTCCATCATAGGACTATTGAAGCTTGTGACATTGGTAATTGAGAACGAGATAAACACAGGCAGATATTGATTATGTAAATGAAGACTAAATTTGCATAATTAATGGAAAATGTTATAATTCTGTAATGATAACTGCCTGGAATTTCATACTTATGGTATTTGAAAGTTCATTGAAGGTCAACATCATTAAACATAATGTATTCAAATTAGGGTATCATTTGCATAATTTATAAGGAAATGCTAGAATGGCATTGTTTGTACATATAAGACTGTCGTTTGGCTGAGAATATGATAAACTGATATAATTTATGAAAATTAGGATGCTATCTGCACAATCAGGGGGAATGATTTGTCAGCCATAAAGATTAACATCATTCAATGGCGAAGGTATGAGATCGGGGAACTCTAGTTCAGTATGTGTTGTAATCGCTCTGAAATTTTTGGGATATTTAAACCCCATAATTCTTTGTTCATAGTATTTGTAATATATCATTCAAATGCGATGAAATGTAATGCACCTTTTACTTTATATATGTTGTTTCCTAATGTAACATCCCTTTGTATGTATTTTTTATCAGCGACATCCGTGAAAGAAAAGAAACGTACACCTGCACCATTACCTACCAAGAAAATTTACAGTTCAGGTGAGTAGATGACAGTTCCTTTTCTGTTGAGGCCCTATATCTTGGAACTTCTTTTATTGCCAGACTTATTATTACTACTTAGTATCCTTTTGCCCTGATCGCTTACACACAACTTCGAATAAGGGATGATCTGTTAATTGTTCCTTTTTTACTAGATGGACAGGCAATCAAACCAACGAAGATATGTAAGTGGCAAAGCAAGTGGCGGTAACAAAAAATATTCAAAAAATTAAAAAAATATTGAAGCAGATAATCTTGACAAATGAGTGAGTGCCTAGGTTGTAGAATTTAAAAAAATAATATCATTCATAAAGCGCCTCTTTGTAGTGGAATCTTAGAACTGCCATGTACATCTCTTATTCATTAGGTTTTTAACGCTATATAGATCATACATCTTGGTAAGGCAGTACAGGCAAAGGCCCAGGTGCAGGCACAAAACTTATTAAGCAAGAGGATTGGTATATGGTTTTTCTGAAGAAAAACTAATAAATTTTAAATAAAAATTTCGGTTATAATGGCGGTTCATCACGTAATAACAAATGCTGTTTTAGTATTAATTTCCCCCTACTCCAAATAACAAGGCCAGATGGTCACCAGATGGCCCAGATGGGCACTCTAGACAAGTAGTTAATCAAAATTTAAAAGTTCTTCTATCAGTTTGTGAATACCTTCGAGAAGAACTCAAAGCAAAATCAGCATGATTCTATACAGAAACGACTGCCAAAACTGTAAAACTGAAAAGCACTGTATGGGGGTTTCCGGAAAAAGAAATAGAATTA
>NW_017804290.1:15308-20392 GCF_001625305.1 Branchiostoma belcheri | reverse complement strand
ATAGGTACAGTGGGGATGCTGGTGATGGTATGTGGTACCATAAGGGTAGGAAATTCAGTGCTCACTCTGCCCTGAATGCTGCCTATTTCCAGCCAGAGGACTATCATGGTGATGACACAGGGTATGGTGCTTACTGGTATCACTGGAAAGCTACCTACTACTACTCACTGAAGGTCACCAAGATGATGGTGCGACCTCAAAACTTTATCCGCAAACTGTAACAGTTACTGAAGTGCGGATTCTTCTCTCAGTTAAACTAACACACAATGTCACAAAACATGTGGTGAGAGATGTGGCCGTGTATGAATATTACCTGATTATTATAAAACAATATTCGATCATATCTAATATGATCACAGACATGAATATCATATCTAATATGATCACAGATATGAATTCAGTATATATTATAATATAATAAAATTATTATATATTAACCAGTGCTATACAGATGGGAGCAACATAATGATGTCACATTCAAAATTGGTATAACAGCTTCGAAAAGGTGGTAACACCTGTTCTGCCATACCCTCCATTGTTATGTTGAAGCTTTGTGAATAAGGCCGTGTCTGAACGGAATCACCCAAGGCGGTTTACATGTGGTTTACCCCGAAGCCGGTTTCAATTGGCTCCATCTGAACGCTCCGAAATCACATTGAAAGCGCCTCGATCCCAAGCCACTTCTAGGGCCGTGTCTAAAGGGAATCACCCAAGGCAGTTTACATGTGGTTTACCCCGAAGCCGGTTTCAAGTGGCTCCATGTGAACGCTCCGAAATCACATTGAAAGCGCCTCGAGCCCAAGCCACTTCTAGAGGTGGTTTCGAATCGGTTTCCCCGCATCGCGATTTGCGTCTGAACGCAATGTGATTTCAATGTGACTTCGCCTGGTCATGGATTACGGGGTGATATTTCTTTATTTATATGCAATACCAACTTTTACGTGGCAGCAACTTAAAGAGCAGTAATGGTCCAATAATGAATGAATGAAGACCTTTATTGTACGCAAATACCCTCTGGGTTCAGTACAGGTCACAGGAAAGACGTCACAGCTTGCAATGAATATATACAATGTACAAGCTAGTGCTAATTCTATGTACTATGGACATATAGTCTAATAATTTACGATAATTTGGTTTCTTCTCGCTTCTTAGTAATGATGTAGATATAAGTACAGATGTGTTTTATAATCGAAGGTTTGTCTAAAATCAACAGAAATATGAACTTATCTGTGTTGCTAAGATGTATGAAATGGGGAAACATACATTGCAATAGTTCATAAAGCTCTGCTCTCTCTTCGTTGTATAAACTACATTCTAATACAAAGTGTTCCTCATCCTCTATCCTATTTAGATTACAATACCTACATATTCGTTGTTCCAGGGGAGTGCGGTTATGGCGTCCGGTTTCAATGTGTAGTTTGTGGCAGCTTATCCTGAGTTTTGTAGTGGCGGTCCTATGTCGTACATTGTCGAGATTTAGATACTTTTCTCCATTATACATTGTCTTGAACAGTCTGTACGATCTCAATTTGTTTCTAGCAGCTCCGCCTTTGTTATCATTGTGTATTTCTTTTAGGAACTTTTGGAAATGGATGTCTTTCAGGCGTTGGTTGATGGAATTAATAATATAGGACGTATCTGTGTTTTGTGATAAAGTGCAATGCCAGATATAACCAAAACCACACTCCTCTAAGGACTTCCGAACTCCTGAGGCCCAACATTTGGCTCCAGTTTTGTCTAAGGCTATCTGACAAGATAGAGCATCGAACTGGAAACTGTCGACAGGCACTTTTTGGCGAAGTCTAATGAGGTGTTTGATAGCATTTAGAGAGGCTTCTACTTGAATGGGAAACCTCCCTAGTTCCGCTCTTGCAGCGAGACCGCATGCTGATCTCGGAACGTGAAGGGCTTGCTTACAGAATTTTAGATGAATTGATTCTATAGGGCAGGAATTGGAACTATTAGCTGAGCCCCAGATCTCCGACCCGTAAAGAATTACGGGCTTTACACAACTGTCAAAAAGTTTGTTCCTAACAGCTACAGGTGCGTCAACTTTGTTTAGTGATTGGTTCATGGCCGAATAAAGCTTTTTAGTCCTTTACTGCGAAGATGTTTCTTATTCGCCTTGAAGGTGCCCGCGGAGTTGACAACAATGCCTAAATAACAATAAGATGTGACTATTTCAACTAAATTATCCATATAGGTGAAAAATAATTCTTTTGGAAGACGACCCCCCTTAGTGAAAACAATGATTTTTGTTTTCCTAAGGTTCACATTTAGTTTCCAGATATGACAGTAACTTTCTAGTCTATCTAATGAAGACTGTAATCCTTGCTTGGACTCAGAAAGAATTACTAAATCGTCTGCATAGAGTAGACAAGGAACTCGCTTACTGTGCATAATTGGAGGGTTACAGGCATCATTATTAAATACAGAGGTGATGTCACTTAAAAATAAATTAAATAAAGTAGGACTTAGATTGCAGCCCTGTTTAACACCGCGAGTTGTAACGAAGGGCTCTGTTAGACCGTGGCTATATTTAACACGATTAGTGGTTTTTGAATACATGTCTTTGATTGTTTGTAGAAAATTACCCCCTATACCTAACTGGTTCAATTTGAAGATCAAACCGTTTCTCCAGATCGAATCAAAAGCCTTGCTAAAATCTACAAAGCATGCAAAAAGTCTAGAGTTTTTACTAATATACTTACTGACTAAGGTACTTAAACAAATAGGTTATCTGTCGTTCTGAAGTTTTTCTAAAACCTGCTTGGTGGGGTTTGAAAGGACTATTGTTTTCTGCAAAATTAACTAACCGAGTGTTTAAAATTGACGAGAACAATTTACCCAAACAGCTGATTATAGAAATGCCCCTGTAGTTGTCCGGAAGAGACGGATCTCCGGACTTGTGAATAGGGACAATGTGGCTCAGTGACCATTCCTGCGGGAAATACCCGTTTTGGAGACATTTATTGAAAAGTTGGAGAAGTGGAGCTTGAAGTATTAATTTACCGGATTTCAACATTTCATTTAAAACCATGTCGTTTCCGCTAGATTTGTTGTTATTTAGGTTTGAGATAGCAGCGTTTAATTCTTCCGGTGTTATTGGGGAGTCTAAAACGGACGGGTTTGTAGGGAATGACGATATATCTAGTTGGTCGCTTTCAGGAAGACAGGCATCTGTAGTATTGTTTGGGAGTTTGTCAAGGTTACTGAAGTGTTTAAACCAGTCTTCTTCTGTAATTTGGTTATTATCTTGTGATTTCTTTGGTTTTAGTTTGTTTATGATATTCCAAAAGGCACCTGGGTTTCTGTCTTTTAGGGAGGACAGCTGAGTCATGATATGATTGTGAAAGTCCCTTTTCTTCTTTTTTATTAATTTCTTATATTCTTTCTTTCTTCTAAAGCAGCTTCCCCTTATGATGGGATTGGACGGTTGTTTTGAGAGTAATGATGATAAGTTCTTCACCTCCCGTTTCAGTTCCACACAACTTTTGTCAAACCATTGTTTTGTTTGTATACGCTGAGAATGCTTTTTGCGATTACTTCTGATTGAAAGAGATTTAAAGCCAGCATCTCTCAATATAGAACTAAAATTCGAAACAAACATTTCTATTTCCTCCTTTGAGGTAATGTTGTTATTGTTTTGGTTTGAGAGTAGGTTCAATCTTGTGCTAAACTGGGGTTGGGAGAGGGTCAGAATGAATTTTTGAGTGGATTTATCGCTCCATTGAAAGCGTTTGGGGGAAGATTTCGTTTTATAATTAGATCTTTTCTTTGTTTCGTAATGATGATGATGTGCAGAATTCGAGTTGATATATACAGAGAGCATGCAATGGTCAGAAAAAACAGTTAGAGGGTGGACTCGAAATAATAATATGTTTTGAAGAAATGATTGACTGGAGATTATGTAATCAACCGTACTGCTAGCTGCCGTTCGGCTGGTGACAGGTAAAGTTACCTCGCAAATCACCCGCCACTCTGCCATTTAGTATTCTAAGATCTGCTTGAATGCACAGGTCCGATAAGAGTCGGCCAAATTTGTTGGGGGGGTGCTTTGTCCATGCTTTGTCTATCGCTGACGTGGTTTAATGAGGTAACAGGAAAATTGTTGTTGTTATCATTATTGTCTACATAATCAGGGAGATTGCCGACACGCGAATTTAGGTCGCCACCAAGCAGGATAAATCCCTCTGCTCCGTACATACTAATTTCTTCCTCTAATATTTCTAACACGTGATTATCGGCATTTTTGTGAGTGGTAGAATTACTGGGGCTTAAGTAAACGGAACATATAAATAAGTCCTTTGGGAGTCCAAATAAGCTGCGATCAATTTGTACCCACAGGACATCAGATGATTTCGAAGGTATTTTCTTGACATAATTTTTGTATTCATTTTTGTAGAAAAAAAGAATTCCCCCTGAGGAGCGTTTTGCACGTTTACTTTTTGTCCTAAACAAGTGGAAATAGCTGTAATTAGCGACGTTAATTTGAGTATCTTTTGTAGTCCAGGTTTCAAGTAGCGAGAAAAAGTCAAATTTACGTATTTCATCTATAAATTCTACGTCGTGTAGTTTTGTACCTAGGCCGTGAACATTCCAAAAGGCGAAGCACTTGCTTCTGCCATTTAAAGTTTTCATCAATAAAAAAGTTCAAGTAAAAATTGTTCAAGTAAAAATTGTGTCTTTTACCTTCTTCCTCGATATAACATTTTAACTTGGCTAAAACTTAAGTAAATGGCAAACTCTAAGACAACAACGACTAAAATATCAAATAACAACGTCTAAAATATCAAATAACAACGTCTAAAATATTGAGTTGATAGGGAAATAAAGATAACAATAATAATACATGTAGCATAAGATGGGGATAAGATGATAAGGGAAATGATCCCTTTTGAAGTTGAGTCTACTACAGTGAAAGCCTACTACTAATATGCTATTTAAGATGATCCTACCACATAGGGAACATGGGCGGCCACATTATGCTGGGGTGCCATGGCCAGGGTAGTGGACTCATCTTCGGCGGTGCGTGGCGGGACTGGTTCGGGATGTTGGGGCCGGGCTGGAGGAGGTCCCCAAGG
>NW_017804290.1:7402-11417 GCF_001625305.1 Branchiostoma belcheri | reverse complement strand
GCACAACGTTAGCGCTTGAAGTTGCTGTGGTGTTCTCCAGGTTTGTTGGTCTGGTGATGTTGTCTTTGTTGGCTTGTTGTCTGTCATTTCCCTCCATTTTTATGTTTGGCGGCGCGTCTTCGATGGGTTGGGTTTGGTTCATAAATCTCGGCTTCGCTAAGATCCGTTCCTTCCCGTACATAGTGGTCGCTCCATTAGCGCTAGTGCAGCCACATTTGAATGTGTAAAACTTAATGTCTACAGTCCCGTTTTGATTCGTTCATCAAAGTAGATTTTACTAAGGTATGACTTAACTAACTGATTGTGGAAGTACTACTTAGTACTGATGTAAACAAGAAACAATATACGCGCTCTGGTTGAGTTCATGGCATTTACATGAAACAAGGTGCTAATAGCCGCTAGTCGGTGACGCGTCAGCAGCCCTATGATTGGTCCCCGCTAGAAATCTACTGGATGTCATATAGTGTACACGATGGGGGGACCGGAGGGCCGGCGGGCTGGGCTCGAGGTTGGAGAGGTCTGATTCCGCGTGGGCTGATGGCGAGTGGGTGGGCGCGAAGGTGACTGGCGCTGCTTGCTTGTGGGAGCACCAATTACTACATCTCTGTATGAGCGGATCGGTGAGGGTTGATTACTAGCAAGCTGGCTCCTTCTGCCTTTGTATTCGCCCAGACCTATGAGGGGGTTCAGTGCTCTCTTAAAGTTAGCAGCCAGCACTCGAGTCCCATACCTGTTCAGATGGTAGCCATCTGAGGTGAACAGGGATTTCTTGATTGTCCATGAGCTGGAGAGGTTGGAGTTGTCTGTGATATGTACATAGCTTGTCTCATCCGCAACTACTTTTAAGAATGAGTTGATATCATCACCTATATCCACGAGGTGTGGGTCATCCCTTGGGAGAATGGGTGAGAAGACAAGATTGGTGCTGGGGTACTTGTCGTGGGCGACGTGGACGAGCCTCCGAAATCCCTCGGTTACTGTAGCAGCGTCGCGCGCGTCCCGGACATCATTTGTGCCGATATGAAACAGAATCACCTTAGGGGCAGGAAGGGCAGAGTTCTGAATGTAGCCCTCGGCTTCTGTTAGATTGAAAGTTACATCACTTTTGGCACTTCTGTCAGGGTATAGGATTTCAGGTTTGATTGCTTTTGTGTTGCTGTCGCCCAGGATTAACACGTCTAGCGGCTGCTCTTTGTTGTGATGATTCTGTGCCGCTGTCTCCAGACGTGATGTGTTCTCCATATTGTTCACACCCGGTTGTTTTGTACTTCTTCCATTGTTGCCTTGTTTGCGGCGTTTTGCACTTGTACTTGAAGTGTCAGCTTGTTTGTCGTCGTCATTGTCCAACACCTGGAAGCGGTTTTGCACATCAATAGTTGCGAATTCTTGTAGCAACTTTTCTGCGCGTTCTGCTGGTGAGGTATAGGTCTGGGTTTCCACAGACTGCGAAGGATTGGACGATTTTCGAACATTGATTGTTAGTTCCTCACATTTTTGCTGGAGCGATTCGACCTGTTTCTGGAGTTCAGACTTCACTTGCTTCAGATGGGCGACGTCTTCCATGAGTTGCTTCTTTTCTTGAGAAGACAACCCACCACACACATGATTGGCCTGAGATTTCATGTTAGTTTCCAACATAGAAATTCTTTGACATACAGAGTTTTCAAACTCAGCTCTGTCCGAGATGGAGCTGGCTAGGCAAGCCTCTAGCTTGGTTACGTTTTCCTGTATAACGGACACGTCAACTGGGGAGACTTGAATTGAAGTTGAAGTATTCAGTACATCTTGATCTCGCGTTACATTACAGTTCTCATCATATACGCTCTTCGGGGTTGTGGTACAAGTCAGGCAGTTTTCATCCGTCAGAGGCTGGTCGCAAGTTTGACACAGCGAGCGGCTATCAGACACGTCAGTTGGGACGGTCAAAACATCCGTAGATCTTGCCGACTCGGGTACGGGTGGGGGGCTAGCTTTACTTCCACTGATTTTCGTTCTGAGTTCATAGAAGACGTTGGAAAACCAAAGCAGGTAGGGAGAGCCTTGGATCAGGAGCTTTTGCGTCGTCTCATAAACTTTGATACTTACTGAACCGTGTTCTTCTTTGGTCTTGGCGTCAACAAACGGGAACTTGATGTGGTGACCATTCTTCCCCCCATTGATTGCTTTAGTGCCGTGATAATCTTCGCACGATTTAAGCCAAATCTTAGCCAGGTTTTGAGGTAGGAATATGGTGATACTCTGCTCGTTGTGTTTGACGAGATAGTCTTTGGGGTTTTTGAGCATTTTCCTGGTGACTTTTGGGTGATCCGGAACAATTTGACTGTTATCGTAGCGTTGTCTGGACGACGCATCAGATAGAATGGCAAAAGCTTTGCTCACCTCGCGGTATCTACAATCCGCTTCCTTGAATCTGAAGTCCTTGCGATTGAGCTGAGTGGCTTCTTCGTACAAAGTAACCTCTTTCTTGTAAGAGTCCACTATCTCTTCCAAAGTCGCTGTTGGGAGCACGCCGAGTTTGGAGTAGAGTCCTTTTTGGTCCGACGCGATTTCCGACGCCATGGCCGACAACTCGAAGCTGGCTTGGGTTTTAGAATGATCCACAAAATTCGACGATAAATCCTGATCAGGCGGACCAAATAGTTTTCAGTTGAAACAAAGTTGACTAAAAAATGTTTACAAAGTCGTAGGAGGTACAATAGTACATGAATTACAAGGCAGAGACACAATTATTCTTGCACTAGCGGGAGCGTGTGACAGGGACGTCCGTCACCGCCGCCATCTTTAATAATGTGTCCGTTCTAGGGCGAGCTTCACCGCCTCTGGCGGGACCACGTCGGCATTCGGCCGAGATATGCTGGGAGGGGGGCATCAGCAAGCAGGTCGTTGACCTCTTACATTAATAACACGCCGCCTTGCGTGTTATCATCAAACAGAAATAAATGTACCTCAAGCGCATTATGTTCGGACACGGTTTCACAGGTGTGTGTGGCACGTGGACCAGATGTGAAGAATGTGAGTTACCCGAATCGCGGTTTGGGTGATTCCGTATAGACACGGCCTAAATGACTGGTGCAACAGCTCAATAACCGGGAGATTTGTAACCGGGAGGTTGTGAGAATTGAATGGGAATGTATATTGTAGTCTAGTTTAGTGTAATTAGCAGGTACATGTAGCCCATACAACAGTAAATCCATAATTGCCTCCCATTGTATCTGTTGGAATTCTTGTGTGATAGATTTTGACTTCCAGTTGGTATGTATATAATCATAAAAAACACCCATGGCACACAGGCAAGCATACACTCAGGTGTCTTGGTCACATGAACCTCAAACTAAGGTACAACACAACTGCAAACTTTAAAGATATTTCAGGTAAAAAGTTCAGCATGGTTAGATGGTCTATCTCTAAAGTAACCAACAGATGTTCATGTCACATGAACTTTAAACAAGGCATCTATTTTGCCTTTGAAGAGTATTGACAACTCAAAAATGCAAAGGAAGAACAGCCCTTTGAGTCCACAGGAATTATAATTATAGCTCCTATCCTGTAAGCATCATCAGATCTGACTACCTGGAAGTGTCGGCAGCAACATCACAACCCTTTCAAGATCAGTAAATTTAACCCTACCTAGACCGGGGGGGGGGCTAAAAGTGCCCGCGGCAACTTTGATGTCACCTAGCGTCTGAACGGCTAGCCGTAAAACGACCAAACTTGGTGACTTTTCCTAAAATATTGTTGGCAACAATTCTCTATCATTGGAATAAGATAATAATTTTTTGTGTTGCCATGGCAACGGGTTTCTGACAGGCATTTTTTGCTAAATTTAGTACTTTTTGTTTCAACAATAGAATTTTATGGGTTTTATGTCAAGTTACTCATGGTTTCTAATATTAATAACATCCCATATAATTTCATGTAAATTTTATCATTAAATATGCATAATTTATGCTAATTTGATGACGTCATTGGCCAAAATCCAAGATGGCGGACCATATCATTAGAACAGGTATATACG
>NW_017804290.1:0-7035 GCF_001625305.1 Branchiostoma belcheri | reverse complement strand
AAAAAAGCCCGGTCTAGGTAGGGTTAAAAGACGTACAAACATGTCGAGTGGAGAAAACAGCAGACATTTGGTAGTGTTAGATGTAGACGGGGGTGTGGATAACGCCCTGGCCATGATGCTGGCACTAACACACCCCCATGTACAGGTGCTGGGAATCACCTGTGTTGCAAGTCAACCAGGTGTGCCAGAACGTCCTGGGGGTGCTTAAGGTGTTTGCCAGACTGGAGGTAATTGTGGAGATTCTTAGGCCACACCGACTTAATTTTATGGATGACATCCGCACGCGCATTGATTGTTTCGCCTGTTCTCAAGAAAAAAAAAAGATCACGTCCTCTGAGGCTCTAGGCCTCTTGACATGGTAGTTAGTCCGTGGTAGTTAGTCCATGGTAGTTTATGACGATACGGAGCCGGTTGTAACCCTGGATCAGATGGCACCCAGGCTACCGAACGACAGCAAGAAGTCGTGCCGATTCATAAATTCCGCAAAAATCCAGCATGTGCCGGCTTGTCGTATACGTTGCTATTTACTGCCGCAAATTTACAATACCAGCCTTGTATTCCTGTGGTTTATTAGCATTTTTATTTTTGGCCGGAATTTTTTTTTATTCGCCCGCGCGCACTAGTTTTGGGGTCTTCAGAGGATGTTATCCATAAAATTAAGTCGGTGTGGCCTAAGTTTCATCATTAAAAATGCATAATTTATTTTATTTTGATGACGCCATCGGTCGAATGAGCCCCCCCCCCCGGAACCTCAATTTCCCATCCAAGCCGGCCTAGCAATAGGCGGGCAGCATTCCGGCCACACCCACAACCCGCGCTTTAGCAAGATATGGTTGAAAAATATGTGTACTAAACTTGTTCAAAAGATACATTTGTAAATTGTTTTCTGAAATTCTGTGTCTTTGAATAGTTGGAGCAAAATAACTACCGAGCCGAATTAAACCATTTCGGCACTGGGCTTCTGGTGCTTACGTCGGTCGCGCGGCGTACAGAACAGTATCTTAGGCCAAGTCTTTGTCTGTGAAAATGTAAGAAGAGAGGCCGTGCAGTCCTGTCCTGCCGATAACCTTGTTGTCCCGATTAAACTTTGTTACCCAGCACCCAGGCGGTATGATCTCGAAAATACCTCGATACCCTTTTTAAAGACAAGGTTTGCTTTGCCGATTCCGAGTTTCCAGTGCTGAAGCCGCCGACACTGGACACCAAGTGTTGACGTACCTTCGGCACTGGAGATCTAGGACGGAGGCCGCCTCACTTCTGTATACCGAGTGCTGAGAAAGGGACCAGTTACTAGTACTTCGGTACTTGCATTATTTTCACCCCAAATACACCAATTCTTACATTGTTTATCTGACATTTCCAACTCAGATTACCTGCCGCGCCGTACGGAAGGATGCTGTTCAACCCGATTGTCGAATGGAATCGCCCGCAAAGTGGGCGTAGCACGAATGCTGGTCACCCATTGGTCGCCGCTAGGCTATGTGGATGCGAAATTGATCTAGCCCCCCCCCCTCCCCCCGTCCCACCAAGCCCAATAAAGCCCGGTCTAGATAGGGTTAATCTAACATGACCAGATCATATAAGAACTCCTGGGTGGGCAGTAAAACTATTTGGCAGGTTTACAATTAGTTATGGAAAAGTTCAATGTATAGCGCAAAATCGATTTCGAGCGCGGAGACAGACGCTTACAAGTAATTGTGGTAACAATGTTTTTGACGTATCATTAACGTTCTCTATGGGCGGGGGCTCTCGTTCCGACCTGATTAATATTCATATTATCACGCGCTGTTTGCATGATCACCATGGTACTGTTTCCTTTCGAATCTCATAAATATTCATGAGACCGTGAGTTCGCACGTGGCGAGCTCCGCTGACCAAAACCAGTGCTCAGAGCGGGTCGGCAAGCCGCCCACAAAGTTTTACGGAATTTTTTCCGGTAAGTCTGCATGCTTCTCATGGCTTCTACTTCTGGGGCTCCGGCCCATGACATTATCGTCATAGCTGGTCATTCCTTTGTCTCCCGTTTGGAGAGATTTGTTTGAGGTCAATCTAGTTCTCAACAGGGGAGGGCAGTCGCCCAGGATTTTTGGTTAGATCATTCTACTAGTATCGGCTACGCGGGTATCCCTGGATGTCACATCGATACCTTTCGTTCAAGGGTCTATTAGACCTTGGTTTGTGTACATAGAGCTCGGGCATAACGATCTTGTGTCCTCCACACAACCCCCCCCCCCCAACAAGTGGCCGAGAGGCTGTGGGAGCTAGCTGGCGAGGTTGCTGCTCTCCCGTCTGTCAAAAGGGTCATCCTAGACCTGCCCCTTTGGCGGGTGTCTTTGCCACCTAACTAGTAACAGGCCCAATTTGATACTGAAATTCATGGACTCTTCCTCTTTTACAAAAGTATCAGAGGTGCATTAATCGCTGCTCTAAAATCAACTTGAAAGGTCAGAAACCTTTCCACAAACTTCTCTTAGGATTACAGTTGAAACGCTCACACTAGCTCTTGTTTGGAAATTCGGAGAATGGTGAGATGCCTCCCTTGGTCCTCAAACATAGTTCAGAACAGCCCATAGTAAGAAATTTCTCTCATCAATTTGATTCCTTTCATGAAAAGTTTATTCTAACAATGATAGACTCTTTTCCTCACGCGGGGTCGTGTGGCGCAGTCGGTAGCGCGTTCGGCTCACACCCCAGAGGTTGCGGGTTCGAACCCTGCCCATGTCACCGATCTTGTGCCCTTGGGAAAGGCACTTTACACGACTTTCCTCACTTCACTCAGGTGGAAATGAGTACCTGGCTTCGGTTAGGGACGTCCCTCGGATAGGACGTTAAATGGAGGTTCCGTGTTTGGGGAGAGCACGTTAAAGAACCCACCGCACTTATCGAAAAGAGTAGGGGATCTTCCCAGTGTGAGTGGTTCAAAACCTTACAGTCCGGTCTTACGCAGCTTGTACATGTACGCACATGTACAAAACGGGTGTGTTACGCCTGAAGGCGGTTTACCGGTTATGCGAAACAAACAAAACAAACAAACATGGCAATAGATAGAGCCCCCGCATGTCGCGGTGTTTTGGCGCCTCTTATATAAAGGCCATCTGTCTGCTGTACCGCACTTAGCGGGCTTTGGTGGCTAAAATTGTACAAAAATTGTCTCTCTAGTAAGTTATCCGCCCCATGTATGTACGTGTGAAAAATCTGAAATTGACAGCGCCGAACTCTAAATAGAGTTGCGCTGCGACACCATTTGTTTTCTTATGTTTACAGATTGAAGCTCTGAGTTTCCCCGCTCTGTTCATCTATGAATATGATTGTATTCTGCTGATTTGTGAATTAAACATATGTTCCGCCAAAACATGATTCTTGGTCGTTCCGTTTTTCTGTCACGATTTGAAGTCTGGCTTAGTAGCGAGAAAAGACTTTGCCGCAGGGCAAATGATTCTTGTTTAAACATGCAGCGCTCTAGATCTTATATAAAAGGCTTGTTTTTGGATCAAGGTTGACGGATGATTTAGATTTTTTTCGTCACACACGGAAAAGATCCTGTTATTTAAGAAAAAAATGAACTGGCCATGGCTGGTGCTCATTATCTTGCACTTCAATAACTGCTTGGAAAGCATCAATGCATACCATAGATACTCGGTAGGTGTGGACTTTGGGTCAAAGACCCCAGTGACCGGCATTTAACGCAACTAGACGTAAGAAATGCAATGATTAAAAGCTTATTCACACTAAAACATTAGCCTCGCCGATAAACCATTTCCAAACATTAAGCTAAAAACTAAATAGTAAGAATAAATGTAAAATATTATTTTTACGTTTATGATTACAAAATATTTCGTAGTGGTTTAATGCTGTCCTGCCTTAACGATTGGTTGTTTCAAGCATTGGAACTTCTCCTCTAGCTATAGCTAGCGCTGCGAGAAGAAAGTAGATAACTCTAACTTGCCTGAGCCTCCTTGCATAAAATTAGGACTTATCGGAGTCAAAATCTTCAGTCAAAAGATGCCTGACTGAGGGGAAAGGTTGCCATAATTAAATCACAGGTAAGTAATATATAAAACAGGAGCTTGTCCAAACAGTCCAGTGGTCTAAGCTGTGTTTGGAGTCGACTGTTTGACTCGGAAAAGGGGGACGTAGATTTTTATCTTCGTTAATAATGAGGAGAAAATCACATCATTTCTCACAAATCCATTCAATAGATTAACGCGGGATCGCGCAGAGCTTAAACAGATGCGGGGTTGACGACACACCAAAGACGCCTTCAGTGGTTGGGGGAGGAGCGCCCTCTGGCGTCCTGAAGGTGAAGGACTGCAGCAGGGTTGAGAAGAACAGGAAAAGCTCCATCCTGGCCAGCTGCTTACCAAGACACACACGTCGGCCTGGAAATAAAGAATACCTGAGGGTATTTGCTAACTCTACCCCATGCGAACTTTTAGGTCATTTGCCCCGTGAATAAATAAATGAATATAATAAAGCCTTTTAAAGAAATGGAAGGAGAAAAAAAATATATTTCATCGATGAGATACTAATTACCTCCACTGAAAGGCATGAAGGACTCAGGCTTGTTGATGACGTTCCCCTCCGCGTCCAGAAACCTTCCGGGGTCGAACCGGGCCGGATCAGGCCAGTAGGCGGGGTCCATGTGGACGGAGTACAGGTTAGGTAGCACCTGGATAAAACGTATCAAAATGCGTCCATACATCTCTACATAATACATACTACAAACAAAATATGTTGAGAATGAGTTCAGTAGAACGTTTCCTTCGAGTTGAAAAGAATTATCGCAGGATAAATCTGTTATATGGCAAATTTTACTATTGAAGAAATATTTTGCAAAGTTAGAAAATAATTTGTGATCTTTTGCTGGGTAGCATACCTGGGTTCCCTTAGGGATGTCATAGCCCCGTACTTTGACCGTCTCCGAGGGGGTGTGAGGGATCGAGAGAGGTACGACGGTCCGGATCCTCATCACCTCCAGCAGACAGGCATTCACGTATGGCGACCCCATACACATACCGTTTATAGTAACTAGTAACTAATGGTGACCACCGTTATATACTAACTAATAAGCCAAGAGGCTATCATCACATCCTAGGATGTGACCGTCATTAGTAACTCAGTTCCTTACTAAGGAAGTTAACGGCCGGACAGTGTTGCACACGCAGTTATATGGGTAATCAGGAGTAAATTTCTTGGCGAGGTCACCCGGTAGATGACCTCTAGTAGGTGTAATGGCCGCCATTTTTGACCTGACTCGGACATTTTTTACTAGTATTCAGGATGAAAATAAACACCAAGGCTGCTGGCACGAGATGTTTTTAATACTGTTAACGGAGTATTATTATAGCTTAGTTAAAGTACATGTACTTTCATGAGACCATCGACTGATGCAAAAAAACGACGGGCAGATTGAATTTCGACTTTTTGGATGGATGTTTGTTTGACCCGATCCCTCGTCTTTTCGCCAACAAATCACGTCCAACTTTGATAAGGCATGTTATATAGGTAGGTATTTCTTGCCTGTTTTCACTGTATATATCGCCTTAGTTCTGAACATCTCAATATTATTTTATTTCTAAGCAGATTCTGTGGCGTAAGCGAGTCAATATTCCATATATTGCCCGGCTGTATCCATTGACTATTATCCAAGCAGATGTTTGGGGGAGGGGGGGGGAGACAGTATCAAATTGGTCAATCTGGGGAAATGGTTACAGACTGGTCAATTTAATACTTGGAGATTATCCATTGACCTCCTGCTTGGCTGGCCCATGATGCGATGATTTAAACTAAGACACTTACAGGAGACCAATTAATAAATATTATGTAAAAAAAAGGCATCCAATACTAGTATTGCCTCGTTTTTCCCACAGAATCTACTTGCAGGTTAAAGATTATTTTGTTTTCAACTTATAATTGCCGTACAAAATTATATCAGATTTGGCATAATTTGATGGTTTAGATTAGAATGTGAGAATGGCAAATTTAAATTGACCTGTTAGCAAAGATAATGACTCGGATGTTGTTAGTTAACATTAATGTCAATACCACAAAAGAAAGATCAGTTATCCAGATGATGACACTAATTACATGTAACAAGTTACATGCTACATATCCTAAATCATAGTTCATACATGCATTCATTACCATATCTCTAGTAACAATATCAGTTTGAAAGTAACTTCAGTTTATCCAATCTATCGTGCTTGGGGCAGGCTGTCTTCAGGGCTCTAATAGTTTTCCCCCTGTCCAGCTCAACAGACCGCCCGGTATATTTGAATCATGTGCCGCACACCAGGATCGAGTTGATCCGCCCCTCCACAATCGAGCTTCAGCAGACCTGAAGAAAACCCGCCCAGCCACCTGGATACCAGGTTAGTGTGAAAGACTAAATGTTGGTACTAGTTCTGTGGAATCATGTGGACCTAACCGGGTATAGCGGATTCCGACTACCTTTAGCTAGTTCTGCTTGTCAAATATGGTATCGGTATAGCAGCGGGATTTCCGCCCTTCGGCGTGTGCACACTAGCTATAGCTAATTATAACTCAGCTTCTTCTGTCCAATTGCTAATTAGTAATTGCCAAAAAAAAAAGAAAGTTAGCTCATTATTGAACTTTAGCCACCAAATTCCATCCACATTTAAAAAAAAAAGAAAATTGCAGAACCCACTCGAAAAGCATATGTTTGTCTTCCACCGACTTCAAAAAGAACTCAAACATAACTACATGTTGTATTATAAGATTCATACCCCATTCATATACCTAGGCTATGTACTATAGTATGCGTACTAGTAACCGGTTGAAGTCAGTAAGGTTTAAAACCCCATGCTCTGTACACTTGGGACGACCTCAGCTCCCTTATTCTATCTCCAGAGAAGAACGTCGCCTAGCCAATATGTAAACCTTTACTGCAGATTTTTCTTGCAGTACATTGTTTCTGAAATAATTACACACCTTTATGATCTTGGTCAAGCACTACTGTACACACACACACACACACACACACACACACACATACTACTGTACACACACACACAC
>NW_017804289.1:7429-20704 GCF_001625305.1 Branchiostoma belcheri | reverse complement strand
ATGTATTAGTTTTCTTCTGTAGCCAAATGCTAATTTATTTTACCGAGAATATATAACGTTAAATTTACGACCATACTATAGCTGGTTTCCTATAGCTAGGTGAGCTGCCCGGCTGAAAGATGGCCGTCTCTTCTCGCATAATTACGCAAGTCTCTCCCAAAACCGCAGAATGGGTCCGACCATGCAGGAAATCTGACCCTAGGACCTTATATATTCAAGAACAGAGGCACTCAAATCAAAGTGATCGAGAAAGTTTGTAGAAACTTTTAGGTCGTCCTCACCACCCCCCTCCCCCATGCCTCGATATTTCCTGGAAACTTTTGGTAAAATTCCAGGCGAACCTTAACCTCAACTTTCGCATAAAGCATTCAAAAATGGGTAGCATACAATCACACTGAAATACCAAATAGAAATGTACCATTAAGAGTAACTATAAACCATCAAACTTCAAGTGAAACACACGTACCTGTGGTGGTGATTTGAGACCGAAGCCGAGCGCGGCGTTGGTTTTGGGTTTCCCAGCATACCCTGGGGCGGTGACCCCGCCTGATGACCCAGCGTATGTCACCATCCATGAGAATCGCTGTGCTATCGTGGAAGGCGTCGGCTGTAGGACCGGCCGACTACGCCCTTCCGATATGTATCGATGGAAGGTGGTCCCCTTTTCACGATAGTTATCGTGGAAGGCGATCGAAGGGGGTGGTAAATTCGCAATGCAGAGATAGCTCAACACTGTTATCTTGTTGTGCTGTAAATCAAGCACAGTGATATTCTGAGGTAGGCATTCGGCGTCAACATTTCCAATGTCATTGTGACTCAAATTCAGATGATTCACGCTTTTTAAGCCACTGAGGTTAAATGATATAGGGTTGTAACATGGCCATTGACCTGTGTGTCTGTTTTGTAGCTTATTGTAACTGAGATCAAGATAGTCCAAGGTCTCTGGAAGCTGAGCTTGGGAGGATCGCAAGTTGTTATGGCTCAAATCAAGATAAGTGAGCGAGGGTAGTTCGCTGAACGTCTTTTCATGTAAAGTCTCCAAGGAGCCTGACGTCCATTCCAGCCTTTGCAAATGTGACAAACCTGCAAAGGCGTTAGCTTGTATTTCTGAAACGCGAAAGGAATTAAAGTAGTCTAAAAGCCAGGCTATTCCCCGTATAGAAGAAGATAATATTCTTTGTAATGAGGTGAATTGCAGATTACGAAATGACAACTCCTGAATCTGCGTGAGTCGTAGTTCAGGTAAAACGTCCATAATGTCGCGATCGGGTAACGGTAAACCAAGAAGGTCTACTACACGCAGGGACTGCAGATGTGTGAGTGACTTCAGCAGGCCGGGAGATATCCCAGTGTTGGTGATTAAATGTTTCAGAGTTAATAATACTGGCCGGAACATGTCAACATTGATCATGGGGAAAATGCCAAATTTAAAAAATATTTCTATAGTCTCCAACTTTGACATGTTTCTAAATACAGCTCCAAAGTAGAAGTCACTGGCTCTTGGAAACGTTACATCACTTCTGACTCCCAGTGTTGTAAGGTTGTGCAGCGGTGTCCACAGCAGGTGTCGTTGTAAGAACCCACTTCCGCTGTGGACTCTTCTCATGGTGGTATTTTGGTCCTCGAGCTCAGGTTCAAGAAAGTCTACGTAATCGCCTTGATCTAGTTGATCCCATATCTTTAGACTTTCCAATGAAGTCAAAGAATAAAAAATGTGATCGGGTAAATTGCTGATATTTTTCACGGCTAGTTGTAAATGCCTGAGTTTAGTTAACCCCATGAACACTCCTTCACTGGCGACTCTATTTGTGTAAGTCTCCACGGTCAGATAGTTTAGGTTTCGCAGATCTTGGAAAAGTCCATATTGAAGAGAATACATTTGTCTTGTATCTGTTTCTAGAAAAAAACTCGAATCATCAAAATTATACCGACCTGCTATATCAAGACGTTCTAATTTCTCCAACCCAGCGAACGTACCAACTTCGATAGTTTGTAGAGCATTACAAGACAGGTCTAATGATCTCAGGTTTCTTAACCCACTAAACGATCCGTTGTACAGTATAGTTATGTTGTTCCAACTGAGATCCACTGTGATGACAGACTCGGGGATGCCGGGAGGTACTTGGGTCAGAGGCTCTCGGGACCGTATGGATTGAGCAGGTAGAAAATCCGGTATATCCGTATCCCCATTACACACAACAGTTGTTGAGTTCCAGGTCTGACACACGGGTGGGGAGAAGAGTTTTCCTCTAACCCGTCCATGTTGGGCGATGAACGCGGAAACCACAGCGAAGCAGACGGCGAGAGGAGCGGGTTTAGACTTCATGTTGGGTTGTTCTCGTTGTGAAACTGCCAACAGAATGTACGCACAGTTGGTAAGTATTTATCGTTTATGAGACAGAAAGGAAAGCAATATATAATAGTGAAATAAATCATAATGGCAAACGGTTACAGTCTATCGTATCCAGAACCGTGCCAATCTAGTTCTGTGCCTGAATCAAATGGTTTAGGTTTTGAGAATCAGGCACGGTTCTGGATAGTCTGAATTGTATAACCGTGTATGAGCACAAAATCATGTCTTGATAAAGCACGTTCTGGATGAAAATATTCCTATTTGAAATAGAATGCCATGCCATAAGAATCATGATAACAATGTATCAAATAGCCGTGTCATAGACTTGACCTCTTTGTTTGGCTGCATTCAAGAACAAGAATTCGGAGATTCCATGCCTCCATGAAATATATAGAGTTTATGTAAATGTTTGTCGAGGAATTTTTCTCATTCAAAAATAAGATCATAATTACCATAATCTAGTTAAAGTTATGGTTTTCTAAACTCAAATTATAATATTTTGCTTGTGAAATTCCTATCTTTTGGCAATATTTCAAGTAAACATGTCTTCATTAATTATGCAAATGGCCTCTATATTACCATAATATATATGCATGTTAATGTACCTTTAAGTAACTTACACATGTTACGACGTATAAAATTCCCATCATTCACCATAGATAAATCACAGGCTTCCCAAAATCTAATCATCTCTAGGTTTCATCAAGACCTACCCACCTACCAAGTTTCATGACAATGCATATTTAGCTTCTTGAGTTATGCTGTTCACAGAAAACAGACGGACAAACGCTAATGAAAACATAACCTTCTTCGCCAAGGTAAAAATACGATCATCACGGGTATGCATGCAGACGACGTATGAAATTACATGCAAACAAAGGGATCTGTGAGTTTTACCTACTAACACGTAAAACCAACTGACCACAATACTCCTTCAGGAGCAATTATAGCCCAGTTTTCAAACAAGAATTTGTAGATTTCATACCTACATGAAATACATGAGTTTTTGTAAATGTTTTTTTTGTCTCATTGACTATGGAAATAAGGTCGTAATTAGCATAATCTAGTTTAATTTATAGTTTTATAAATTCAAATGACAATGTTTTCGTGTAAAATTCCTCTCCTTTGTCATGCCTCATTTCAACATGTCCTCATTTCAACCTTAATTATGCAAATGACCTCTACATTAACATAATATATGCATAGTGGACTATGATGATTAGTGGTGTTAACCTTTAAGTAACTTACACATGTCACAAGGTATAAAATTCGGGTCATTCACCAATAAGGAGTCACAAAATTTTCACATTAATTATGCAAATTAGGTCATCATGTGCATAATTGGTATCTGCTGATGTTCCGCCTGCCACAGATTAAATAGATTACATGACATTGTATAGTAGTACCATTATATAAAATACTGTAATTATAGAATGTCCTCATTAATTATGCAAATTAAGTCATCATTTGCATAATTTGCATCTAATTATGTACAACTCTCTCTCAGCTACCTACCTACCAAAAATGATGAAAATACGTTGTTCCTATCTGGACTTATTGGCTTTGAAAGTTTTTACCAGAAACTAACCTGCAGTTCCATAACAAGCTGCTAGGGGGACCAAACCCACACCACTTATTCCTGACAGGAAAAGCTATCTGTCACCAAAAAGTCAAGACCATAGCATGTTCAGGACAAAAGATACAAAAACCGGACGTTCTGCTGCAGTACCAAGGTCATCCACAAGGAGGCCCATATTTGACCTTGACCTTCGTCTTTCTAAGACTTACCAAATATTATCACAATCCATAAAGGCGTTATTTAGTTATGCTGACTACAAATGTGCGGAAACACAAACACACACACACACACACACACAGACGCGCCAAAAACAATACCTCCATTTTTTTGGAGGTAATAACTGTGTAATACAATGAAGATGCATTCTATATACAAGATAGACACCAAAACATCATCCTAACGAAACAGTCACCTCCCCCTTCATGGAGGTGAAAAAAGTGAGAGAAATCCCATTTCTTGTTTTTTTTTTCTGATAAAAACAAAACCAGGATATGAGCGGTAATTCTCAGTTGTCCTATTGTGAACTATTACTAATGATGTCCATGAACCAAGCAAAGAACTTTATGGGACCTGATCTTTAACTGCTGGAGTCTAACATGTCACATGTGAGGTCGCCTTGCCTTAGGGAATCATCCATATATGGTCTGTTTTGATCTTTCAATGGGTGTGTCAGTAACATGTGAAAATGTCAAAGTACATATCTCTGTACTGTCATGTATATGTTTATTTTCAAACAAACAGAACACAAGTACAAACAACTTAAGGAGAAGGAGCGATCGGGTATGAGAGAACCGGTATACAAATAGGATGACACCCAGGCTAACTTCGAAAACGGCGAAGGCCGTGATTTTCACGATATCTTTAATATTTTCTGAGATATAATAGGAGAGGAGGGCCAAGGGAAAACCCCTCCCGTAGAGAGCCATGGCTGTTTTAGAGCTAGAGGGGAGCCACCGATTTACTAGTAAGTTTCAACCCATCAACACACGAACTGACACATACAAGTAACACATACTTTGTAACATTGATATGCAAATTTCCATTACCTTCTTTATTTATTTCATTTGTTATAATAATTCGTTTGTTTCATATAATTCAGTAGTTTGCTGTATGATTTTGAAGCACTTCTATCAATATGATATTATTACCTCCATGAAAAATGGAGGTATTGTTTTGGGCGTGTCTGTCTGTCTGTCTGTATGTATGTTTGTATGTATGTATATCTGTGTGTGTGTGTGTCTGTCTGTCTGTCTGTGTGTGTTTCCGCAACTTTGTGGTCAGCATAACTTCAGAACGCCTTTATGGATTATAATGATATTTGGTATGTTGGTAAGTCTTAGGAAGACAAGCGTCAAGGTCAAATATGGGTCTCCTGGTGGATGACCTTGGTACTGCAGCAGAACTTCCAGTTTTTGTATCTTTTGGCCTGAACATGCTATGGTCTTGATGTTTTGGTGACAGATTGCTTTTCCTGTCAGGAATAAGTGGTGTGAGTTTGGTCCCCCTAGCAGCTTGTTCTGGAACTGCAGGGCACTTTCTGGCGAAATGTTTAAAAGCCAATAAGTCCAGATAGGAACAACATATTTCCATAATTTTTGGTGTGTAGGTAGCTGAGAGAGAGATGTACATGATTAAATGCAAATTATGCAAATGAGGACTTTATTCGCATAATTAATGAGGAAATTCTATGATTACAGTGTTTTACATTATACTACTTTCATACATGTAATGTATGTAACCTATGGCAGGCAGAACATCAACAGATACTAATTATGCAAATGATGACCTAATTTGCATAATTTATGCAAAAATTATATGATTTCTTAATGGTGAATAATGGGAATGTCATACTTGGGACATCTGTAAGTTAATCAAAAGTCAACATACATCACGATGCATATATCATGTTAATGCAGAGGTAATTTGCATAATTAAAGAGAAAATTTACATTTACATATCAAGCCCATATTTCTTGGAGGTATGAAATCTCAGAATTCTTGTTGCAATTAAGTTATTTTGTATCTTTGTTTTCTTGTTTGTTTGTTTGTTTTAAGTATATTTTGTAAATGTATGTCCGCAGGGAACATTGAAAACGCCCTTGCGGCGACGTGTTTTACCCTGAGTAAATGAATAAAAATGAAAAATAAACAAGTACTCATTTCCCCCATATCTGGGTGGAACTCGTTGTCTGGCCTGGCTTCTGACGACCTAGCCTGGTATCCAGTCTGATCGTGATTGGGAGTATTGGAGTGTTCAGGCATGTTGTGTCTTCGGGGGCTCTAATAGCTTCCCCCGCCCAGTGCAACAGGCCGTCCCGGTAGGAGTATTACGCTGATAAGAGACAATATGCTTGGGGATTTGGTTTCCCCCAACACTTCCTGGAGGGCTAATCAATCTCTCATGAAATACACACCGGGAAACCTATGTGAGGCGGGCGGGACAGAGCTCTTGCGGCCCCGACCACGATCAGACTGAATACCAGGCTACTGACGACCGACTCTATCCCCGGTAAATATCGTACAAAGGTCCGACACGCCGACTGTCATGTTACATTGCGAAGAAACAGTACAAAGAAAGACTCACCATGTACCACAGATTAGATAGCTGGCTATGCAGGTCGTCTGTCTTGACGTGTTTCGGTGGTGTCCGGTTGTGCCGAAGTGACTGCGTGTTGCGAACTACGCTCTGTAGTTGTGCAGGTGGTCGGACTGGCGGGGCCGGATTCCAATGGTGGGTTCGTCAGTGACGCTTTTGGCCGTATTTATCTGAAGTGACCCAAACCGCGATTCTGGTAACTCACATTCCTCACATCTGGTCCACGTGCCATGCATTCCTTTCAAACCGTGCCCGATTCTCCGAAACTGAATTCATTGTTGTTTGATGAAAACACGTAAGGTATCGTGTTATCAATGTCAGAGGTCAACGACCTGCTTGCTAGTGCCCCCCTCCCAGCGTATCTCGGCCGAATGCCGACGTGGTCCCGCCATTATTTGACCTTGATTACTTCTCTTTAAGATGCTGCCACGTAGAATTTGGTATTGCATATAAATAAAGAAATATCACCCCGTAATCCATGATCAGGCGAAGTTACATTGAAATCACATTGCGTTCAGACGCAAATCACGATGCGGGAAACCGATTCGAAACCACCTCTAGAAGTGGCTTAGGATCGAGGCTCTTTCAATGCGATTTGGAGCGTTCAGATGGAGTCACTTGAAACCGGCTTCGGGGTAAACCACATGTAAAGCGCCTTCACTGACTTCACATAAACACGACCTTTGTCAGTTACCTGTACACAGCTAGCGAGCTTAAGATCGAACAAAGGATAGCTGCCTTTTGTCCTGTATGCGCAAAGGTGTAATTTAGTTCATACAATGAGGGTAAAATCATACACGGTCTGTCTTCTGTGCGTCAAACAAATTCTGAAGGTCAATAGCTCAGCTGCAGTGCTGTCCTGAAAACTTAGAGACTTAGAGTAGAACTTAGTTTCCTAGATCGTCTTTTGAAACATGTCACAACTGTAACAAGTAGTCATAGGCAAGTCTCCGTGAAGTTTTGTATTTTGCAGATTGGGAACAGTAAGGCGAAGTTAACCTCACGACCCCCCACCCCCGTTCGGCGGTTCAATTGCAACGAACAGACGGGCTACACATAGGCCGGGCAGAAACATTTCAGCGACATTATAGGGGTGTTTCTAAAGTATGCATTTTCTTATAAAGGCCTTCACTTCAATATGAAAACTGCTACAGTGAAAAGAAAAGAAGTGCATCATCACGAACATAGCGGCACACCACATGCCCAATTGCATAGTAATACAAATAGTAATGTACAATGAAGGTGAAGACAACCATGACTTTTCACGTTCAACCATGACCACATTAGAAAACGGCACACCATTTCGACTTTCTACTCTTCTATTTATTACCTCCATGAAAAATGAAGGTGTTGTTTTTGGCGCGACATGTGTGTGTGTGTGTGTGTGTGTGTCTGTGTTTGTGTTTCCACACATTTGTAGTCAGCATAACTCCATAACACCTTTATGGATTGTGATGATATTTGGTATGCTGGTAAGTCTTAGGAAGACGAAGGTCAAGGTCAAATATGGGCCTCCTGGTGGATGACCTTGGTTTTGCAGCAGAACTTCCGGTTTTTGTATCTTTTGTCCTGAACATGCTATGGTCTTGTATTTTTGATGACAGATAGCTTTTCCTGTCAGGAATAAGTGGTGTGGGTTTGGTCCCCCTAGCAGATTGTCCTGGAACTGCAGGGGACTTTCGAGCGAAATCTTTAAAAGCCGATGAGTCCAGATAGAAACAACGTATTTTCATCATTTTTGGTAAGTAGGTAGCTGAGAGAGAGATGTACATAATTAAATGCAAATTATGCAAATGAGGACTTTATATCCATAATTAATGAGGAAATTCTATAATCACAGTGTTTTACATTATAGTACTTTCATACATGTAATGTATGTAACCTATGGCAGATGGAACATCAACAGATACTAATTATGCAAATGATGACCTGATTTGCAAAATTAATGCAAAAATTCTATGATTTCTTAATGGTGAATAATGGGAATGTCATACTTGGGACATCTGTAAGTTAATCAAAAGTTAACAGCACGATGCATGTATTATGTTAATGCAGGGTTCATTTGCATAATAAAGAAGAAAATTACATTTACATGTAAAGCCCATATTTCATGGAGGTATGAGATCTCGGAACTCTTGTTAAAGCTAGTAATAAGAGTTGGAGTCCGCGGAGGATATCATCAATTAAATTTACTTCCTAATTTCAAACATCGTGATAGTGTGTACTGAGTGAATCATTTTAAACTTCATCCTTGGCCTTACAAAGGCAAAAAACAGTAATGTTACTCTATAATACCATAGATACCATACCGTAGATAAAAGTCAGCAATATAAGCAAAATATCCTTCTACCCATTCTTTCCGGTATAACGTTAAATCGTAGGCAAGACCATTCTTAGGTAAACATATTGCATTTGCTTGCATATGGTACCTTTCTAGTTGATATATCACTTATACTCAATGTTGGATTGCAAGTTCTCTGCCTTGATATTAAAAAGTGTAATAGATTGAAATAATGCTTGTGGTAAATCAACAACGATTGAATTATATGTAGTTCAAATATAAGATATTGAAATATCTTTAGTCTCTGATATTTACCTTCGCCAAGAAGGCTATGTTTTCAAGTGTAATAAAGTGTTTCTATATAGAAATGCTATCATTCTCTTCATGGTCGAGTGGGGATGGATGGTTTGTTTCTCTTCTATAAGGCCACAGCAAGTAAATGTTATGGATGACATCATTCACAGACTCCCAATCTAATGCGAGCGGGCGAAAAAAAACAAGGCGGGCCGAAAAAAACAAGGTCCCTTCAATTTAAAATTTTGACTCAATCTTTGTACAAATGGTTTTGATTCAGTAGGAACATCACATATATATATTCCAGAATTTCTCGCCATGAATTCATCTAGCAAATTCAGATACTTGTTGACTTTTGACAATCCATACATTGTGAATATAGGACAGTATTTTAAAGAATGTCTAAACGTAAGAAATTCTTTTAATGATTGTATAAGCGCCTTTCCATCCCATATCACCTAGTATTGTACTACGTAGACTGATTTGTTAGATTTGTTCTCTCATTTCTGCCATACTTTGTACCTTGTACATTGTTGCGTAATAAAAGTCACATCCACGTCGGGTGTGTCAATAAGTGTTTCATATTCACAGCCAGCATCACATATCACTGCATCAAAGTAAGAAACAAAACAATAAATCAGAGCCTTTTCATGTCTCCTCTCTTCATAGTTATCTGCCGTCCACCTTCTGGCATGGCAACAGACATCTTTGCCCATTTTCGGCATGGTGACCACTGTCAGAAGGCAACAAAAGGTGTTTTTTTTTCTAAAATCAGGCGAAAATTAATGCGCGCGCTGATGCCATCCATAAAATTACTTGCTGTGGGCTAAGCATCGATATATATCGAATCTACAGCAACGTTTTTCTGTAGGCATACTTGAGCTTCTTTTCTCTCTCTGTAAAATCTTAATTTTTCCATCATCAGACCCCCCTACAGTCCTTATTGGTTTGATCCGCAGAGTTTTAGGAAGCCGTCGGACAACTTTTTAAAATCACAGAACCGAGGCTAGTGTCAAAGGTCACAATTGTCTGTTGCAGAACCATTTGCGAGGGCCTGCATGCCTTTTTCGTAAGGCGTAATCAGGCCTTTTTGGTCGTCGTAATCCGCAGGCAGCCTCCCCAAAAATCAACGCAGTTCGTAATAGTACATTAGCCGGAAATCGTAAAGTCGTAACCAGCTCTGAGACGTTAACGTAATTCGTAATCGGCGGCGAAAATTTTGCGTAATTCGTAATCACTACCCCCATGCAGGCCCTCATTCATGAATACTTACTACTTATGAAGCGTATTGACACGATATCCGTATCTCACCGGTATCAGATCGTCCAATATATAACATCGACGTGCCTGCATATCCAAACATTATGAAGAGGCCGTGGTTTGTTTGTCTAGCTGTCTGTGTTTTTGTGGTTAAAGAAGTGAAGCCAGACTCTCCATGGCAGAGATCTACAACAACAGAAGACATGCAGGAAGTTTTGAACACTTTTTGTTGTCCCAGGCGTCTGCGGTGCTGCCTACCAAACAAGAGAGTTGGTGAGATTTGGCATTTGTAATTAATTCATTATAACTTGATTTGATACCTACCTACCTTTTGCTTATTTGACTGGATTAGAGGTGGGTTTGTTTATTCACCCTGATAGCTGAGAAACACAACTGTCAATGTTTTTATATGTAGATTTTAGTCAGGGAAGGTGGCTAAATGTAGCACGTCGGCAGAACATACTGCACACTACTGTACACTACTTCCTACACTGCCCACTGTACACTGACGAACGTATTGACATGTTATCATCTCTAACTAACATCCTGCCATTTGACATAAACAACGCCACCGACAATATCTTATGTTCAACTATTCTCAGGGGTAACCCCTCATTGTCGTTTGTCAACAACTGTAAAATATTTGACGTGGTTTTCAACTTCATTTTGCAGACAGGACGTTTTGTTTGTTAGTTGATTGATTTTGATTTGTACACCAGCTCATTATGTACCTTTGTCCTTTCTTATTATTATTATTACTTTGTTTTATTGTTTCCTTTTATGTGTGAGGAGAGGGCTGACATAAGTTTCATAACTTTTTGCCCAATCCTCGAAAAATAAATGTGAATAAAATAAATAAATAAATGACATACCGCACCTGCACCAGTGCGTAATTATTGATCTTCGATATTCCGATGTTCTTTAGTAATTGATGAAGTGGATGAAACCGAGGCTCGTGTGTGGCTTCGACAGTACAACGACGAGCTGCGCAAGCGCAAAACATCGTTAATGGAAGCCAGCTGGGCCCACAGTACCGACATGAACCCCGCCACCGCGGCGGCTGCGATCCAGGCTAACAACCACGTCCACGAGTGGAAATTAAAGAAACTAAAGGAGGCTAGGAGGTTCGTTAGATTGCCAATATAGTTTTGATACGCCTAATAATACGGATGAAGTTTTTTTTTAAAGGAAAATCTGTATAAGGCCATACCAGTTTAATTGTTGTTTCTCTGAGTCGCCCTGTCCATTTTTTTCTGATTTGCAAAAAAGAAAAAAAAATGTTCTAAATCGACTGCATAATGCTCAATGAAAGACATATTTTGGCCCCAATGGTTGAAGAAAGTCCTTTTCTTCCTGTTTTTTTTTTAAGTTTTTCAATGTAACAATGCAATTTTGTTTCATCAAAAGTTCAAAATTTATTGTTTTAATTATAAACCAGCCTGGTATGTTCACTTCATGGCTCATATTGTAACATTTCCGGTTAACATGGGGTGCCTTTTTCTGAAAAAATCTGAGAAACAACAAATCTTAATTGGTGTGGCCTAACATGAAATTGCATGGAGTAGATTTTAAGTCGTGCCATAATGTTCTGGCCTTTTCTTTCATGTTTTCAACTTTTTATATATTTTTGTACTTATATGTATTCAAATGTTCATCTTTACTGTCCCACTGATATGTATATATACGTTTATTCACTTGTACCTAGTGTAGAGGTGTGAGATTCATCATCATTAATAGATAATATGCGGTAAACCATATCAGATTGATAACCCACCCTTCCTTGCTCCCATCTAATACCTTTTGTAAAATTCTACCGTTATAAAGAAGAACTATATTGCACGACAATTGCACATGGTACAATGTATGGCAAACCACATAAAGAAAGTAACAAACAATAAAATAGATGTGTTGAATAAGACCTAATGTCGAATAAAACCTAACGTATCTTAATTACTCAAACAACAAGGGCTAGCACAAGTCTTTGATAAAGTGTTACAATCGAGTGGGCTAATCACAAGTTTCGGTATTTTTTCTAATAACAAAGCATTCCTTTTAGTCCATGGGCCAGGTCCCCAAAAATGACAATTTGTTACCAAACAGAGGGACAAAGGATGACTTAGTTTTTAAGAAAGGTTGGGTCCTCTAGTTTATCATTATGCATGATAACCATTGCAGCGTGGCAGCTTTGACCTTGTTATCTGACCTTGAACTTTGACCCTACACGAACCATGTCTTTTTCTACTTTAATGCAAAGGGGAGTGGCAAATAATCAAATATGGATATTTTTGAGATTTAAACTAAGTGGGCTAATAAATCAGACACCAAGGATCACAAAAATGTCAATTTTGTTCCAATATGTCATTTCTAAGAGAAGTTACGAGCTTTTGAAATTCGATTTTTTTGTAAAAATTGGTAAAAAAATGGAATGTTTACTTTTCAAAACCTGTCAAATATACAGATTGCATTTTCAAGCCTAGGTCATGAATTCATCTGATTTGTTACACTTTTCCCTACATTTTAAGCTTTAAATCGTAAAAATCCATCAATCCAATCTGGAGATATGAGTATCTAAAAGTTCTATTCCCACAGGCCTTCTGTGGGGAAGCTGTTGCTAGGGCCGTTGCTAAGGAGGCACTGGGCTGCTTTCTCAGTAAAATGTAGTGCATACCATAAGTAAAACGTGAAGAAAACTTTTATCGGTGGAAAATTGTCCATTTTCAGGGCCTCAGAAATTCATACCATGTTTCCATGGTAACCGTTGCTAAGGAAAATACATCTCCCTAGCAACGCAGAGGATAAGACTTCTATACGGTTTCATAAATAGCAATAGAGGGATACCTGTGGGGGAATGTGCTGTTCCTGACGATGTTGAGTGAAGTATCTGAGTATAGATATAAATGGCAGCTCATTTTG
>NW_017804289.1:4183-7409 GCF_001625305.1 Branchiostoma belcheri | reverse complement strand
AAATCCATCAATCCAATCTGGAGATATGAGTATCTAAAAGTTCTATTCCCACAGGCCTTCTGTGGGGAAGCTGTTGCTAGGGCCGTTGCTAAGGAGGCACTGGGCTGCTTTCTCAGTAAAATGTAGTGCATACCATAAGTAAAACGTGAAGAAAACTTTTATCGGTGGAAAATTGTCCATTTTCAGGGCCTCAGAAATTCATACCATGTTTCCATGGTAACCGTTGCTAAGGAAAATACATCTCCCTAGCAACGCAGAGGATAAGACTTCTATACGGTTTCATAAATAGCAATAGAGGGATACCTGTGGGGGAATGCCTGTTTCCTGACGATGTTGAGTGAAGTATCTGAGTATAGATATAATGGCAGCTCATTTTGTTTGCAATTTTTTCGCATTATTTGGGTGTTTTTAGCTAAAAATGTAGATTTCTGACACCTGTGCCATGATAAATGAAGCACATTTGCTGAAATTCGGTACAAACATGTAAGTTAACAACTGCCACGAATCTCTGCCTATTAAATGGTGATGACTTGGATTTTCTGAATAAAAATGATATTTTGTGTTTTTTTCTATCCAAAAATGCACATTTTGGTTCATGTGATAATGTCTAAAGAAACAATGATGAAATTTATTATGAGCACTTTTATACGGTTTCATAAATGGCAATAGAGGGATACCTGTGGGCAAAACGTTTGAAGAGTGTCCGATTGAATATTGATATCTTCTTGGATTTTTTTATGTCTTAAGCAACCGCAAACAACATCTAAATGGCGTAAAATGACATCATAGATAAGGGAAAATGGAGGGAAATATAGTAAGTAAGAAAAGCTTTACATTTACCCGATGCCGTTAGTTGTGTAGTTAGGGTTTTAGGCCTTGCCTTGAAAAGGCTAGCAGGCGGGACCGTCTTTTCACGGCCTGACTTCATGTCTTTGCCGATAGACACTTAGAATCGACCGCCTTCAGGAAAACTATATTATAAAGGCTTCCTAAGTACGTGAAGTTGCTGTAGTTGTGTAGTTGGCATTATACACCTTGATTTGGCGAGGCTAGCGGGTGATATCGTCTTTTTAGACGGTCTGAGTCCACCGCTTGAGGTATATTAATTATAAGGAAGACAGTCTAACTACGCGTAGTTGCTGTAGTTATGTAGTTGGCGTATTACGCCTTAACTTAACAAGGCTAGCGGGCAGGACCATCTCTTTTCACGGCCTGAGTGGGCGGGACCGTCTCTTTTCACGGCAGGCTAGCGGGCAGGACCGTCTCTTTTCACGGCCTGAGTGGGCGGGACCGTCTCTTTTCACGGCACGCTAGCGGGCGGGACCGTCTCATTTCACGGCCTGAGTTAACTGTTGTGCCGATAGGCACCTAGAGTCCTAACTACGCGTAGTTGCTGTAGTTGGCGAGGTTAGCGGGTGGGGCCGTCTTTTCACGGTTTGACCGCTTTCCTGTCGATAGGCACTCAGAGTCAACAGTCTTGAGGAAAGGTAATATTATAGGAAAGGCTTTCTTACTACGCGTAGTTGCTGTAGTTGGCGTATCAAGCCTTGCGTTGGCGAGGCTAGCTGGTGATATCGTCTTTTTTTTACGGTCTGAGATTGCTTCTGTGCCGATAGGCACCTAGAGTCCACCGCCTTGAGGAATTGTATATCATATAAAAGGTTTTCTAACTACGCGTAGTTGCTGTAGTTGTGTAGTTGGAGTATTGGGTCTTGCCTTGGCGAGGCTAGAGGGCGGGACCGTCTCTTTTCACAGCCTGAGTTCACTTCTAACTACATGTAGTTTGCTGTAGTTTTGTAGTAGGCATTATACGCCTTGACTAATGGCGAGGCTAGTGGGTGGTACCGTCTTTTTAGACCGTTTGACTTCGCTTTTGTACCGATCGACACTTAGAGTCAACTGCCTTGAGGGTGTGTACTTTATGAGAAAGGCTTTCTAACTACGCGTAGTTGCTGTAGTTGTGTACTCTCCAAGCAGAGGTTTGGATTTGGGGACCGGTTATTTTAGTGTGTTTTTAGGCTTTTTTTATCGGGGTTTCTCTTTTGCACACTTAGGGTTGGGTGAAAAAAATTCCAATGCAAAAGAGAAACCCTGATGAAAAAGCCGAAAAACATGCCCAAAATAACACCAAACCCAAACCTCTGCTTGGAGAGTAGTAGTTGTGTAGTAAGCGTATTACGCCTTGCCTTGGCGAGGCTACGGGTGGTACCGTTTCTTTCCACGGTCGGACTTTGCTTCCGTGCCGATGGGCACTTAAAGTCCACCGCCTTGAAAAAAGGTATTTAATATATGATTATGAAATGCTCTCTAACTACCAGTAGTTGATGTAATTAATGTATATCGCCTGACCGTGGTGAGGCCAGCGGGTCGGACCATCGTTTTTACGGTCTGATTTTGCTTCTGTACCGACAGGCACTCTGAATCCACAGCCTTGAGGACAGGTATTTTACAACAAAAGCTTCCTAACTACTGGTAGTTGCTGTAGTTGTGTAGTTGTCATATTTCGTCTTGCTTCGGAGCGGCTAGCGGGTGGGATTGCTTTTTCTACGGTCGGACCTCGCTTATGTGCCGATAGAGTCTACCACCAAAGTCCGTTGACAGGGCAGTGTCTATTTACGGGCGTATGTCGCCGAATGTCTGTGCAAGCACACATTTAGAAAACGACGACCTTGCCGTTCCCATCTGGCTAAAGGTATACATATACCGTATTGAACAGGCGCCTTCCGGTTATAATGTACTCGGTCACACGCTGACTTGTGTTATCTGCCGGCTATTAATCCAACATGCCCCAATCCCGCGTGATTGGGGCATGTTGTTTAGTCGGCTGGTGTACGGGAGCAGTATGACTATAGTCTCCAAGTAGAGGTTTGGGGTTATTTTTTTCAACTTTTTTATCGGGGTTTCTAGTTTGCACTAAATCCCCTCTCCCCCCAAAAAAAAATCCCGGGGCAAAAAAGAAACCCCGACAAAGAAAGTTTAAAAACACGCCAAATTACTTTAACCCCAAACCTCTGCTTGGAGAGTAGTCTGACCAGATCAATTGATTTTCCAACCGAGGACATTATGTCTGATTAAATCGCTTTACGGTTGCCGGCCGTCCAACATCCAGTCGGCCTCAGAAGGGGTGTGGTCATATCAAAGATGTGTGGGGAGGGGCCACGTTCATGATTCAAAATCTGTTGCGAATAAATTTGCATTGAAATATATCGAATTATACATTAAAAAA
>NW_017804289.1:0-4163 GCF_001625305.1 Branchiostoma belcheri | reverse complement strand
CAGACGTTATACTAGTAGTATGGATGTCGGTCGGACAAGTTCGTTTAGCAGTGCGTGACGAGCTAAAGATTGTAAATTATGACTCAAAATCAACTATCGCGTTGTATCCATATGCATGTATCACATTCTGGGAAGCAGGTACATTTTGTAACTGGTTAATGTCGATCTGAATAAATTTTCAAGTCTCAAGGTTCGCCTCTTTAACTTAAGAAGACAGCCATAAGACCACTAGGTTTGAACCAGGAGACTATAAGGTTTCCTCAAGGCGGTGGACTCTACGTGTCTATTGGCACAGAAGTGAACTCAGGCTGTGAAAAGAGACGGTTAAGTTTGTTTCTTTAGACATTATCACATGAACCAAAATGTGCATTTTTGGATAGAAAAAAACACAAAATATCATTTTTATTCAGAAAATCCAAGTCATCACCATTTAATAGGCAGAGATTCGTGGCAGTTGTTAACTTACATGTTTGTACCGAATTTCAGCAAATGTGCTTCATTTATCATGGCACAGGTGTCAGAAATCTACATTTTTAGCTAAAAACACCCAAATAATGCGAAAAAATTGCAAACAAAATGAGCTGCCATTATATCTATACTCAGATACTTCACTCAACATCGTCAGGAAACAGGCATTCCCCCACAGGTATCCCTCTATTGCTATTTATGAAACCGTATAGAAGTCTTATCCTCTGCGTTGCTAGGGAGATGTATTTTCCTTAGCAACGGTTACCATGGAAACATGGTATGAATTTCTGAGGCCCTGAAAATGGACAATTTTCCACCGATAAAAGTTTTCTTCACGTTTTACTTATGGTATGCACTACATTTTACTGGGAAAGCAGCCCAGTGCCTCCTTAGCAACGGCCCTAGCAACGGCTTCCCCACAGAAGGCCTGTGGGAATAGAACTTTTAGATACTCATATCTCCAGATTGGATTGATGGATTTTTACGATTTAAAGCTTAAAATGTAGGGAAAAGTGTAACAAATCAGATGAATTCATGACCTAGGCTTAAAAATGCAATCTGTATATTTGACAGGTTTTGAAAAGTAAATATTCCATTTTTTTACCAATTTTTACCGAAAAATCGAATTTCAAAAGCTCGTAACTTCTCTTAGAAATGACATATTGGAACAAAATTGACATTTTTGTAATCCTTTGTTCCTGTTTTATCTGGCCACCAAGTACCGTTGGAAAATATCCATATTTGATTATTTGACACTCCCATTTGCATTATAAGTAGGAAAGGAAATGGTCCCCATGGGGTCAAAGTTCAAGGTCAGATAGCAAGGTCAAAGCTGGGCACTCAACATGGTTATCATACATTTTCAAAAAGCTTGTGGGGAGGACTATCACATGAAGGCATTCGCGTTTTGTCCCTTGATTTGGTAACAAAATCTTGTCTGGCCCATGGACTATTTATATATCTACATATTTTTGGCATTGTGGGAATCATTACATGTAAAGATATATTCAAATCTGTCTATAGCATCGAGACTCTTGAAATCTGTAGTACTTGATTCAGGAAATGTAAATACATGTAGCCTATTGTGGGGACCTTTACATGTAAAGATATATTAAAATCTGTCTCCAACATCGAGACTCTTTAAATCTGTTGTACTTGATTCGAGAAATGAAAATAGCTTGTTACGTATAACATTATACGCATTTGGTACATTCCATAACGAAGTGAAATTCATTTTCTATATGCTTTGGACAAAATGGACAGAACCTTTGGTCAAAACATTGTAATATCTACCTGTTTCAATATTCCATTTATGACTACTGATTCTTTATTGAGTTATTGCTTTACGAATTTCAAAGTTATCTATATCACAAACGTATTTTTCTTGTTCATAACAGTTTTTTATTTGTTAAAAAACGGTTTAGAATTATTTCTAATGCAACTAAACCACTCTTAGACTTGTATATGTGTGTCTTGTAGCCGATGGTTATGTAGCACTCTTGATTTAAGATTTATTTTGATTATTTTGATATCAATCAGGTTCACTCCAGCAGCATACTCAGAAGACCTGAGGAGGCAGTTCTGGCTGATGTCGCTAGACGGCACTCCGGAGGATTCTAACGATCTCAGGTAATATGTGATTTTGTTACGATCCCACAAATTATCCGTTATTCTTTATACTGGGGCCACACCGACTTAATTTTATGGATGACATTCGCGTGCGCATTATTGGTTTTCGCTTGTTCTAAAAAAAATAAAAAGATCACGTCCTCCAAGGCTCTGGTCTTCTGGTCTGGATCTAGGCCTGGGTAGTCCATGGTAGCTAGCGACAATACGGAATACGGAGCAGGTGGTAACTCTGGAGGATGGCACCCAGGCTACCGAAGCTCCACAACTCAAGAACCCAGAACATACGTTCAGTGCCGATCAATAAATTCCGCTAAAAATTCAGCAAAAAAAGCCAGCATGCACTGCCGCAAATTCACAATACCAGCTTTGTATTCCTGTGGTTTAGTAGCATTTTTATTTTTGACCGGAATTTTTTTATTCTCCCGCGTGCACTAGTTTGAGGGTCTTCAGGGGATGTCATCCATAAGATTAAGTCGGCGTGGCCTGATAGAGAAGTGACTTTGAATAGAGCAGCTGGTGTCACAACAAAGAAGTTATATGGACTCTAACCTCCTGTGTGAGCACATGTTGACAACACATAGGCATATTCTAGACGGACTGTTTCATAACATTCATTTGTGTCAGCCTTTCTCATGTTTACAGTACATTTATCAAAATACATTCTTAGATTATGTAGCAACCATAGTAAAAAGTTGAACTTTATTCCAACACACAGTTTACAGAGTCACGTATCAGTAAAGTCTCGTGTGAATAAGGTCATGTGTTTGTAAACCGTAGTTCTTGCGAGATCACGTTGTGAATTCGAAGTGATCGGTCAGTATCCTGATGAAGGCGACAGTGGTCGCTGAAAATTTGATCTCTCTGTAAACTGTGTGTTGGAATAAAGTTCAACTTTTTACTAAAAATACATTCTTATCCAGACAAATGTCCAAGCTCACAAACGACATCGAAAGTCTGTACAGCACGGGCAAGGCATGTCGGGAGGAGAATGAGAACGAGGTTTGCCACCCTCTCGAACCTGACCTCGAACACATCTTCGCGACATCACGTGACTATGACGAACTGCGGTGGGCGTGGCTCGGTTTCCGCGACGCGGTTGGTCCAGCTATGAGAGAGAAATTCGCGCGATTGGTCGAACTGAAAAACAGCGGAGCACAAGAACATGGTGAGAAAAAATATACTTTTGATGAAGGTTAGACATCTAGGTAATGAGATACACAGGGAAATTGTTACTCAAGCAACTGGATAGGGTTTAAAAACTGCACGTTTCAAGTAGCTCAAACACATTCATATATATAATATGGGACAGGAGTTTAAATCCCTTCTGCCATAAAATTGCAACATGATGTAACCCAACACCAGTCACCATGGTGATAGACGTCTGGTTCAGGTCACAGATCTTATTGTTTAGGAGGAGAAGAAGAGGAAAAAGAAAGAGCAAACTAGAAAGGCCAATATTTGACTTTGGAGCAAATACAGCGATGGGTTCACCACATTTTACGACATGGCAGGGAAAGAATGAGAAACACAAGGGAAAACAATGATTTACATTGATATAACTATAATATGAAGTAAAATACAACTAAAACAACAGTTGGATAGCTATTCCCTACTTTATTGGTTAGGATTTTTAATTGCATAATGCAAACTGTTGATTTTCAAAATAACTAGAAAGGCCAATATTTGCTTTGGAGCAAATACAGCGATGGGTTCACCACATTTTACGACATGGCAGGGAAAGAATGAGAAACACAAGGGAAAACAATGATTTACATTGATATAACTATAATATGAAGTAACATACAACTAAAACAACAGTTGGATAGCTATTCCCTACTTTATTGGTTAGGATTTTTAATTGCATAATGCAAACAGTTGATTTCTAAAAAAAAAAAAACGTCCATGCCCGGCATTCCAATGCTGGAGCAGGAAAGCTTGAAATACCTACCAAAACACTTGAATACAGACATACTGTCAGTATGGAAATGCTTCTGTGCAGGTGTTAATCAAGTTAAATCCCAACAGCCAATCAGCAAGAAATGACTCTGTGCAGGTGGAAATGCTCT
>NW_017804288.1:16972-20727 GCF_001625305.1 Branchiostoma belcheri | reverse complement strand
CCACCCTATGGTATAACACAACAGCTTTCAAACTTACAATTATGAATAACGCACCATTGATTTCTACAATACTGTTGTACAGAGTAACAAAATAAAGGTAAGGTTCAGTTTTTTTTTTCTGAAAACCTGTTTCGTTGAGTCTTCTATATATATTGTAACAGATGTGGGGTTACAGAAGGGTGATATTCAGGACACACGGTAAACACAGTACAGCCACCACGCGTTTTGTTTGTTCACTCCGGGACAGATGACAATACCCTCCCCATCTCCGCAAACACTATCGACCCGATCCAAGCATGTCTTGTTTAGTTTGCCCCAACCGCACACACTCTCTCGGCATCCATCTATTGTTCACAATATTTTCACCGAAAATTCACACTAGCTATCTGTACATGTGGTTTGTAGCACAACAACTGCAAATATGGATAACACATCATTTGATTTCTATAGATGAGACCGATTTTCTAAAAACTCTTTTAGTCAAGTCTTTGGTTTTTGTAACGGTTGTGGGGGCACACACACACACCAATATTCATTCATTGATAGGTACACAGTAACGCTCAGACGGTCCTCATCTCAGTACACAGTACACCGACCAGACAGAGTTCAGTCTTGTTTGCTCGCATAGTATCAACAATACCCTGCCATTTTCCCTATTATGCCTATGCATTACCTACATCTGTGGGTCTCCCTTTCATTCTCGTACTTCAAAACTATTTTCGGTTCTAGCAAATACTTGACAGCCTGCATAGACCACACACAGAATCACCCTCCCATTGTTTCAATTCAGGCTTCTAGTGGCCTTTCCCATCCACCTTTCAGTCATACCCCTGACTTCGTAGCGACAACATGCCAGCTTCCACCCTCTTCGCTTTGTGCGTCAGCTTTCTGGCTGACATTCTATACAAGGTATGTGCCGGCAGCAGAGATAGGATTCTAGATGCCATTGCGTATCTGGAAGTTACTAGACCGTGTCAGGCATCATTGGTGGAGTTTTTCACTAATGTGCAGGTACAGCTGACTCGTTACAAGCTGTACTTGTACTTGTACTATCCCATCTCCCCTGTGTTGGACGCGGAGAGACTGCAGAACCTGCGGTCGTGCACGGTGACTTCAGAATGGCCATTCACCAACACCATTGTACTGGACCACGCCACGGGAATCTCGCTCGATTTCGTTGACCCAGCGGAGTGTACTGCGATCATCATTCAAGGTCACGGCTCACCGTCCATGCCTCAGATTCTGCATCTACTGCAGACCTACGGAGTGTTCACAGACGATTCACCCACCCCCGAGATGGTCTGTCTCACAGACGCCTTGGTGATAACGGCAACGCGCCATCTCAGGGCGACATACTCCGTTCAGCACCGGTATGAGGGATCACCCAGCGAAATGATGTACATGTTGGAACTATACAGGCGCGCCATGCTGACCCGGACTACCATCTTAAAGACACACTTAGACGGACCGTTCGGGCAGCCGTTGATGTACATGAGACATGTACGTCACCATTATTAGTCCAATAAACATTCGGACACAACCCCATCCAAACAACGACAAACGGAACGGACATGGACTTTGATTTTACGGACAACGGACACAATGGTAGCAGTGACCGCAGCCCACCGGACAATTCCAAAGTAAGCTACTCCTTTGTCTCTTGAGCACACACTCATCTGCACCAAAATACAACTGTTGTTTTTGTATACATCACAAGGCAGCGCTTTCACCACGGCATCACCAACAGGCATCTGCGGACTTTGAGTAAATCGCTAGGTGACGCTTCTTTACCATAGACTGATAGGATGTTCACCATTTGCCAGTTATGAATACATTAATCCAGTTATGAATACATTAATCCAGTTATGAATACATTATCGTTGAACTTGAACTGTATACATTTGCATACATTTGTATAAAATTTGCATATATTATCGTTGAACTTGAACTGTATACATTTGCATATCATTAACCTTGACTTTGACCTTGACCTTGCCCTTGATGTTGACCGCTGCATAAATGCATAAATTGGTCCAGACAACCCTCTTTTCTACTAAAACATGATTTATTATTAGGAACAGCGCTAGCACATAGCAATTATGACAAAGGGCAAAGTTTAACATATATAGGATATAACATTCTCATGCACTTAATGTGATGTGATGTGATGCAAATATTTCATTAAGATTTATTTGGTGGGAAAACAGAAACCATTCAAAATGTCTATGTCTACATATCACTTCATGTAGAGTCTGATATCGACCTTCTCTGTGGCACAAAATGCACGACGTGAGAGTTTTCCTCAACACGAGTTCGCCGCGCCAAGAGCTGATAGTGGTCCCGGGGAGGGGTAAATCCACGCCATGACTTCGTGTGTAGATTGTAGCAGCGCGCGATCGAGTAAAAGGATATAACCCTTTTCCATGCCAACAGGCTAAAACAGTTGCCTATCGCCGTCCGCTCTCACCTACAACCGCCATGGACAGTTGAGAAAAGTCGTTGCGCGAAAGCCTCGATAGCTCTGGACGTGTCGGCGGGGCGATAGAAACTTCTGCTCCCCAGGCGCATGCACGCACAAGGTCCTGATTCCTGGGCCTGAACGCAGACCAGCCGGTTCTCGTAATTTTTGACGTCTCCAAAGCACCACATTGACGCAGGGCCTAACATGGACACTATCGACAGGGGCTGGGACAGAAACGGCATCAGGGCCGCCGTGAACAAGGGCCAACATGACTGTGGTCGTAAGTAAACAATGCCCCCGCCATGTAGAAACTGGTGTTTCAGATGCTTCAATTTGCAAATGTTGTAGACCTCCGTAGAGTTTTCCACTTGCAAATTCTCGTTGCTGTTATAACATTTTAGCACGCTGTATCCTACTCTCTTTCAAACTTGAGTCTACGGATATCTTAGACCGCGATACACACTGGTGGGAACGGGGTGTCAAAGAGGCAATATTCGGAAAGAATGTACAACCCCACCCTCAACAGGGAAGGGGGGCTACGAGTAGAGTTCTTCGGTACTTGATATTTTGACGCTCACAGCCCCTAGGACAGACACTACTTAAAGACCAGTCTGTCCTAGGGGCTGTGAGCGTCAAAATATCAAGTACGAAATGTCTTCTTCTTTCTAGAGCAATCTAGGGTAAAATATTTTGTTGTTAACATGTTTCTATAGTGATTGGGTACTTAGTTAACAAGATCTAAAAATCCATATTTTTTATCTCTTGTGCACCAAGGGAAAGGTGCAAGCAGGTCAAATATGCTCAAGGGATTTTTAATAGGGAATTTTTTGTTGTAAATATATACTTTTGTACATCAATGTCATTCATTGTTCACAATAGTTGTTTCCGTTCTTTGGATACCTTGGGCCACACCAATTTAATTTCTTGGTTAACGGATTTTTCTCGAAAAATAATGGAGCGGGCGGGCGAAAAAAAATAAAAACAGGCCAAGGCATCCTATTATGGCCCAAAATGGTAAGGTAGGAGCCATGAAGTCAACACACCACGCTGGTTCAAAATTTAAACAATGAATTTTGAACTTTTAATGATACTACTGCATTGAAAGATGGAATGACTGTAACAAGTAGAGGACTGTTTTCAACTGTTCAGGGCAAAATATGAGCATTTTGCAGTTGATTCTGAATTTTTATTTTTGTTTGCAAATCAGAAAAAATGAAGCGGCGAATCCGTTAACCAAGAAATTAAATTGGTGTGGCCTTGGCTGTAGATGTTAACTACAATAACAACTATTAAG
>NW_017804288.1:265-16952 GCF_001625305.1 Branchiostoma belcheri | reverse complement strand
ATTTTTTTTCCTTTCAAAGACTTGCATCCAGAATATTCAACTCTTGAGCTCTTGATTTGTGTATTTCTCCTTGGGTAGATCCCGTATAAAATCCGGTCGTCATCGGCGATCTGACCAGAAACATCAGTGAGGCGTGCTCGTAACGCTGAGGTACCGATGCAGGACTGAGTTAGCAACGTACGTGTACGATTACGATACAACGTGAATACGATCTATTTGAAAACTTTCCAAGCCCCTGACAGCTTAACACATCAGTCATTAGAAATGGGTAAGTATTACGATGATGGGTAAGTAAATTGGTAAGAGGTAGCGGGCCGAGAAGTTGGAGCTTCAGCGCCGGAGGTAGCGTTACATGTAAAAGTGCTGATAGAGGTGAGTGAGGTCGCGCTTGAGTCAGTGTTCGTCGTGTTTCTCGTAACAGATTGCTTCAGCATATGGCAAATCTAGCTTATATGTATGCAGGTAATAATAAATAATCCGTGTTTAAGAACGCAGACGGTTTCCAATTCCTTCGGGAAGTGAAAAACAGGCGAGATCCAGGCGTTGACTGGCTTCGCGGGAGCCGTCGCCATCTTGATTTTGGGGTCAAAATGACAGGTCATCGGTAGTGCGCGTGCGCACTGTAGCTAGTGACGCAATCTCGGCCGTAGCCTAATCTGGACACATTCTGTACGGAGCCACCAGCGCTAAAACACAACGTGTTCTGATCATGAGTCCCGACCACTATTTTGCTGAAGGCGTACAACACCTGAACTGAGCTGTGTAGTCTACCATCAGACTGCTACTGTGGTAAACATAATTTGATGATCTATTCAGATTGGGACGCGGAGAGCCTGACTCGCCAGGAATTTAACTTTGACAGAGGTTGAAGACAAACCGTCTAGAACTTACACAGATTTTTTTAAAATCTGTGTTTCTTCCCTGTCAAATTCTACCGTTATATTTCATGTAGATCTGTCAAATGTACAACACATAGAACTGTATTCTCTTCATTATGTTTATGTGATGATATGTGTTGTTTATGTGATGATGATGTTATGCCCTGATATACCTATGTGATAGTTAGACTTTAGTGTAAGCTTTTACTGTAAGTCAAACTTTAGATAAGTTACTTGTTCTTGTGATGACATGTTTTAGTGTAAGTTCAGTTTTAGTGTAAGTTAAGCTCTATTCAGTAGGATCTATAATTGTACTACTGTTTCATTCGTTAACTGATACGGACCGTTCCCCGTTTCTATTGTTGCATTTTGTTATGTTGAACTATATACATTATAAGCTGTTTTTACTTCAGGAGAAGTTTTCTTCACGTAAGGGGGGAAGAGTGTAAGTAGCAGAAGTAGAACACCCCCGGGTTAGAATGGTACAACCCGCCACCCCCGGTGGTGAGTAGGCTAGTCCGCTAGAACCGGTTATATCCAGTTCAGTCTACCACAATGTACTACAGAAGAATACACACTACTGCAAGTACACCTCTCGTCTCCTCTCATCATTACCTTACCTTGGGGTGGGGGACAGGTCGAGGAAATGGTTCGTTACAATAGTTTGTGCTTATAAACCTGCATTTCTCCTCTGGTCTCTCAGTCGCTGACGAAAGCTGGTGGATACTAGCTGAAACATCTGACCGTTTCCAAAATCATATTCAGTTGGTTAACTGCTTTTTGGCGTATCGTATTACCTGGATGTCTAACCTTCATCGACGTGTACTCTAGCTTAGCTGTAGATTGTCTAAGTTGGCTCTCTGCCATCTTTATCGTGTAATTTTGCGTAGTAAAAAGCAAAGGCCGCCGCTCTAAAATGTCAACAAAGACCGCCATGTTGTACTTTCCATAACGATGTTTCGATTCGCGTAGCTGTAGTTTTTCCTACAATTCTTATTTTCTTTAAACCTACTATTAAGTATGCTGCAACAATTTGAAAGAGGCTGTACTATTTCCATCCTTCCTTGTCTGTATTATGTATTGGACTGCACATACTATTCTTTTGTAACAACCAACCAACAAATTTGTGGGGTCGTGTGGCGTAGCGGCAGAGTGCGCGACTCGGAACCTAGAGGTCCCGGGTTCGAGTCCTGACATGCCACCGATCTTGTGCCCTTGGGAAAGGCCACTTTACACGACTTTCCTCACTTAACTCAGGTGAAAATGAGTACTGTCCAGTCATGTATTTGTCCCCTGTGTTGGTGGCGGCATTAATATAAGTTGAAAAACTTGAGTGTGCCGTCACCACGTCTGGTGATTACATGTTGGAATAAAAAAAAAGAAAAAAAAAACAACCAACCAACCAACCAACCAACCAATCATTCATCCAAACAAACCAACCACCAAAAATCAACCAACCAGCCAATGCTAGATAAAGTTACCATGCTTTAATCAGATGTAGTGCACTTTCGCTGTCTGAAATACAACGGGGATGTATTATTGAACAGATTCATTTGACGTTGAAGACAGCAGACATTAATTAGTAAATGATGTTAAATGACATTGTTGCAGTTACAATGATCCATACAAGGGACTACAAAAAGTGAATTTTTATGATGACAGTTAATGACATCGATAGACAAAGGCAAAATTGCAAAAGGTATTAGGACGTGGATCTCTAGTTTTAGAATAGACTAAGGTATAAAGTTTGGGATATCACTGGCTGCAAGCTAAGATATAATTAGAAGGCATGCTGGTTGCACCAATCCCTGACAGCATTGTAGACAGCATTTTGGTGTCCAGTGTTGCCGCCATGTTGCTGGACCCACTGCCTGAACTCGACCTCATTTTCTCCCAAAAGCATGTACTTTCCCACTACTTGACTTGCCTATAAGAAAATGTAACACCATGTTAAAAAAAAGTTCTCTTTCTGAAGACCTCTTACAACTAATGAGCTGAGGGGAAAGATATGCAGTGCCGCATTACCTTCGCCGAGAAGGTTAGGTTTTTAGTAGCGTTTGAATGTGCGTGTGTGTGTATGTGTGTGTGTGTGTGTGTGTGTGTGTGTGTGTGTGTGTGTGTGTGTGTGTGTGTGTGACCTAGAAATGATTAGATTTTGGGCCCCCCGTGGCTTTCCCGGGTACTGCAGCAGAACTTCCGGTTGTCTGCTGTATTTCATAACTATAGGCCTATACACTTCTGACATATGTAATTGTGAATGAGTGGAACATCTGCATCTGAATGTAGATTATGTAATTCAAGACCTTATCTGCATAATTAATGGTAAATTGCTACAATTTCATAGTAACGACCTACTTCCGAACACCAGCCAACCACCAGCAACTATAAATGAGCCTTATGTCATTCGATTGTTTTAAACATTCGTATAGACCGTCGGGTGGTGTTTGTAGGAAGTTTCTAAATGAGTGACAGGGGCTCAGCTTTAGAGGCTGATTTCTTCATACTAGATAGATAACATCGAATAGATTTTACATCCTGCATACCATAAACACAGTGCAAATAACAATGATAAACACTGTGCCTTGGTAGTGCTGTTTCGTGTGAAATTGCCTCCTAGGAAACGCCCAATCCCAGGAATGACACTGACAGGCTTGTCTCCCAATGGTTCTTGGACAAATTCTTCATGCTTTTGTGTCGCCATGTAGGAATCTGCAAAAAAAATAATAAAGATGCATTAATTTATTAAGTAGTATTGCCTACACTATATGTACCTATTGTGGGTTGCTTGGAAAGCGTGACTGGTCAAAGGAACCTCATGACTCTAACGGCACATGAATTTGGCAAGCGCTGGTGACGCTAAGGCCGGCGTGGCTTAATTCCGGAATGGTCTGGAGTAGCCATGCCGTTGTCTGGATTCGAGAATAGAATCGAGTAGATGTGCAATTGGCATTAACACAACCCGAGACTTTTCAGAGGATGTCGTGCTCAAATCGCTTGAGACAGTTCAAGTTTCAGTGAATCCTTCAGTGAAAAAAATGAGCAAAACACCCGATTTCTTAACTAGTAAGAGAATTTCTACCAGTGTAAAAATGAGTAACACTCCCAATTCATTTTACCCCAATAGATTCAAAACTTAACGAAGAAAAATGATCCTACATCTCTCCAACTCATATTTTTACTAGTAAAAGAGTTCGCATCAGAGAAGCAAGAAAGGCTGGCCCGGCCGCAGAAAAAATAGATGAGGCATCCCCAAGTCGGGAGAACTTATAAAAAACACTTGCATTTCTGCATTGTTAAAAAGAAAATCAAAATAATGCTGACATGCGGGAGTCGAACCGGCAAACTTAGCTTGCCAAGACATGCCCAACGAAGCACCTAAGTGCAAAAATACAAAATAGTAAAAATTTAACTTATTAACATTCCCGAGTGAGGACAATAATTTTCTGAATGTTAAAAGCAAAACAACAGATGTTAAAAAGAAAATTAAAAAGGAATGCCGACACGGTGATCCGAACCCGTGATGTCCGGAGGTCAGACTTCCACCGCTCTCAATTTAGCCGCAGGGGCTCGTTACTCTTGCGGCCTTCTGAAATGCCTAAATCTATGAACAAAATACGTTCTAACATACGTGCCAGTGAAACCAGCTGAGGTCGGGCAATAAAAGATACATATAGGGATCATATTTATGTCATTCCTTATTACTCACGACCCTTCATTTTTTCATGGCACACCTCCAAGTGTGGCCGTGTCGAACTGACCTGGCCTGCATGGCTGCCTGGCGCTGTCATATTGGCATGGCTGTGCAGTGTACGTACCACCGTTACAAGACCTTACAACGGTCGGTCCAATTAATCCGTGAACTGACTTGCGGCCAGGCAAAAATTATCTAACACTCTTCTAACACATCTTTTTAATCGTTTGAGAATTAAACATTCTTCTAGACTGATTGAAAAATGATCTCACACCCAACTAATTTTTCTCTCCAATACAGAATCAGAGAACCTTCTAAGACAGTGGAGAGCGGTGGAGGCCCGCATCGTCGAAAGATGACTGGCAGCGGCGAAGATGACGATGATGATGATGAAAGAAACTTCTTCTAGTGACAACATTGCCTACATTTAACACCTCTATAACTCCTTGTTCTCCAAATAAATTAAAAACTCTCTTACTAGTAAAATTTGGGCAAAGCCCTGTCTGGCTAAGCCCGTTCCATGTCACATGTGGCCAATAGGTGAAGGAATACTAAAACGTATAAGGATTCAAACTGTGCCCCTCGAGCACACACGGCTCTTTCGAAATATTCAAGTTCAAATTTTCCAACCTTTTAACTCTTCGGTCACATCGCATGGCAACTAGTTTCTGACAGGCATTTCTTGCAAAATTCGGCAACTTTTGTTTTAACAATAAATATTGCAGATATTGCGTTAGAAATCGTCGAGTTAGGTCTGGGGAATTCTTAAATCTGGACAATCGGGCACACTAAGTTAATTCAATCTTACACGTCTGGTTCGCTACAGGGGGCGGACCCTAAAACAAACGTCGGGCGGTGATAACGCTCGCTTGGACCGAGTTTGGGCAGTTTTAACCACCGTCAATTATTACCTTTTGTTGATGTGCAAATTTACGCCGTCTTCTCTCCTGCTGCTTGGCACGATATGATTTGAAATTACCAGGAAAACAGTTTTCAAGACGGGCCACGGGTCAGAAAGAATCCTCCCAAAAACGTAAAATTCACAAGAAAAGCGGTCAATCATAGTGGTATAAAGCAACAGTCATTTAAATTTCTAATAGTATTTATAAGTAGAAACATCATTGTGGAAGGTTCAGATGAGATGGGCATCAATAAACGTCATATTAAAGCAACCAGTACGTGGAAAAATGAAATATGAAAAAAAAAACATAACCTCTGGGTAAAGATTAAACTTTCTTTTCAATCCAGACATTATACATTCCTTACGCTAATGGACGACCACATCAAAAATAAAGAACTTATGTTTATGCGAAGTGAGAAATTATCTCCCACAGGTGAAATTGTTGCTGAGACAAAACTACAATTTGCGGGGCCATGTGTGAAGGGGTGGACAGCCTCAGAATTCGAACAACGCCGATCTCTGCGAACTGAAAGCCAAAAGGGAAAAGACCTTGGAGAAGCCCAAGACTACACTTGCGCGACCAAAGCACCAACTCTAGGGGAACAGTGCTTGCCGATCGATTCAACATCTAATTCTTGTTTGGGAGGATCTAATGTGCAAATGTACTTACAATGTAGCCTCCTTCGCAGTCTTGTTGGGCGTCGGCGTTATTTTTTCTCTGAGCGACGCGAGTAATATGCGGCCGCGAGGGACGATTTGCTGCCGAGGGAGTTTTTGCCACGGAGAGAAGGTTTCGCGCTCCAACAAGACTGCTTCCAGTCGGCGAGTAGAAAGGGCTATCCAAAACCACTTTTGGCATGGCGATTGGCATGGATGTGTGAACTTCCCGCAATAAACGCCACGAGGGCAGGGAGGTGTTCACGCCCCGTTCCTCGACGAGCCAAAACTTGCAACTTACTACCGGTCGCCGATCAACCCGTCGGTAGAACGCCAACCATTCCCGAAAACCGAGCCCTATCCACAAAATCCCGTAGTCATTGCTGCTACGAAAAAAAAAAAACTTTGAAAAGATCACTACCACAGGAACCCGCAAGCTAAACTGTGATATTGCAGGGGGACGTGGACAGATAAACAAAGTGCCGCCATGTTGTTTGGTGGCGGGTTGATCGCACCGCTCCGCAGCAAGTTGCGTAATAGAAAGAATTTCACATTTCACCAGCAAAAATAGTACTGCAAAGTTTGTCTTGGTTTGTTTGCATGGGATGCTTAAATATGCACAGCAATGTCTTTGTTGTGACATTACCAATGTTCACTCTTTCTCTGTTGGAAGAACTTGAAACCTTCCACTATAACGCAGGCTATAGCTAATAAAACCAACCGTTGACAAAGGCGAGGTATTTTTGAATTACCCTTGCGCGAACATGTGAATTGGACCTGCACGAACATGTTAATAGCCTCTATGAAAGGCTGGCTTAATCCGAGGTCCTTTCTACTCGCCGACTGCAAGCAGTCTTGTTGGAGCGCGAAACCTTCTCTCCGTGGCAAAAACTCCCTCGGCAGCAAATCGTCCCTCGCGGACGCATATTACTCGCGTCGCTCAGAGAAAAAATAACGCCGACGCCCAACAAGACTGCGAAGGAGGCTACTTACAATGTACTTACCTATGATAATACGGCAAGTTGGTGAAGCTATGGGAGATCAGGGGACGGTGGAGGTGTTGTGGTGAGAGATCAGGAGACCCTTGGGGTAGTTGCTTGGTCGCTAAGTCGATCAGCTCTCTTCGTCGAAGTGGGCACAGTCGGGGCTATCGCAGGGGTATACATAGGGTGAACACCGGGAGCGTTACCAAGATAATTGGCCGTTTGTCATTCAAATTAGTCCTTTGTGTCGGGTGCGCGTCTTGACATGTGGCAGTTTTAGTCACGGTCGAGTGAATTGTCCCCGCTCTGAGAAGCTATTGTTGATAATAATCAATCACGGTTGGTTGGATGGGAAAAAGGGAACGCCTTTTGAGGGAATTTCTCTGAGCTTGGATGCTACAGTATAGATGTATCTTACACTATGCACTCAGAGAAATTTTAAGAAAATCAATTAGTATACATCCGTCAGAAGAGCAAGCCAAAAAAGCCTTGGAGCAATAAAGCAAGAGAGACAGAATACAAACTGAGAAGTAAGAATCGGACAAGTCAGCCAACAGGCAAACATGACAGCCGTCTTGAGAAAAAGGCTGATATTTTCTGATGTTAAAACTGAGAAAAGGGCTTTTAACACTATCCTGAAATCATGTCCTCAATACGATTCGGGACCATAGAATTTCAAAATATCTGATAACTTGAGAAGCTGTTGTCTTCCCTCCATCTGTAAAGTACCAAGTTTATGGGGCTACTTATTGTAATTTGTTTTTTTTTTACGCATTGGGGCCCATTATCTTTGCTGTAATCCCAAGCAGACCATCAATATCCACAGAACTGGCTAACGAATGCGAAGGGGCGTACACTGAAACAAACGTGGCGTTCTTGGACCGAGTTAACAGTTAACCACGGCCAATTATGACCTTTTGTTGACGTGCAAAAGTTTTCAAGACGGGCCACGGATCAGAAAGATTCCTCCCAAAAACTTAAAATCAAAAATAAAGGCGGTCAACTACAGTGGTAATAGTCCACAGTCATTCTATGTGAAGCGTCATGCGTCCACAGTCATGCTAATAGATGTGAAGCGTAACGCTAATGTATTAGACCCATTCTAGCATATCATGTCACGACCACTCACAAATGAAGAACCTAGAGAGAAATGCGAAGAGAGAAATTACCCCTCACAGCTGAAATTGTTGCTGAGGCAAAACTACAATTTAGGGGGCCATGTGTGACGGGGTGGACAGCCTCAGAACAACGCCGATCTCTGCGAACTGGAAGCCAAGTCAAAAATGCGAAAAAAAACACAATTATTTTTAGTAATAGCATATAGCGATGATGACAGAAGGCAAAGTGTAACATTTATAGGAAATAATAGGATGAAAATGATACCAAATATGATGTGAAGCTCAAATATTTCATTAGGAATTATTTGGGGAATATTCGATATAAGAAAAATGTGACAAAACGTATTTGTGGAAAAATGTAAATAACAATCAAGCATTCCGACAGAATAATAAATGATGTTGGCGCTCAACGAAAACAATGTTCTTTGAGTCAAAAGGGCAAAGGGCAAAGTTGAACATCTATAGGATATAACATTCCTATGCTAATTATACTTAACAGTCGAACCGCAGACCGCTATGCGCATCGGTTCTGCGCAGCTCTCTCTAAGATCTCGTTTAAATCTTCTTTTCCAAGGTAATGTGATCCGCGAGAATCTGCGAGAGTTTGCTACTGTTTACTGTTTCGCTTGTAACTCCGCTTTGCGTGTTTCCTTGCCATACGTTAACGGTGCACACCCCAGTTCTTCCGCGACAGGGGTCCGCGATAGTCCGTTGTAATAAAGTGACGAAAGGGTTTTGAGGGTCCAAGTTTGAGGTGACATTTCTTATAAACTACCACGAAGTATCATTAAACATTAACATGGCTGAAGAGTGTAAGAAATGGTGATTTTGGGGTAAAAATTTCTTTTGGCTCCGAACCTTACTTCCGGGTATCCTTGCGCGCCAAGTGTAATCCGCCCGTTTGACCTTTTTTTCGTTCTGCGGCTTCGTAGGGGTGGATTTGCAACCCCTTGCGCCGTGGACTGTTTAGAAAATTACAGTACTAGAATTTTCTTTATAATTTACTCGGGTATAGTCAAGGCTTGGGTCTTTCTGCCAGCATCAGTCATTTCTGCCGGAAAAATTTTTTTGTGGGATTATCCTACGCGAAAATTCGCAATTTTGGGCATTAATTTTGGAGTGGAAATAATGTTTTTTCCGTTGATTTTACCAAACTTAAAAAGGTTGAAGAAACCAAACTCAGCTTGTCTTGTAGCTGAAGAGATATCCTTTCGTCCCATATACAGTTATTCACCTTCCGAATTATTCCACGCCAGAGACGGTCGCTAGATTCGAGGGTGTGCAGCTTCGAATAGAGGCCCCAAATAAACTGGGGTGTGCCCCCTTAATGTGAGATGTATTAAAGAAGGGCCGGCGTCACTCTCAAGGTCGTAGATGTACATTACCGGCGGTGTTTGTTGTAAAAACGAGGTTTCAAAGTTGACCGTGTATGATGGAGATGATTCCACTCGAGATAGGTACCCTTTAGTTGTTTGGGGGGCAAACCCGTTTGTCCTATTTCATCGTCGATTTGATGTATTGTTTAATAAAGTATAGACCCTCCCACATCTATCGTGTGTTGTTTCTTTTGGGATCCTGTAGTTGTTACAATATAGTAACCGATACTAAGTTGGGCTCATTCAGTCGAATTCTCAACGATTTTTGTTCGAATCGCAAGCTTTTGCCGCTAGTTCTAAACAATACACCTGTAATGTAAGATATGGCTGAAATATAGTTATGTTGGCTTGACACCTGTGTACTTAGTTTTGAAGTTGCACAATGTGTATTGCAGCTCGACCTTGAGAAAAGGTGCAATTTCTTTACAGTTTCTTTGCCTTTAAAATGTTCTGTTAAAAGATACATTGAACAAAAATAAAAGTGAAAGAATAACGACCAAATTGTAAGCTTCAAAACGATACCCACTTTACGGATGAAAACAGAAGAGAATGAATTAGGGCATGAACAAGTACAACAACAGGTTGATTTTTCATGACCTAGTGTTTAAAGGAGAAATTGGACACTATGACCTGTTACTGTAAATATACAAACATCGGGCATATGTGCTGACATTGGTATAGTTGCACATGAATCCCACTTTCTCTTGCGTCTTCATGATATAAGTCTTACTTGGAATGGGTTTCAGAAAGTCTGTTTGTGATGAAAAAACTTGATTCCTCCTTTTTTGAACTTTTGCAAACAGCGGTTGAAAGTTGCAACATCGTGAGATGACCCCCGCGGCGCGAAAAATGGAACGCGCGGCCTTGGTTCCATGGATCGAACGCAGGAGTTCGAAACCGATTGACTTCAAATTTGACGATTTTTGAATGGTCAGGACCTTGTATTAAATTCCTCTTTTTGTATATACTTGAATGTTATCATATCACTTATTATATTGCATGTGACATTCATACAGTTTCTCATACCAAGAAACGAATTTTATGACATTACGCGAAATGTATCAAAATGTAGCGGAAACTCAGGATGGTGTGTGTCAGTAGCTTACAACTGGGCTAAAATTTGACCACCGCGATGTGCGCATCGTCACAGTTTTTGGGGGGGCAAACCCGTTTGTCCTAAAATTTACCAGTCTTTGGCATCAATGTAAAGGCGAAGAAGTGGGCTATCACACTGTGGTATTAGCTAATGGGATCCAATCGAACAGAAAAAAAAGACAAGCACAAATAAACTGACCAAGAATTGCTAATGTTTGGAAGGCCGTATACCGGAGCTAACGGAACAGATAGCCAGCAAGATCGATGCTTGGCACAGGAAGCAGTTAAGATGCTTAGCTGGATATTTTCACCCACACCACATTAGGAACTCCAAGCTGTACAAGATCTGCAACTCTTCTCCACTTCAAAATGAAGTCCACCGTCGCGGATGGACTCTCTTTGGGCACATCCTTCGCATGTCACCTGACTCACCCGCACAAAAGGCCCTCAACATCGCCTTTAGCAGAAAGCTCGCGCCAAGGAAAGGCAAGCCCCGCGGAGGTCTTCTGGACTGTCTGTTAGATGACACAAAGCTGTACTTGGAGTTGGGATGGTAGAACATTATCGATGTTACTTCGTAAACAACTCTGATCTTTGTCATTTTGCATCTTAGTGGAAAATTGATGAAGGCGGGGCTGGCACCGGCAACCTGTCCAAACATTTTTTACAATGGATGTAAGAATCTAAACTTCAATCATATCTGTTTACCCTCAATTCATTAATGTTCACGGGAAATAACAGTCTACAAAATTCTCAAACAATCACTGTGCGAGGCAAAGCGCAAGTGTGTGTGTGTGTGTGTGTGTGTGTGTGTGTGTGTGTGTTTTATTGGGATATACTAAGCGGAACAGCCGCAGGTCTAAAGGAATACGTAAGGTCTTGTCTAGTCCTTGAATCCGGACAAGCCTGCGCAACCGAGAATTGGACGCTGTTTAATCTTTCACGTCTAGTTCGCTACTTTAAGTTACGTAATCAGTACGTACACAGAAACTCATAGAAGCCTAAGACTCACCAAATCTGTCGAAGAAAGTTGACGAGGGTGGAGGCGTGGTGTGAAGCCGCGGTCTGACGGGGCCTGGATCGAAAAGTGCACCCTAAAAGATAAAATGTAGAAGAAAGGAGTTCAATTACATGGATATAGTTCTTAGCCGATAAACATGTATTATGTAAAACGCTCAGTAAAACGCACAAGCTCGATGAACCCTTGATTAAACGCAAATCTGTTGAGCTGGTGCAAGACTTGGCATCGTCATAATCAGTCATAACAAAAGTGGTCGTTTCCCCGTTTACCCTACCTCTGTACGCACTTGTACGATCGATTGGACGTTCCACAAGCCGAAGAACGGACGGCACCGCCTTCTGTAGTACAGTTTTGCGTTTAAGAGTCACCAAATCTGTCTGAGAAAGCCGTGCCGAGGACAGAGGAGGCGTGTTGTGAATCCACAGTCGACTCAAGCTCGCCACAAAATGACAAAGGTCATGGGTGTGGCTATATATGAAGATGTCACATGACGTAGCTCGTCGCACTGATATGATGGACACATTATACCTTGCAGTACTGTTTCAAACAGAGCGATAACTACTATTCTGTTGACAAACTCTCAAACTCCTCTCGGCACTCGCATACTAAGGTTAAAATCTTTTAAAGCCTTGTCTTCAAAGTCGTCTGAACTGAGCGATATCAGTCTTCGGAAAGTAAATCGTTGTCATTACTTTACAAGATGTTACAACTAAAACACAAACCATGAAACAGATTGTGTCAGCATTTTCGGGGAGCATCATTTAAGATTTCTGTTTTTTTGTATTAAAGCAGAAAAAAAACGAAGGATGCGGGAGGGGGGTCAGTATTGATTGGGGATGGGGGTGGTGAATAGACGCTAGAAAGTACATTACTTCGTATTCAACTTTGACACAACAGGTACTGTCTACTGGCCTTGACAGGACGATTTAGTGTTGTTTTTCTGACACGCGTCCTGGCAGGACAACTTCTGTCAACGTTCTGTTGATGACAAATATATCTTATGACCCCCAGTTTCGAGATAACGTCTGTTGAAGAAAAATACGGATCCCGAGGCGACGGACATAGTTTTTCATGTGCAAAGACGTAATTTTCATGTCAGTGAATCTACCTTCGCCAAAGTTCGGGGAATATGTGTGTTTGTTTGTGTGTGTGTGTGTGTGTGTCTGTGCGTGCGTGTGTTTGTGCGTGTGTGTGTGTGTGTGTGTGTGCGTTCGTGTCTGTGAACACCTGGCCGAACACCAGGGAGCAAATATGATGTTCTCTGTTCAACCATGGTTCATTTGTCATCGGGTTGTTAAACCTTTGGGTCAAATTTACTAAGGTTGGTTGAACACAATTGGAGTACAAATATACCACGGCATTATCAGCTTCTCTGTCATCAAAACAAAAATTCTTCTGATTAGCCGAGCTTAAAGAATCTATACCATCGACACAATCAAAAAAACTTAATTAGCTGAACACACCTTTAAAATTGTATAATTTGCGACTTTCAGTTCAAAATTTACTGTATAGTGTGTGTGTGTGGGGGGGGGGGGTACTTGGGAGAATGCCCGCAGAGAAAGAGCAGTAGGCAATAGGCATGCAGCTTTCCTCTATTATTCACAACACCTGTATTTAATCGTCAAAACACTTTTAAAGGCCTACTGTGTCAGGTGAATAAACATAGCTATTGTACGTAGCTTAAGAGATACAGTGGACTCTTTGAAACAGAAGACTAAACCAGAGCTGCGGCTAAAATCATGTTGGATTTCTGCATCTGACTGTTGGGGTGTAAAGGGGATGAGTTTTTCAAGGTCTTTGTCCCCGGGGAAAATAACAGTGTCCAAATGTTTCAAACAAGTAGTTTGTGGGGTAACGCGCAAGGCTTTAATTCTAAAAAAAAACAAGTAAAATCTGAGATTTTATACCTCCGGGCTTTTTATTGTATATTTCTATATGTTGTTTGTTATGTATAGTTGATGGTGTTGAATTTTATGTGTTTAGCGTTCCTGGTTGTGTTAATTTTCATTTTCATCTGCAGCCCATAACATGTACCCATGAACTTATGAAATTCTATTTAATCTGCCGCAATGAACTCGTAATGAAACTCAGAATGACAACCGGAACCGTTAAATCAGACGTTAAAAATAACGGCTGAAGTAGCAAGCCATCCTTATTGTCACTTCCTCCATTTTCAGCCAATTCTTCCTATAAATCGGGGAAGTAAAGGTCTGAATCCTCTGTAAAAATGCACGCCGAGAACGTCTGAGACCGTATACCGCGGTATTTGTAAGTTAGTAGTCGTAATATACGCCGAAAACATCCAAAGCAAAGATTGCGCAAGAGTACATTGACCCCTGACCCATTGACCAACCCGGAATTTGCTGCCGATCACGCGTCCTGTGAACGCGTACTAAAAATACCCTCCAAACAACATTTGTTGCGCCTCGCATACAGAAGATGTATGTGCACAACAACAATTGTTGCGCGCCGCAAGACTAAGAATTTATTGAGACCCGTCACCCCTCTGTGCAACTGTGGACGAGACCGACTATATCTGACACACGCATAAGATCGACGGTCGCGACCCACTTTCTCACTCAAGTGGTGTTCTGGGGCCATCAAAAGGCTCCATTTTCACCCCCGAAAACACATATACAATAAAAACAAAAGAAAGTGCATCATCTGCAGCCCGATAGCAAAACATATACCGAGTCTCAAAAGAATCCGTCCACTCAAACGCGAGGAATCGCTGCGAACGTGAAATTCTAAAACTCTCACAAAGCCCTTCCGCGGAAGGATGTCTCCTCCCCCGGAGGCAAAAAGCAGATCCAGGCTGCTTCCTAGGCGTTGCGTTACAGACATCTATCACATGCTTCAAATGTGTCACCCTGTTCTGAATAGTGGCTTGTAACGCCATCTCACACTGGCGCATACAGAGGGCGTACACTAAAATAGCTTCGTTTGTCTCGCTTGGTCTGGTTGACATCAAAACTCAAAAATTAAATCGCAGTCGATGCTGACTTACCTGTGGCAGTGATAGCCACAGTATTCGTTCCTTCTGTTACACCGTTAGTTTGTTAGGTATGATATAAGGATCACCATGAAGAAAGGGTTTACAAGACGGGACCGAGAGGTATATTATAAAAGCTGAAATTCAGAACAAAAGCTTTCAATTACAGGGGTCTGATACCACAAGCTCTAATTGAACACGTACACAAGCTCTAATCAAGGAAGTTCTATAGAACGTTCTTGATTAGAGTTTGTGTGCGTGTTCTATAGAACTTCCTTGCTCTAATCGAACACGCACCAATGTGTCGCAGAAAGTTGCGGACAGGGGGGGGGGGTGCAGTCAAAGTCGAACTGAGCCTGCTGTTACGTGACAAAGCTTATGAGTGCGGCTACATACATGTATGAACATGTCACATGATGTAGCTCACGTCACCATGCTGATCGTGGTGGACACCTTGCAAGCTTGCAGTTGTAAACAGACCGATAACCGGCATTCTGTTTGATAACTCTCGCAATTTAGGATTTGAAAATCCTTCAACGACATGTCTTGAAATTCAAACATCCTAGTGAAAAGGGGCCTTTATAAGATGTCGCAATCAAAACCCATGTCAGAAACAGATTTTGTGTTAGTATTACAGTTGTGCCTCACTTGGGATTTTTTATTTGTGATTCGTTGACAGGTAATACCGAAGGATGCGGCGGTTTTCAGCATGGAGTTGGGTTGGTTGGTTGATGAAAAGGTGGTAGAACATTATCGGTGTTACTCCGTAAACAACACTGATCTTTGTCATTGTGCATCTTAGTGGAAAATTGATGAAGGCGGGGCTGGCAAGTTTTGACATCACCACCAAACACCGACAAGCTGTCCAAACATTTTTATAATTGATGTAAGAAAAAAACTTCAATCATATCTGTTTACCCTCAATTCATTAATGTTCACGGAAAATAACAGTCTACAAAATTCTCAAACAATCACTTTGCGAGGCAAAGCGCAAGACTTTTAGATTCTAGAAAGTTAATTAATCAAAGTTGTGCCCCCGACGACATTCTAAATGTGGCTTGTTACGCTGTTAGACTCATGTGGTAAAATTTTACAAAAATCTTCTTGCGGAGTGGTATCTAAGATAGACCGTGACTGTAAAGAAACAGACGTGTGTGTGTCTGTCTGTGTGTGTGTGTGTGTTTTATTGGGATATGCGGGGAACAGCCGCAGGCCTATAGGGATACGTAAGGTCTTGTCTAGTCCTTGAATTCGGACAAGCCTGCACAACCGAGAATTGGACGCTGTTTAATCTTTCACGTCTGGTTCGCTACTTTAAGTTACGTAATCAGTACGTACACAGAAACTCGTAGAAGCATAAGACTCACCAAATCTGTCGAAGAAAGTTGACGAGGGTGGAGGCGTGGTGTGAAGCCGCGGTCTGACGGGGCCGGGGTCGGAAACTGCACCCTAAAAGGTAAAATGTAGAAGAAAGGAGATCAGTTACAGGGATACAGTTCTTAGGCGATAAACATGTATTATGTAAAACGTTCAGTAAAACGCACAAGCTCGATGAACCCTTGATAACCAAAATCTGTTGTGCTGGCGCAAGACTTGGCATCGTCATAATCAGTCATAACAAAAGTGGTCGTTTCCCCGTTTACCCTACCTCTGTACGCACTTGTACGATCGATTGGACGTTCCACAAGCCGAAGAACGGACGGCACCGCCTTCTGTAGTACAGTTTTGCGTTTAAGAGTCACCAAATCTGTCTGAGAAAGCCGTGTCGAGGACAGAGGAGGCGTGTTGTGAAGCCACAGTCGACTCAAGCTCGCCACAAAATGACAAAGGTCATGGGTGTGGCTATATATGAAGATGTCACATGACGTAGCTCGTCGCACTTATTTGTCACTGCCCTCATTATAGCACCGAAAGAGATCAGTTATTTGAAATGGTCACCAAAATGTTCCCCAGCTTTATTCACTTCCCAGCCTAC
>NW_017804288.1:0-119 GCF_001625305.1 Branchiostoma belcheri | reverse complement strand
ATAAAGTAGCATTAGCATAACTTATTATCATTCTACTGTTTACTGTTGTTATCATGTTCTTGCAATTAGCCCTCGGGCATTAATTTGCAATACACTTTCAGATAATGATGGACACATTA
>NW_017804287.1:1858460-1953465 GCF_001625305.1 Branchiostoma belcheri | reverse complement strand
TCTGAAATAATTGGTCCGGCTGAAATAAACGGTCCGCTTCTAGTATCTAAGAGATTAGGGGTCAATGTCAAGAACAACGACGTTGGTTGTACGAGACAAGTTTACCTCGGCCATGATATAGTAGAAAAACAGTTTCATAAGATATTATAGGGCAACATTGCGATTTTCAGGAGGGCGGACCGTTTATTTCAGGCGTTCTGAAATAATTGGTCCGGCTGAAATAATCGGTCCGCCCCTAATATCTAAGAGATTTAGGCTCAGTGTCAAGAACAACGACGTTGATTGTACGAGACAAGTTTACCTCGGCCATGATATAGTAGAAAAAACAGTTTCATAAGATATTATAGGGCAACATTGCGATTTTCAGGAGGGCGGACCGTTTATTTCAGGCGTTCTGAAATAATTGGTCCGGCTGAAATATACGGTCCGCCCCTAATATCCAAGAGATTTAGGCTCAGTGTCAAGAACAACGACGTTGATTGTACGAGACAAGTTTACCTCGGCCATGATATAGTAGAAAAAACAGTTTCATAAGATATTATAGGGCAACATTGCGATTTTCAGGAGGGCGGACCGTTTATTTCAGGCGTTCTGAAATAATTGGTCCGGCTGAAATAATCGGTCCGCCCCTAATATCTAAGAGATTTAGGCTCAGTGTCAAGAACAACGACGTTGATTGTACGAGACAAGTTTACCTCGACCATGATATAGTAGAAAAAACAGCCTTCATAAGATATTATAGGGCAACATTGCGATTTTCAGGAGGGCGGACCGTTTATTTCAGGCGGTCTGAAATAATTGGTCCGGCTGAAATAATCGGTCCGCCTCTAATATCTAAGAGATTTGGGCTCAGTGTCAAGAACAACGACGTTGGTTGTACGGGACAAGTTTACCTCGACCATGATATAGTAGAAAAAACAGCCTTCATAAGATATTATAGGGCAACATTGCGATTTTCAGGAGGGCGGACCGTTTATTTCAGGCGGTCTGAAATAATTGGTCCGACTGAAATAATCGGTCCGCCTCTAATATCTAAGAGATTTGGGCTCAGTGTCAAGAACAACGACGTTGGTTGTACGGGACAAGTTTACCTCGACCATGATATAGTAGAAAAAACAGTTTCATAAGATATTATAGGGCAACATTGCGATTTTCAGGAGGGCGGACCGTTTATTTCAGGCGTTCTGAAGAAGTTTTATAAGATAGGACAACAGAAGGGCGGACCAATTATGTCAGGCTTAATCATTTGGTCCACCCCTTCTTGTTGTGATTTGGAAAAAGTGGGAACAGTCTGCCACATCTAGAATTGGTTTAGAACTGTTTTAATTTAGCGGACCAAAGACCTCGAGGGTCATTGCAGAGACTTACTGTTTTGTAAGCTTAGAAATCAGAGGGGGTTAACATTCTAGTTGTAAAGGAATAGTCTCTTTCATGCTTAAGCTACGGTTTTTATAAGTTAACAAACAAGTTATGATGTGCGATATTGTACAATCTTACGTTAATGCTTACTTTACAGAACCCTGTTTATCGTTACATGTACTGAACTGCGATCGCCTTCATTGGGATATGTGCGTGTGGGCCTTCGTACATTTTAGGCCACGCCCCGGACCGATTATTTCAGCCGGACCATATATTTCAGAACACCGGCAAAACTGGATTTCTTCTAGTCAGTTGAATCAATCCCAGAGTGTGACAATGAAATCCGCTGAAATCTGTGAGGCAAAAACGCGTCGTCGCTGACGGGAAACAGTTCCTTGTTTTGCATCGTAGGCTGGTTCGAGATATTTATTGATGGTAACGTTGCCTAAAACAATAAAGAGACGAGCTTGCTTTGGGGCTACACGTACATGTATTTCAAACGCTTCAAGTACAAAATGATGACGAAAATGTGCTAAGCTGAAAGAAATGGAAGTAAATTTCAATATCAGCCAGATTTCCTCATCCAATCTTTTATTTGTTTTACTGCCATAAAATTGCATTTGATGCATTTAAACCTCATTGTTTGCACCAAGTGCACTCCCTAACACTCCCCAAATCAACAGAAACATTCCTAGCCCAATAACGTTGAAGAGACCGGATGTAAAACGCCCACCACATTTCGATCTAGTAGGTTTTCCGGTTGTAAGTGGATTTCTTGGTTCGCCCACTGCCATCATTGATGGAATTCTTGGCTCAAAATCAAAATACGCCTTTTTACATTCTAAAGTCATGAATTTTACAAATAAAAATTTCCATGTAACGCTATTAACGTGAGGGCAACCATCTCAAATGGTTGAGAAGACAGTAACTCAAACAATGAAAGAAAAGAAAAGAAAAGAAACGGGAAAATTCTCCATTTTCTTTGGCTTCCACGCTCACTCTATATCAAAAGTATTAACGTTGTACCGAGAAGTCTTTTGTACGTGCATACTGGCACGAGTTTCCTGCTCAACTTTGCCCCTCCGGCACAATGTTTGTCTTTATCTGGGCACATTTTTAGTAATTACTTCACCCCCGTGCGTGCGACGCGCCCCGCCCACCCCATCGGTCAAGCACGGGGAACAGGTGCCTGCAGTTTAGAATCGAACCGCTAGGCGGCAAATCCACCTGTTCCGCATTCCTCGCATTCAAGATGGCCGCCTGGTGCTAACATTTTTCGACGATGCTCAGAGTTTCTTGCTCTGCAAACTCTTTTTCTTGCCTTCCTCGCTACACCCTTAGTTTTCTGAAATGAGCTGACGAACGGACAATGCCGAGACCCATCAGAAGTAGAAGGTCAGTGTTGCTTTTTAAAAGTATGGCTGTCTATAAACTAAAGGTAGTGATACATTAACGCCCTCCCCCTTTAAATGTGAGAAGTGCATGAGAAGTGAGGAGAGAAAAGGGGGACGTTACGGAATGATTGACGACAACTAATAGTCTATTGTAGTAGGGAATGCTGAACATGCTCTTAATGCACACAAGAAGAAAATGTTAAGGCGTTCTCTTTAAAAAGGCCTAACTTCTCTGCTCTACTCTACAATACAAAAATATAGATTCACTTCACTTTATTTCGTTGGATCATGATAACTGTAAACAAAATGACGAGATCTTGGCAAGTAGAAAGCAGAAGGGGAAGTTTGTCATTGAAACCAGAGTCGTACAACTAGAACTTGCCTGCCAGCCCATGCAGTGCACTTGAATAACCAGTATCCAGCCTTGATTATCATCCATTTTGTGTCTGTCTAGTGTCCGTGGGGCGACCCCAGACAACGTGGCAGTGGCTGCCAAGATAACTGACCTGGAGAAGAGAAGAGGCATCACCAACTACTATGTAAGAAGGAAAAAACAAGTTTTTGAACACCTCAATCCCTGATTGGTAACTCTGGTACTTGGACGCTATTTCTTGTTTAATTGAGGAATTTCTTGTTTCCCCAGGTTTACGTGACGGAGGTGACCCTGAACAATGGCAGTTCCTACCAGATCTTCCGTCGGTACAGCCAGTTTGATTCACTACAGGTGTATCTGCTGGCCAGGTTCCCGATTGAAGCCGGGGACATCGATGAAAAGGACCGCGTCCTCCCTTCACTACCTGGTACATGTACTATGAATGGCTGGTGTTACCTTGTTTTGTTTACTTACACACTAGAAAAACATGTTTTTGCTCTATAGTAGAGGTTAAGCTTTGTTCCAACACTAGAAAGGAACTCCAATAAATGTGTTGGAGTCAAACCTGGCCAAGAAGACCACTCAGGTGACCGATATAAGATCTAATTTATAGTAGAACACTCACTTGGATATAAAATATAAAACTATGTACATGTCAGGTGTCTACAAATGAACTGATTGCCATATTCACTCCTCCAGGAAAGATCTACTTTGGCAGAAGTGCCATCCGTGAGGTGGCAGAGAGACGTCTGCCTGAGCTGAACAAGTACATGACGGTATGGAGACTACGTAACAGTTTATGCAGAAAAATAACATATCAACATCATGTTCCTGAGCATTCAGATGCCTCTCAAGAGGGAGGGGGGGAAATTTCTGGTACATTTGAATTTGATCCACATAACAACAGGCTGTTTTCTTTAATCTTAGGATTTTATTGTTGAAAAGAGCTAGGGGAATTTCCCCAGTACAGGGTACTTGTAAATACTGTACATAGCATCTGTCTTTTCTGTCACAACCAGTGGAAGAATATTGTTGACTCTCATTTAAGTGAGGTAAAACTGGATCAAGATTACATGCTTTCATTTATTTCCTTCACTCCCCCAAAAGGAGCTGTTGTCCCTGGACCCTAAGATTTCCCGCGATCCGGACGTTCGTCTGTTCTTCAGTCAGACGGAGAGCGACGTTCTCGCCCTGGAGAACCGTGAGAAGCAGGGCATCGTGGGTAGCGCTCATCAGACGAGTCTGAAACCTTCTCTCAACTCCAATGGTGCAAACAAAACTTCTCCAAGGTATATGTTACAATAGCATAAGGTTAAAGGTATGTAAGTATGAACATTATGAGCTGACTATTACCTAAGCCCTCCCTGGCTAGTTCCTAGATCCTCAGCATTTCGAGAGCATAATTGTTTGTTTTTTTCAGATCCAAAGTGAAACCATTCCGTCCCAGACCACCTGTTCCTAGACGGCCATCCAAACCCCCGTCTATTGTCAAAGGTCCCAGGGCTAAGGTGAGCTCATTTCTTCAACCTTCATAACCACATAGATTTCATAATGAATACAACTATGTTTTGCCAAACTTTTTGTTTATTTTCACATCTGTTTAGGGGTTCCCACAGAATGTCATCCATATGATCATATTAACATGGCCTATGTAATAATAATCATATATTTCATGCAATTAAAAGAGATACACGGACGTGCACCAAAACATGTATTGAAAACGTTGTACTGTGCCCTGACCTTTAGGTTCTGTATCCGTTTGAGGCCAGAACTGAAGATGAGCTGTCGCTGACTGCCGGTACTACAGTCAGTCTCCTGCACAGGGTCAACCAGGACTGGATAGAGGTACGGCTCCTGGAGTTCCTATCTACACTCCGAGTCCTACTATAGTTCTGAACTTAGAAGAACTCTGCAAACTTGGAAAATCTAATTTAAATAACTTCAAACTTTGGAATCTCCTCCAACTTTGGGCAGAATTTAAAGTGATATTTTAATCCAAAAATCAAACCTTAGTTTTGATGTGTGGGTCCCTGCAGGGCAGATACAACATGAAGACTGGACTGTTCCCTGCTGTGTATGTGGACATCATCGAGGATCTGGATGAAGACCAGGAGGAGGGAGAGGTGAGAACAAAGAGATGTTATCTTATAGAATTAGTGGCCTCTTGTATTCTCACGTTTTAAAAGGCAAAGATAGTCCATAGCCTTTTTGAGACACTAGGGGCAGGAGGTTGTTTATCCAATCTGTCTAGGGCATGGAGTTGGACAGACAGAGCCCATCACTGCCTTTTATCTCCCCAACTGAAGTTATTTTACACCTGGGTGGAGTGGAGAAAGTTGTGGTCATGGAAAGTGTGCTTCCCGAGGACACAATGTCTACCCAGGAATTTTGGAATTGAAGTGAACCCGTGAATCTCACCTTAGCCATTCGTCCATTTAATGCTCAACACTCTTTGTAGGGTTTAATTGCCAAAGTTTATAACTGGAAAATTATAGGCCTTATACATTACATTGTGTGTATTTTGTGTCAACAGGTAGATTTTTTTTCTTACAAAAAATAATGTTCTTTTTTACAATGTGGTGTTATTCTCCAGGATGAGTGGGATGATCCAGAGCCGGTCGCTGTGATTCGCTGTCACTACTCGGGTGGAGTCAGGTCTGAGCCCTCTCTAAATGAAATTGTACCTGGAATTTCTGTACTCTCGTTATAAGGATTGCCACATTTCCGAGCTAAGCCTGGCTGGGTTGTTTGCATTCTAAACTAGAGTTCCCCGATCTCATACCTTCGCCAAATGATGTTAATCTTTATGACTGACAAATTATAGATTAGATTATTCCCCCTGATTTAAGAAATAGGAACCTAACTTTCATGAATTATATCATTTTATAATAATCTCAACCAAAAAACAGTTTTATATTAACAAACAATGCATTCTAGCATTTCCTAATAAATTATGCAAATGAGGTCCTGATTTGAATAAATTATGTTTAATGATGTTCACCTCAATTTAACTTTCAAATACCACAAGTATGAAATTCCAGGCATTTATCATTACATTATTATAAAATTTTCTCATTAATTATGCAAATTAAGTCATTATTAACATAATCAATATCTTCCTGTGTTTCTTTCGTTGTCAATTACCAATGTCACAAGCTTTAATTTGTCCTATTATTGAATGCAGCTGATTTATAGAATTTCTCCATAAATTATGCAAATTGCATCAATATTTGCATAATTGTCACATTATTATATTAAGCATCACGTAAGCTACCTACATACCAAAAATCACGACGATCCGTCAACCTGTTCTTGAGTTATCCCCTTTAGAATATTTTCAAGAATTTATCCCTGCAGTTCCAGAGCAAGCCGCTAGGGGGCCTAAACTCACGTCACTTCTTCCCCAGCACAAGAGCTACCTACCATCTAAATTTCATCACCATAGCATGTCTAGATCATGAGATATCAAAACCGGAAGTTCAGCTGCAGTACCATAACAAGCCGCTAGGGGGTCCAAAATCTAAATCAACTTTGAGGTCTCATCAAGATCTACCCACCTACCAAGTATCAAGACAATCCATCAAGGCCTTCTTAAGTTATCGTGTTGACAGACAGACACACACACACACACATACACGAACGCCCCTGAAAACATAACCTTCTTGGCGAAGGTAACAACTCATATCAACACTATACACATAATAGTGCTCAAGATTTTTTTTCAACATTTGTTGTGTTTCTGTAGGGACATTGAAGTACACCCAACCTTTGTTGAGAAGCCAGCATACAACGAACTGCTAACTTTAGTCAGGTGAGCTTTGTTGTCTCTTCAATTATCATTTATACAGTAATTGCATAATTAAACAATCAAAGCTTAACAAAGGGCATATCAATGAATATTGCTCATGGTGTATTATAATCTTACAATACACAATACAGGAAATATTTTGGTACAGAAGAAGATCCTATATTTGAAATTGAATAGTTTTATTTATATTTTGTTTCCTTTCTACTTTCCCAGACAATCCCTGAATCGTCAGGATCTGGTGATGAACTACCTGGATCGCGAGGGGGATCTGATCCGGATCAAGGATCAGGACGATGTGGATCTGATGATCGACCAGTCACAGAAGAAGACGTTACCCCGTCAGCTAAGCCGTCAGCTGAGCAGCAGTCTGTACGTCCCGTGGGAGGTCCACGCGACCTTGGAGAAGGACTACTCTGTCTATCACGTCAAGGTCATGTCTCCCAGAAGGTCATGACTTTTACACAACCCAATATGGAGGATTCATCTACTCCATAGATATCATCCCTGTCAGTACAAACTCTTGGCCTTTGGTATTCTGCAGGCCACATGCATGTATTTTTATGTTCACAGAACAAAAACATAATAATTATGTTTTATATCACTAAACCAAAGTCCAGTATCATTTGATTTTTGTTATACTTTTAAGATTATAGCAAATGTTGGAACAGTTTCATTGTGGTGGTCCAAAAGAGCAATGACAATCATGCCTTTTATGTCAAAACAAGATTATGGTTTCAGTCAAAAATAGCAAATTCCAGTATTATCATTAGATATATTTGTTAGGTAGAAAAACATATAATATTTTATTGGTCAATAATAGCAAATTGATGCCAGTATGTTTTTTTGTGAATTAGATAGGCCTGAACAGAATCTACAGCCAACCAGTCCAGTATGGCACATGCCAGATTGATGTAGAAAGCTGACTACCAACTGGCCACTAAAATTACTTCATAGAGCAGTATTAATATAAATTTTAATATGGATTTTCATATGGATATCAACATATCATTTTTGACAACCATTATCTAACACAAAACAAAATTAACAGTAGGGTATAACTGTCCAATAGTAATATATCATCATCAGAAATTATATATCATTAAGTAATATCACAGTAATGTAAAACAATGCAACAAGGTATTTTTTTTCATCTGGAGCTGTGTTAAAGCCATACAGGTGGTCAGTATATATCAAGGACATGTGTTGCAATTTTTGCACACATCTAGTATTTAGCTTACTAATAATGCATATGGTAGCTAATCTATGATATGATATTCAAGATGTGATAATTCTATTTATTAGACACCAGTGAAATGTGTTGTGTTTCATTAATATACATATCTAAGTTCTGAAAATGCATATCACTTGATATTGTCAAACATATTGTTGGGATTTTCCCCTCATCATCAAATAAAGTGTGCTATGTACATGTTTGTACTAGGTATTTTCAGCTAGTTACAACAATGTGTGTAAGTTAACAGTTGCAAAATCTGTATGATGTGTCAACATGTTTGTCTGATGAAGCTCTGACTTCATCATAACTTCTCATTTTGTGTGTTTACCAAATTTGACATGTATTAATTATTATGGTTGCATGATGTGGAAAGCTAATGATATTCGTGTTAGTTAAGGCCAGTATTTTCTTTGCTACAACCAAAGGACCAAGACTTGTGTAGAATAATGTAGGATTGTGAGGTGCCCTTCTAATAAAGAAATAATATTATGTAACTGGTGTGATCGTGTTTTTATGCTTACATCAATCATCACAGTAAAGAATCTTTCAAGTTCCTTAGCCAAGGACCCTGAAGACGTCTTTTATCTCTATGATGATAACATCCGGCATATTTGAAATTAATTCTCTTGTACGTGTACATAATAATATGAAAATAATGAATGAATAAGATGTAACTTATACACAACTATGTCGAATTTCTCAAAGGTTGCGTTGTAAAATGTTTTTCTTGAGTTTTTAACATGTCTTTTTTGTTCAGCTCTCCAAACCAAATCGAGAATAGACTAAATAAAATTACATTGTACTTTAAGCTCGTTTTTCCGCGTAACTGTTTTAAACCCTGCTAATATTTTGATTATTATATTAATGTCGCAAGATACATTACTACATGTCACTTAGTTTTCCGTGTTTTTGTCAGTATTGTGTAAGAAAACTTGCTCTCTCTACAGTGACTTTTTGTTCAGCTACAGTATCATAATTTTAAGCGCGTTTGCCCCTTTGAGTGTCCGTTTTAAACCCCACTAATGTGCCAAACATGTTTCTCCCATTGCCAGCCGAGCAGAGAACAAACACCACAGGAAACAATGGCTGTCATGTCAACGGTTTGCACAGCGTGGTCGGGTCACCTGTCGACTTCTGACCGGGAACTAAGGCCACTTGCGCCCGCTCGGTGCCCCTTGTTCTTACCGCGTACTTCCGATACTTTCCTTTCCTTACAGTACACCTTTCGCGGACACTTCCGTCTTGAAAGACCTTTCTCATTATCTGTAAGGAATTTTGACGTCGACGACTGCCGTGTCCACGAATTGTGTTTACAAATGACGCGAAGACGAGCTGAAGGTTTTAGGTTCCGTACTTGGATTCAGAAACGCGTGCGTACTTCGGGAGGGAAGGATAAGAAGTGCGTCAGGAATTCATTGGTTTGATACATCTGATTGTGTTTGGGGGGCACAGAGAAGTGATGTCAGAACAAGTCAAGCGGAAAAAAAACAAGGTAAGTGGATGTCGTCAGGGGTAAGAGACCTCAGTCACATTGCATTAAGGTGTAGCGAAGCTCGTACTACTAACACCGACGCAAACACGGCTAAGACTCCAGCAACTTGACTAGATTGACACAGCTGCCGGTCGATACTTTCCAGCGCGCGAAGAAGTGCTCCCGTTGCCATATCAACGCTCGGTTGCCAGGGTTGTGGGGGGATAAATACACAGATTGTTACCGAGCGAGCACGTAATACAGCAATAGTCGTACGGAGATGGGCTGTAGGGGTGCTTGTGCGGGTTTGTGTTGTCTACGCGCCATGGTAAGTGCCCAGTAGCTGTCGTTTTTGTTATGTCTCTAACGCGAGGCACGTCCTGGTATAGTCACTAAATCATCAGCGAATTTACAATCAAACACGCAGTTAGTACAACAACATTGTTAACTTCAAAAGATGTTTGGCCACTCTTTCAGCACTCGGACAAAGAAAAACATACAAGCTGTTTGTGTGGTGCGTGTTTTCGTACGAAATAATGGGATGTTTAGGATTATCGTATTTTACGAAATGTAGCAACAAATTTTGTTTCAAGACGTTGTTTTTGAATAATGAGAAAATGGTCCAAGCGTCGGATAATGTGTTACATGTTTCAGACGTGGTTATGTGTATACAATACTCACCAAGTTTTGTTAGAATCAAGGCAACTGTAACTTAACGACTGTCAGACATTGGCAATGAGTAATGTAGTGTTTGCCAGTTTTTGACACATTCATTTATTGCTTATTTGTTCCGAAGATTTGAAAGATAGATATCAAGAAAATAGGTGTAATACACAGGACAAAACAAAAACCTCGCTTCTGAAACGTGTACTCTGTCGGTATCTCGTCGCCAAGTTTTAAGTTTTGTCTAATCTGTAAAAGTTGTTTAATAACCTTAATTCTACATTAGGGAAGTTAAGTGAATTGACTGTGTATCAACGTGTTCAAACATGGCGACCGCTCCATAGCAACGAACGCCAGCAGGCGTTGCCATGGAGCCGGTGTCGCGCCCTCATCAAAAATCACTTCATCAAACAACTTTCTCCTGTGACAACCGAGGCATGAGTCACTGCCACGATTCTTTTGTCTTTAAGAAAACTAAAAGAAAACTTCTCCTCAAGGTTATCTAGTTCTTTCTAGATCGATTTTGGGTAAGAAAACAGTCTGACAGCGAAGCGTGTGAGGTTCAGAGTGAGTGAGAGTTAATCACGTCCATGTTGTGTTTGTTTTGTAAAGCCTGAGCCCCGTGTACACACTTATGACCCGAGCAGTTAACGTTGTTTTGAAAGGTGAGCCTCTCACAGGTACATAAAGACATGTACATGGCAGGCGTGATCGATGCAAACGGCTGAAGAGGTTATTACAAAATATAGATAATTATAATGAAAAGTTGCCCGGGGGCTAATGTATGTGACCCATGACGCTGGCCCTGTGACCACGGGGTCTCCGGCAGCTAGCTAAAACGTACAAGTATCTCACTGCACAATCATGAAAGTTCATCTCTGATCTGTCGGTAGTTACATTTTTAAAGTTAAAACTTTTGATCCAACACAAAGACCCAGTATATTGACATCACGCTTCAAAGAAGCCACGGGACATGTCTCACTGGGTCAGTCTACTGAGGAAGACCAGAGAGACTGGTCAAAGCTCTAGTTGAGAGAATTTCTTTGTGTTGGATCAAAAGTTCTACCTTTAGCATATATCACTACACAAATGACATTTGGTATTTTTCATCATAAACAGCCTTTTCTGTAAGCTGAGGCGTTCTTCAAGCCCTTACGGTGAACCCGAATCAGACTGACCCGTCTGTCTGCCGTACATGGGACTCATGACGCTGGCCCTCAGACCACACCGGGGTCCCCGCCGACGGGCCGACAGCATCGACTACAGCGGGAAGGGTCTGTCCGAGCTCCCGAGGCACATCTTCCGCAACACCGAAGTCAAACGACTCCGGCTGCACGACAACAACATCACGGAACTACCCCGAGAGATCAACACATTAGTCTGCCTCGAACGTCTTACCCTAAATAATAACGGTCTTAACGACATTATCGACGAGGTTTTCCTTCTGGAGAACCTGAGATGTTTAGATCTGAGTGACAATAGTCTGACGCAGCTGTCCGCGGCGGTCAGCAACTTGCGGGAGTTGAGAGAACTGCACCTGAACAAGCTGGACCTCACGTACCTCATAGAGGATATCGGCTGGCTGCCGAAGCTGGAAGTCCTGTCTGTAGCTCACAACAAACTCACGGCGATCCCAGGCTCAATCTCACAACTCAGGAAACTGAGGGTACTGATTCTGACTGGAAACCACTTCGACCAGTTCCCGGATGAGGTAGTTTTTGCTGCTATTTCTTAGACAATAAAAAAAGTGCTAAATATGTGGCAACTAATATAAAATAATGTTATACAGAGAAAAATATTTTAAGACTATAGTAAAATCAACACAACAAAGACAGCATGTTAAAGTCTCATGTATATTGCAATAACATTCTTTTCTGTCGATCCCTTACAAGGTGTGTTCCGTGACGTCACTAGAGACGCTGAGCATCTCCAGTCAGGTGGGAGAGTCCAAGATATGTTTTATCCAGGACAGCATCGGCAGGCTCAAGAACATGAAGGTATGTCTCAGCCAGTGCCATTAAGACTTCCCAAACCCTATATTGCCTAAGCTTATACATCCCAGCTTTCTTTACAATGGACATTCCACAACACACATTCAGATGGCTCACTGTAAGCAACAAACATATAAACTTGTCATGTTGCAAGCGTTATTTTTGTATTGGTGTATTACGTGTTAAGGACCACAGGAAGAATAGCTGAGGTATCAAGTTAAACTGTGGAATGTGGAGCTAATAAAGTCAAAGTCAAAGTTTAACTTATAAACCCCTACAGGAGCTGTATCTGGAGAATAACACCATCTCCACCCTGCCGGAGACTATCCGTGAGATGCGGGACCTGCAGATTCTGTCCTGTTTCTCTAACCGGCTGGAGAGGTTACCGGACTCCTTATGCACGCTGAAGAACCTCAGGGTGTTGCTACTACAGGTACGTCGGTAATCTTGTAAAATCTCAGACATACAGTTAATGGATCCCCTGGCCTCCCGAAGGGGTGACGCCCATGACAGGACACTACGTATAATGACAAGCTAACCCAGTACAAATGTAGAATTGTTCGGTTTAGGAATATTGCACAACGTACGTACCCTACTGTGTAAAAACTATTGAACGATGGAGTTTACTGTCGTGCATGAGGCACATGTATGTCCCTGATTCGTTAAACAACACAGATGTAGTTAAAGTCTTATTGTCATTTTTCAATACGGCTGCTTCGTCCTTTTCTTTCCTTTTCTTTCCTTTCCTTTCCTTTCCTTTTCTTTTCTTTTCTTTTCCTTTCTCTTCTCTTTTCTTTCCTTTCCTTTCCTTTCCTTGTCTTTCCTTTTCTTTTCTTTTCTTTCCTTTCCTTTCCTTTACCTGTATGATCATCCTTTCGTGCAACATACAAACAGCAACATACAAGCAGAATCAGCTTTACATTACACCGAACCTGCACATCTATAGATATATATATATAACTGTAAACGTCGGTTCCCCTGAATTCCCAGCACAACAGGCTATCGAAACTTCCCGACAACCTGGACCAGCTGCTGGAGATGAACCTGCAGCAGCTGCGGCTGGACGGGAACCCTCACCCGTGCGGCAGTCAGGGCGCCGGGCTCAGGCAGGTCCGCGAGCAGCACAGGCTGGCCAGGCTAGGTAAGGCCCGGTCACACTGGCCGAACTTTGCTGGAGCGTTCCTTTAACGGTATAGGGACGGGGTCCGAATTTCCACAACGCTCGTCACCGCGCCCAAAATGTGGGGGAATCGTATAGCGGTGACGCAAGCGTTGGTATAGCGCCGTTCTGCGCATGCGGTTTAGCGGCATACCGCTTGTGACTACGGAGTTGAACGGATCGTTTTGTAGTAGTTTAAGTTCTGTTCTGTGTGTGTGGGGACTTAAAGCTTTAATAAACATCATTTTGTTAATCTATTCTTCACTACGTTATTTAATTAATAATGAAAATAAAACTTTGCAGATTGCAAAGTTCCCCTGTGACCCCAATAAAGTGATTGTCCGTGTGACCCTTCTTTGAACATTTTACGTGTGGCCCCAAAATAATTGCACACTAGTGCACCAATCATAGCAAGTCTCTCAGCAGGTCTCTCCAGGGTGATACAGTTTTACTGTAACTTCGAGCAAATTCGATATAGATGAGGCCTGAACTCAACGGCAGCTCGATTCCAAATGAGCACCTGGTCCATTCCTCACCGTACTTATAGCCAACTTCTGGTCCCGCTCCGACACCTCTATACCAACGCCAAACCAAAGTTCATTGCCGACATGGATCGCTGCTTCAACGCCTGACACCGTTCCAGCAACCCCCGTAAAACGCTTGCAACCGCTCCAGCGAAGTTTGTGCAACGTTTGTGCAACGTTTAATCTCCGCCCGGGCAACGCTGGCGAAGCAGCGGTGGTCAAGCGTTCAAGATTTCTGCGTTGGCCTAGCGGACCCAAGCGTCCACGAACTTGCGTCTAGCGATGCCAAACTTTGACTGGGCGTTGGTGGAGCGGGGGTGAACTTTGCCGGGGCGGAAAATTTCCCCCTCCTCACCGCTCGCAATATTTTGTGCAGCTCAAAACTTTCGGAGCGGTAGGAGGGCCCCTCCAGAAACGTCAGCGGTGGCCGGGCGTACACGGCGTTGCTTTAACGGGGGCCAACTTCTGTTTAGCGGTGGTGAGCGGTTTCGAGCGGTGATGAATTTTATTCACCGTTCAAGCAACGCTCCAGCAAAGTTCCGCCAGTGTGACCGGGCCTGTAGGTGTTGTGTATATCCAGAACCGTGCTTTTTCCACAACCGCATCATGCATTTTATTGGCATTTTATCGTCATTTTTCAAAGGCAGGTTTCTTAAACCCTTGTGTGTTTCAATATGGTCTATGGAATTACAAATGTTAAGTTGACTTCGTTTCTCTCTACTTATTGCAGCCAGAATAAGCTCGTGCAACGCCAGTATGATGGACTACAAGTACATATTCAGGTAAAGGTTTGATGTCTCTTGAAACTATTGACAATTCTACTGGTTTACTTAATTACTTTTGCACTGTTTTATAATGCCATCATGATGGCCAGTTCTTCTTCATTCTATCTTTAAAGGCAGCCAACGCAATTTCAGAGCAGTAAATTCACTAGGTGTTACTAGGCAAAGCCTGAAATCGACTTGAGAGCCTTTAATGGCATGTTTGAAATCAAAGATCGAACTTTTCCTCAGATATCGTCTGAAGAAGTGGCTGCAGCAGGTCATCAACTTTCCCGCCAAGTGCAGCGTCCGGGTTCCCAGCAAGGCCACGCCTATCGAAACCTCCCTGACGTTCAAACTGGTGAACCCTGACAAAAGTTCGCTCACACTTTGCAAGGACAGTCGGGAGATTCTGGTGGGTGATTGGGAGATCGTTGTTCTCTTTTCTCGAAATCGACCTTGTTTTTCCTGATGTCGACATCAGAGGATTATTATCAGCCATCACTTTTTTTCGTTTCCGTTGTTCTTAAAAGTGACGTTGTTGAAAAATTAAAGTTTTATAACACATATATTACATTAAGCCAAGGAGATTCAGATCAGACCAAGAAAAATTAAGGTATAAAATCTTTAAAACCTTCTTGATCAGTCTGAACCTCCTTGGTTAAAGTTAGCTGTTGCCAGTCGTTCTCAGTGGTTTATACCAATAGCCATTATGACTCTGTCAGTTGAAGGCTCCTTGTGCTCAATATTTAAAGATTAACGTGTTCCGACCAAGGACGAGAACGTCCTTGTTCCGACGTCCTCCCTAGACTTGGCAATTAAGTTAGTCAATGTACACTCATGTATAACCTCTTACGTGTATTGTGCCTGTTTTGTCCCCCTGCAGGTCAGCTATATCGTGGAGCTAGGTCCCCGGAATTACCCGCTGCGCAAGCCGGTGACGCTGGCCATGACGCACTGGGCGGACGCGGCGGACAGGACCCGGGAGATCGTGGTGAAAATCAACCCGTCACGGGCCGCCAACGTGCGGGCACCGTGGGTGGAGGTACCCACCAAGGTGGGTTAGTCAGTACATGTGGGTGGGTGGATGGATGTGTGTGTGTGTGTGTGTGTGTCTAAGCGGGTGGGCTAGTTGTGTTGACCTGGGAGATCGTGGTGAAGATGAACACTTCACGGGCCGCCAACGTGCGGGCGCCGTGGGTGGAGGTACCCACCAAGGTGGGTTAGTTTGACAGTACGTGTGGGTGGGTGTGTCTAAGCGGGTTGGTTGGTTGTGTTGACCTGGGACTAGATCATGGTGAAGATGAACCCTTCACGAACCGTGGGTGGAGGTACCCACGAAAGTGAGGTAGAAAAGCGTCAGATGTTTGTGTGTTCTTGACTTTGCTCAATGCGTAGCTCACGTCAACCGTATTGAATACACTAGAGGTTTTGATAACAGTATTTGGGTTCTTTCCGTACAGTTGTAATGTCAGCTGCCATACAGGTTTACAACTGCCCTCCCGTTTCTGCCCAGGTTGCCGGCAGCCTGGTGAAGGCCCGTGTGCGCCAGTTCTCCCAGTTCGCCGTCATCTCCCGCCTGAAGACCGACAAGTTCCGTGTGTCCAGCAGCGCGGGCGGAGACCTGCACTCCACCGCCCTGCACGGCGTCAGCGTCAAGGTGCCCAGGCGCGGCGTGGTCGGCGACGCGGACGTACATCTCAGGGTAAGGACTTGAAACCTTCTCTCACTCACAGGCTTCGAAATATACACACTCTCGCTGCGCAAGTCATCTTTGCGTGACATATTAGTGTGGTCATGCGGCGTAACGGCAGAGTGCTCGGCTCGGAACCAAGAGGTCCCGAGTTCGCATTTTGCCATGCCACCGATCTTGTGTCCTTGGGAAAGGCAGTTTATTGTCGATTGTGCCGGCCGTCCCCATGCGCAAGTTATATTTTGCATACAAAGCGACTTTTGTCTAAGCAGCGGTTTAAAATATTTATTCATTGAGTAGAACTACTATATTGTATCCAGAGCCGTGCCTGTCAAGTTCTGTGTCTGAATGTACACATGTATTAGTATTAGGATAAGGTACGGATAATCTCCGCGTATCCAAGAACATAGATTGGCCCAAGGCAAAGCGCGGGTCTGGATACAACGTACCACTTGTTGTTCCATCCAGGTAAAACCTATTGTCCTCGGAGAGTACCCACAGCAGGTGTACGGGGCGTCGCCGTTTGTGGAGGTGTGGCGCCCCGCGGCCGACAAGCGCTCCTTCCGCCTCAAGGTAGCCATCTCCTTACCCATCACACGGAAAGGTACGTAAGATTATTTTTACCTTTTCACATAAGGAAACATGTTGTTCTGTGCATGACCCGCCCGTAACTGTCAACAAAAATGTCGACTCAACAATATAAAATAATCTTAAGAAACGAAGAAATCTCATTGACTCAAAAGCCCATGTCCTTGGATGACCTTCAGGTGACTTCACCCCGTCTGACGCTGACCTTCACCTCCTGCTGCACGCTGATGGTCAGTGGACGGACGTGACGTCAGAAGTCAGCCACAAGAAGACTGAGGACGGGAAACTGCTGTTGGAGACCAAGTACTGCGGAGGGTGAGTTCCTTAGCCAAAGTTATGGCATTAAGTATCGGAAATTTTTCAAAGCTCTTTTTACTTTGATTCTCTCTCTCTCTCTCTTTCTCTTGCCCCCTCTCTTGTATATGATGTAGTGTTGACCATGTCACCCGTTGTACCAGGTACATGGCCCTGGAGACCGCAGACGACATTGAGCTGAATGACCTGTATGACCTAGCGGACGGTGTGTGGGAGGGGTCACAGGCCAGCCTCATCCTCAAACAGAACCGGCGGGACCGCAGCCACGTGATGGTCACGTGCGTGCCACGTGAAATGGCCGCCGCAATCAGCAGGTACGCAGACAGAAATCAAAGAATGAAATTTTATTACTCAGCTTGAAATTTTTGCAACTGTATATCAACTTCAGATACACAAAAAATAAGGAAGGTTTCCATTTCTACTCATTGTAGACAGCAATAACGTCAGTTGCTGGTATTTCAGCACCAAGGACAGTGCACACTCATATCTTCTATCTTTAGTTTTGTGAAGTTCTAATTAATATATACTCAGGTAATAGTGCCGTACACATCGATATCCGCCCATATAACACTGACTCTTGTATGAACCAGTATTGCTGAGTCAGTAACCGTTCAACCATTCCCTTTCTGTTTTTATCCAGAGTTCTGGACAATAACGGTTGGACAGGTTCGGAGCCGACCGAGCCGGTGTTCCTACAGGACCGGCAGCCGGTCCAGGTGACTCTGGACGGGAACATCCGGCCCCGCAGCAGCTGGCAGGGCGACAGGGTCAGCATCATATATAACTGCAGGTAACGGGACAGGGTCAGCATCATATATAACTGCAGGTAACGGGACAGGGTCAGCATCATATATAACTACAGGTAACGGGACAGGGTCAGCATCATATATAACTGCAGGTAACGGGACAGGGTCAGCATCATATATAACTGCAGGTAACGGGACAGGATCCCTCGGTCTCAGCCCTTCCCTGGGTTGGAACTCCAACCGGCCTTCGGGCGATCCGACCCTCCAGTGTTACTGAATGCAGCATGTTGTATTCTATATCTATTAAGATCTAGAAATGTTCCAATAGTTTTAGCCAATGTAAGATTTAGACTAATGCCTCCTGGACCTCCTTCCTCTCCAGACATAAGTGCCACCGTGAGTTCTCCGTCCGGCCCCTGGAGACAGAAGAGGGATACCCCGTAGCCGTTGCCATGGATACGGAGTACTACGTAGGGACTGCGGAGTTCAGCACCCCTCTGCACTGGAAACTTGGGGAGGGGGGCGACATCAGTAAAGGCATCCGGGCCCTGAGCAGCCTGCCGATCAACCTACCGGTCGCGCAGAAGTAGACTAGGGACTTAAACCTCTGTCACACGTTACCAAATATGGCATCATGCATAGAAATTTATCGTCAGAAAAAAAATCATTTCGTACTCGATGATCTTTGTCTTTTATTCTTCAAGTAGGAATGACAAATAAAAGCATCTATTGAAGAAACAACAATCATAAACCTATTTTAGTGTCATATCAATGAAATAACAAGGAACACAGAATAGTTGCTTTCATATATATGTATCTCTACAAGTGTAGCAACTATTTGAAGGAATCGTATTGTATTGAAATGTTGAAGGACAGAAATTGAAGCATTTTTTGCTTGAGTCAAGCAGTATTTACTGTAAATCTCATTGTACATGTTCAGTCATAAACCTTGGTTACTGTGTAAATGTGTAATATTACGGTATATGTTAAGTGGTAGCTCATACTGCATTTAGACTGTATTTTATGCACCTGTTCTATTAGAAGATATACAGCTAGACACATTATGCATTAATCATTTAGTATTAAAAATAATATTAGTCTTCCTGCATTCTTTTCGTCTCTTGTATACTCCACTTAGTGATATGATAGCTGCTTCATACATTAATTCACAAACTTTGTTGTGTAAAACATCTTTTATGAAAAGACACAAGACTGGCCTCCCAAAGTGTTAGTGACACTTGAGTATTCATAAAATCTTTACATAGGAATATTTCAACTTTATTATTCTGTGGTGGCCATGAAAATACAATGATTTATTATTTCGACACTAAGATATCAAGTCATTAATATCATACATTACAACACAAGTTTTCTGAATGCGTTTTCTGAATAAGCATTCAGAAAGCAGAACTTCGTTTCTAACTGCCAAAATATTCCTCCACACAGGCGTAAGTTATTACATAATCGACTATTTATGATACTGCAGCTTTTATAGATGTGTAATGGTTAACTGTGGCAGAAGGATGTATATGTGTTAAAAATCCATGTTTTGTTATATCAATTTTGCCCACCACCTCCAAAACCCACAACTCTAAAGTATCTTAGTGAAGATATGCTTCATCACAAAAGAGACAGTCCATTAGCAATCTAAGTAGTGATTATAAATTGTTCACAAAAGGGACAGTCCTTTAGCCATCTCAGAAGCTAAAGGTTTACAAATTTAACCCTGAAAGTCAAATGCAGTACATTCTGGTATGATTGGTGGTTTAATAGAGGAGTAAAGAATGCATTTCATACAGCATATAATTTCTTTTTTTTCTACACTACTGATGAACATCTCGTGGTTTAAGGACATTGTAATGGGGGAAAAGACTTTTAGTGGACACAGAGTCAATGTCATTCCATTTTTGACAGAATTTGGTTGCTAGTGGCGGGCAAACATTTTGACAACTCCATCATCATCACAGACAAAATTGATGTGTTTAGGATGAAAAGTTAGGTCAACTCATTAGGTATGGGTTTGATGAGTTGACAGAAAAAAATCATTGGCTATAGGAAAAACCCTGGTGTGAAACCCAGTGTAAGAAATGCTACACATGTATGCAGGGGCAAACATTGGTGTGATACATAGTGTAGCTGCACAGATATGCAGGTAAAACCCTGGTGTGATACCCAGTGCATGAAACGCTTCACATATCTTCGTGGATAGATTTCATCAGACATCTTGTTGTATATACATTACAAGCACACTGACAGTGACCGACGGACAGTTAGCCGAAGATGGCCCCACAGTTGGGACATCTCCTCTGTCTCAGCGCAAGGCAGCACAGGAGCCCGATCGGGAAGAAAACGATGGCGCAGCAGATTCCGAGACACGTGTAGTCGTCTTCCAGTACGCCAACTCTGCATGCTGGGGCACCCACCTAGGAGGGAGGGGGGGCGAAAAACGATCTCTAGGTCAGATCCGGAAAGTATATACAGTTTGCTCGGTCGAACATTTTGAGATGGATGTGTGTAGAATTCGAGACGACGAAAAAGACTTGGCAGTTAAAACAGGTTTGGACAGTCACACCAGGTTTATCAATTCCAACATCTGAATCTGGTATTTTTTGACAGTGGTACACGCAGTGCACATTCAAAGACTAAGTATCTTGTGTCCGCAAGCCAGACCACTTGGCCATTCTATGCCACTACGCTCAGTTCAGTTCCGTTCTATTAAAAAATGACTGGCATGTCACATACACAATGTGACATGAAATATATCACATTTTTAGTCACTGCACAAACATTAAGGCTATCCATTAACTTAAATAACAGAGAAACTTAAATACAATTTAAAGCTTGTGACATCAAACAATACAAGATATATAATAATGGAAAAACAACTGAACACTCACCTACTACCACCACTGATGTTGTTGGCTGTGGCTGGACTGTAACTGTCGTCTGTGTACCCATGTACGAGGGTTGTGACATCCCCTGGGGCAGGGGCTGGTAGCCCGGGGGTGCTCCTGTGCCGTACCCCCCAGGGTACCCGGGCTGCTGTGGCTGATAACCCGGCCCCATCTGTGCGTACCCCTGGTTCTGATATCCACCTGTAGAGAAAATATAACATTGGAATTATAATTACAACTACACATGGCATGTAGTGTAGTGTAGAGTCAATTAGTTCATGTGAATTTTGAGGCACAATAAAATTTTTCCTGTTTGTGGTATAAAGAGTTTTAAAATGGCAGTAACACAATTGAAGACAGATATTTAATTTGGTTGGATGATGTAAAAAGTTACCATAGACCATTATAATTTATATATACACTGAGCCTTGCTGACTAAGACCAGCCTTTGATAATAACGGTAACAAAATTTGCCTGCATATCAGTTATGCTTCTGTTTTTTTACACACAAAAATAAAAATAATTGTTCTATTGTTTGACAAGAACAAACAAAAACAGAGGCAACAGAAAAAGTCAGCCTTGTGATTCAGCAAAAAAAGAAGAAGTGAATTTAGCATCAACAGGAAGACCAAAGTCCACTTTTTAACTTTCTGTGTTGACTGTGAATCATGTGATGTTATTATACATGTGGGTCCCTAGGGTATGCTTACTCATACTACAGTCATAGTCACACCTTACATAATTTGATACACAAATAAATAATTTGTCAAGTTCTCTATCTTATACTTAATTATGAAGAATCTATAAATTAAAGTCTAACTACAATGAGATTATGGTCTAAACAGCCACAATATTATGATAACTGTGAATACGTAAATTTTTTATTGTACATGTATTTTATTATAAACACATGGAAACATTTGTCTAAAATAGCAGGGAGACCGAAGTGTTTGTTTATTACTAATATGTATCATGTGTGCCATATTTCTAACTCTACTGTCTATCCAAAACTTGTGCTTTATTTATACTTTGTATACTAGCTAACATACATGCACTTGTTACTTCTTATAAAGACTTCAAATTAAAACATGTTGTTCGTAATCTGTTGTTGACATAAGACGAAAAATGTAACACGTTACCGTTGTATTCTGGTGGCGCATATGGAGGCGGTTTGTCCGTCATTATGGAATGTCTGTTAGAGAACCTAGAGAAAGAGGAAATTAACAACGATTGAAGAAATAGAAAATTTTCAAAAACAGGCCCAGCTGGAATTCGAGCGCGAAATCAGCTGATTCCTACCAGGAAGTAAGGGTCAAATTCAACAACAAAACTGAACGTTCCTTGTTTAAAATTCGGAACATATGAACGATAAACTCCTCTTAAACACAACAAGGATGTACTTACCAAACAATGCGACTTAAAGAGCTAAAACTAAGCCTAAAAGTTAGCCCGAATTAGCGCCAACTTCTTTCCTTCTGCTCGCACTTGGATTACGTCATCAGGTCATAAGACTTGAATCACGTGGTCGCACGAGATCTCGCGATAACTTGAGTGTTGCCATGGCGACTCGCGATGTCTCGCGAGAGTAAGAAAAGGTTACTAGAGGTATGTAACCTCTGACCTCTCACAGCTGGCGAAGAAGCCTCATCCATATTTTCAACAAGATGATTCTCCCAGATTTTGGATGATATGAGGTTTGTTACATCATTTTTTTCCATAGATTAGGCAGACAAAAAGCGTGCATATACCATATAAAAGGCTCCTGTTATGATCTGTGATGAGAGTTGTAGTTCCGGATGATTTGATTGTTTTTGATGTGGCAGCTGACTTGACAAGCTGGACCCACTTTCACTTCTGCATCCTGCTTCTATATGGCCTCTATGCCTACATATGGCTGTTCAAGGAAAACCCTTCAGTGGAGAGGGGGTAAGGGGAATGGCGGAGAGTTGGTGTGTAGAGGGCTGGGGAGGAGAATGTGTGTGTGTTTGTGTGTGTGTGTGTTTGTTTGTGTGTGTATGTGTTTGTTTGTGTGTGTGTGTGTGTGTGTGTGTGTGTGTGTGTGCGCGCGCGCACATGCGTATGTGTGCATGTGTGTGTGTGTGTGTGTGTGTGTCTGTGTGGCAAATAGTTCCAGTGCTGAATCAGCAGTCAAAATTGCTTCAGCACTGGAATTCCAGTGCTGAATAAAGTCGAGCACTGGTTTTCAAGTGTTTGACGGCTTCATCCTGAAACTCCCTCAACACTGGAATTCCAGTGCTGAGAAAGGAGGGCGTTAATTTTGTATATTTGCATTTGTGTGTGTTTATGTTTATGATGATTACTGTAGCACTTCTTTCTTTTCCATCAGTTTAAAACCATCCAGGTGATATCTTCAACATGAGCTAAGGTTGGTGTGTCCACTGTGTCTGGTGAAAGTGACCATGCCTGCCACATACCTGTGGTCAGTCGACTCTGCTGGGAAAGTCTACACACTTTCCACTGGGGGCAGGCAGTGGGAGGAGGTTAAAGGTAAAGATCAGTCCATTTCAGCCTCTAGGGGGTAAAGGTGAATGAATTTTTGGATCAGAAAACTTCCATTAAGAATCAATAAGGGCCTAAAGTGGAAAAATTCATTGTCAAATAACTTCCTATAATCTCTTTTATTTGATTATTAGAGAAACTCTTCTTACTTTAACATTCAACCAGGTGACATTGAGTTGAAGAGAGTGAGTGCCACGGAGCAGTGTGCCTGGGGGATCGGGTGTGACCACCAGGTCTACCTGTACGTTCACTCCAGTGAAGTGCCGATCAGGTGCCAAGAATCGACATACGAAAACCAGGTGTGTAGCTGGTATACAGCTCATGTTGGGTTCTGTTTTATGCAGAAAAGGAATGAACACCCGGTAAACATTTAACTTGAAAGAAAAAACTGACTACTCTTTTGGTTTCTGTTTGCATTGTAGAGGTAGAAGTTACTACTAGAACATTGATGCAATTTGAATTAGCCTGGGTACTGGTGGTAGTGACTGTGGGAGCAGACGTAAACTAACCAGGATGGTACCCAGGCTAAGATGCAATAGTATATGAATAAAAGATAGATGACAAGAATTTCATTTTTATTCTATTTATCCTGTAGAGATGGAACCCAATGATGGGGTTTTCAGGCCAGCACCTGTTACCTACAGACAGGTGGCACTGGAGTAACCAGCAGGGCACGCAGCTGCAGCTGAAGGACAGCTGCACCCTCCCCTCCCCACACTGGAGCTGGGAGGACGACTGGTACATCGACGAAAACATCAGGGGAGAGCCCACTGACAAAGGGGTAGGTCTACTGACTATTCTCTTTTTCTTTCTTGACTTCAAGGTACTAGGAAATATTGTTTTGGGTGGCTGACTCATGGGCTTATGTGTTTGAGTAGTGATGGTTGTATGCAGGTTGGGAAGTAGTTATGACGGTTGATGTCAACTGTCACAACAGTTGTCAAGCCTAGAGGTCGAGTTGTTTGGGAGTACATGTAAGTGGAACGTATGCGGGGGAATTCAGGATGTGGTGTAATACCCGAGTATATTGCATCATACACTCCCCTCCATGGACAATGCCTCACTTTTAGTGGAAAAAGTAGGGTTGATTTTCAGAGCTCAAACAAGCTTAAGGAACAGTTCATGTTTTTAAACTGTTGGAATATTCCATGTAGGCTATTACAAATTTGCCCATGTCAATGAATATCTTATTTTGTTGTAGGGCTGGCAGTACGCGGTAGACTTCCCCGCCCAGTACGGTCCCAAGAAACGGTGGAATTCCTGCGTACGTCGCAGGAAGTGGATACGTTACCGACGATACCACGCAACAGACAACTGGGCACTGGTACGTTCCACGGTGTTGTTAGAACACTAATGATTTCATCTGGTAATGATGTTGAACTTGTGTGACTTTCCCTCTTTGATGACTTACAAGTCTTTTCTTCTTCTACCCTCTTGTAATACCTTCAACTGTTCAACTGTTAGAATACTGAGTACAAACGTAGTTTCTTCTCTATCATGTTTCTCTTTCTTTCTGTGTTCCCTCTATTTACCCTCTAGGTGAATGGACAGGTGTGATACACTTCTTATTCATTTTTTTCACTAACTGTAGATATTGAAATTTTTGGCATTTTGACATAGCTCCAAAATTTCTTGGTCACCTCTCTGTGGTTAACACGAATATCTAACCTTAAAATCTTGATAAGCTGCAATGATTTTACAGTATAAAGTTAGACCTTAGCAAAAATGTTCCAGTTCCAGTTATAGGTAGGAATTTACTTCTGTACATGTGGGAAATGTTATTTCAGAGGCTTTAGAATTCTTAGAATTGAAAATTTAATGGTCTTATTAGCGGCTGACAAAATAGAAGGGCCAGGGTCTGTGGGTTTTCGCTAGGGTCGGTTGAGTAGGCCTTATATGGTTATTTAATGTTCTTGCAGTTTTGAAAGCCTTGCTGTGATTTTTCAGATTCCAGGTGTTTTTGAAGACCCCCTGAAGGAACCGTTTATCGACGTTGCGGCGGGAGGGGCAGAGTTAACGGACCAGCCGCCGGGCCGTGTCTCTGTCTGGACAGTCACTATCATGGGGAGGGTGAGTTATAGCTGGCTTTCATCTCATCATGCTACTCTTGTTCTGTTTTGTTACATGATTTGAAATCTGTTGTTGTGCCAAAAGGTGCTCTTAGTACATTATGTTTTTACCCAGGATTAGGTAGATTTATATCTAAAGGCATGCTTCCCCGCAAAATTTTGAACCTTCTGATATGCCATTTCCTGTGTTTTTGAGAGGATTTAAAGGAAAAGTCAGAGACACTCATCAGATAACTGTTTCAGACAGTATTTTCTTTAAAGAACCAGAAAGATGAGTATATGATATCTGTTAGCCCCCACAATAATGGCATCAGGACAGAATCAGCCTTTTTAAAAAAAATCTTGGACATTTGGATAAAAATCCAGGGCATGAAGGTGATGTAAAAATCCATTTTTCTGGTTACGTTTTGCCAGATCTTTTACAGAACAGAGGTGCATGCGATGAACCCAGAAGGCTGCTCGTGGCAGGAGGTTGACAACGAGGGACGGGAATGTACGCAGATCAGCCTGGGGCCGTCCTGTCTCCTCTGGGCCGTGACCTGGGACGGAGAGGTCATGGTCAGGGTCGGGATCACACGAGACAACCCTATAGGTCAGGGACCAATAGTTCCTTCTTTCTGTGAAGCATACTGTTCATCATGATGTTGCTCATCATCATCACGTTGCTCAATTAATATGGATATTGTAAAGATCTTATTTTTTTTATGTCAGTCCCACTTTCAAGTTTGAAATCTCTGATTTCTTGTTATTTATGGGATAGCAGGGAGATCACATTCAAACATACATGTATATGTTTTTTTGTGCTGTCTGTTCCAGGCACATCCTGGCAGGTAGTGACCCCCCCGCGAGAGGACGTCCACTTTCTACAAGTGTCGGTTGGAGTCAAGGGCGTGTGGGCTGTCAGCAGAGGGGACAAGGTCAAGAGCAGTTTTTGTCTATTTCACTTGTTTTTCCACCAATCATAGGATCTTTCAATGTTTCATTTCAATTGATACGTCAAAGAAGTTAGACTCACAGTGTGCTTAAAGCTGACATCAGTAGAACATTAGACAAGTAATCAGAGGTTTTCGTAAAATTTCTTGTTTTGTTCAAATTAACTGTGAATTATTTTGGTGGTGATCCTGTCCAATGCATGTTCCCTTTGGAACAATAGCAGGAAATTGAAGCAGGAAATGAGACAACCTTTTCTGGGACCTTTGACCTGACTTCCGGTCACATCTAGAGACTACAAAAACAAAACCTCCACACACATCTAGATAATGACGACTGTATGTGCAAATTTAAACAGTGTTTCCAACACAAGACATTGGACCCAATTTTTTTACTATTGTTACAAACACAGATAAACTTTAAGATGAATCTTGTTATGACTTAACAGGTGTGGTTTAGGAAAGGAGTGGATGCCACACGAGGAGCGGAGGACCAAAGTTCCCTGGTGGGGACTGCCTGGGTAGAGATGGTGGGAGCCATGGCACTCATATCAGTGGGACCAAATGACCAGGTTGGTACAGTTATATTTACCTCCGCAGAAGGAAAACATACTGTCTTTTGTCTGTTTCTTTCTTGTGTCTTCTTCAAACAAATAATTTCAATGACCTGGACCAGTTACCCTGGTGACTGATACTGTAACAGATACCCTGTCATGTAGGATTTTGTTATGTAGCAAAGTGTCTGGACAGAGTTGGGGGGCTGGTCAACATATGTGTTTGAGTAAGAATAATGAGAGCAGTACATGTCTACTAGTTTGTCAGTAAATTATGTTAAGCTGTTATGTAGCAGTGGATGTAGATGTATAGTACACTAAAAACAGTGTAGCATTGTACATTGTATATTACATGCTCAGATGAACGGACTTTCTAGTCCAAGCTCACAAATTTCTGTTTTTATTCTTTATAGGTGTGGAGTCTTGATGCCAATGACAGGTACATGGTGTATTTCCGTAAGGGGGTCACCCCCTCAGAGCTCAGCGGGAAAACGTGGAAGGCTCTGGAGATCAACAAGGGGGGTGCTGCATCTATGGACAGCAGCGTTTCAAGTAGTATGTCTGACATCTACAGCCAGACTAACATGCTGTCCTCCCAAATGGATAGACTGCAAGTAGCAGTAGATTCCTTCCCTGACATTCAGCCTCAGGCTAGTGGACCGAACCTGGCATCAGATTCACTCACAGATAACCACAGCCCTGAGAAAGGTGGTGAAGTAGGTAGTAAATTCGAAGACAAACAGGATTCAAAAGAGACCAGTTCGGTCAGCAAGGCAGAAAAGGAAGAATGTTCTAGAGAATCGGAAACTAAGGAAGAAGAAGACAACACAGAAAGAAAGGCGTCACAGGAAAGTTACAACTCTGACATATCCGATACTGTTGCTGACTTCACTGGAGACTACGTACCACAGAAACAAGGTGCTGAATCAAACAACAAAGCAGCCCAAACTCAAAGAACACCAGGAAACATGCCAACAGGCAAACCAGAAAACACCCACGCAACATTAGAAACCAGTTCTGAAAACAGAAGCAACGTGATATGTGGGTCTCAGGACTCCGGAATATCCAAAGGAAACGCAACATCGTCAACAGAGAGCGTTAACGCCAGAGCTTCTGACGGAAAGCGGAATCCCGTTCTGGAGAAGTTGCAACAAGAAGACGAGAGCCAGTCGGAGAGCAGCGGAAGTCGCCGGGGGTCTGCGACGTCGTTTAGCGGGATGGACATGTACGCAGACCTGTACCAGCCTGACCCAGCGTGGGTGTGGGTTAGCGGAGGGGGATGTGTGATCGACACGTTCACGCAACCTAACTGGTTTACTGCCGCACCCTCCCACACTAATGGCAGGGGTAAAAATTGTTTCTATCTGTGGAATATTTCTGTAACAAATCCTGTAAACATGTATTACTATTCCTTGTTGTCAATAAAATAGAATGGAGAGAAAAATGACATTAATTTTGACTGTTGGCATTTTGATCATAATTTCTAGGAAATGACTGTAAATTTATCAGGATGAAGTTTTGCAAACAATTGGATGATTCTCTACATTTTGATTTCAGGAAACTCCATGCTTGGACCTCTGGACAGTATGGCCATCTGGGGACAGGTACAGATCAACGATGCCCCCTGGAGGAAGAAGGTCCTACTGCAGCTACATGAAAGGACCACGAAAGAGTTACAGCCATTCCAAGACTACGAACAAGCTATTGAAAGAGTGAGTAGTCCTACCTATTTCATGTCACTTCGTGTCATTTTTCTAAGACATATATTTACCTGTTGAAGCTATTCATGGAGCTTAGTTCTGACATCAGAAAATTTGATGACACATTTTATACATTTTTACAGACATCATGGATTAAGAAGGGAAGTCTTCAGTACTGGAGTGACACCAAGCCTCACCGTTGGGTGGACTGCCGGCTACATCTGGAACAGAGCTCAGGGAAGGGCCTGCACGACTGCAAGTTCACCTGCTACTACAAGTACTATGACTCTGAGAAGGTTAGGGGAATGTTTCTATCATAAGGCCACACCAATTTAATTTGTTGGTTCTCGGATTTTTTCAGAAAAAATATGAAGCGACAGGGCGAAAAAAAATAAAAATGAAAACAGGTCTAGGCATCCTATTATAGGCTTAAATGCTACAAAATGAGCCATGAAGTCAACACAAAAGGCTGGGTTAAAATTTAAACATTGAATTTTGAACTTTTAATCAAACTACTGCTGCAGCAATGATAGATGGGAAAACTGTAACAACTAGGAACTAAGGACTTTCCTCAACTGTTGGGGGGCAAAATATTAGCATTTTTCAGTTGATTCAGGACCAGAATCAATTTTTTTTTTTTTGCAAATCAGAAAATAACGAAGAGGCGAATCCGAGAACCAACAAATTAAATTGGTGTGGCCTAACGATATGTCAAAAGAATGAAAAAGTTGTAAGTGAAAAGGAGCCTAGAATTTAGAAGCTTAATGTCCAATATCTCTTTGTTAAGAGAAAATGGGGAACATCTTAATCCTGCTGATTTATGCATATTAGTATTAATGTTGCATCAGAATTTTGCCTGTTGCAGATGATATCTTTTCCAACACAACATTTGCAAACTATAGACAGAATGTTATCCTTAAATATGTGAAAACTACCTTAAATGAGGCACTCTGCTTTGCACATTCTGGATTTCCCCAAAGGCACAGTATGTTCTGCCGACATACAATGTATTGATACCATGAACTGTTTTATCAAATGTTATCTAATATATCTATTCAATACTGTCCAGTACCTACAGTTCCCCCTGAGTGAGATAGTCTGCGTACTGAGGGTGAACCACGGCGGGAACCAGCGCCCAGTCCTCGCCATCTACACCGCCAAGAGAACCGCCAAGAAGGTTCCCGTCAGGCTGGCATGCTCCACGGAAAAAGAACTTGAGGATTGGGTATGAATTCTATATCTAGTACATGTAACATTAGTATGATTTGTGAAGGGGTCGGAATGTTTTAAACTGTACTGTATCATTTGACAGGTTAAAAACAAGGCAATCGAAGATAGCAGACTTCACATACAGAAACTGCATTGCTCCCTCAGGCAGGACATACTGAAACTGCACAACAGAAACAATTTTGATCATTACAAACTAAGGATTTTTCAAATACATACCAACAAATGTCAGACATGTCTAAGCCTAATGCTAAACTAAACTTAATTACTTATTGATAGAGAATGGAGAATCAGTTATTCTTTTGTTCAACTTGCTATGATATAATAATGTTTCTTTTACACCCTGCAGTTGACAGCCATCAGCCTGGCCTGCTGTGAGCTGCAGGGCTGCCAGGGGGCACCGTCAGGCAGGGCGGTGTGGTCCACCACGTGTAGGGGAGACATCTTTGTCTACGAACCCACTCCTGACATGGAAATTACACCTGCCAATCAGATGTAAGACTAAGACTCATGATCCTTGTTTTCTTTGATCTTTGAGTACTTTTTCTTTGATTAGTTTTGGGTAATTGAATTGATATACATATATGTACAGATTTGACAATCAGTAAGATACAAAAAAGTACAAAAAGATGTCAACCATAGTTTTCTAACAACAAAAAGTCAGAAATATATCAGCTACTGTTTTACATGTACAATGTACCTGCACTACATAATGATAACTTCTTTAGGTCTTCCTGGGCAAGAAAGGAGCAAAAACTCATGACACAATTAAATCTTTCTACAGTTTTCCTGCGTGTTCCTCCCTAGCATAATTGTGAAATGTTTGAAACTTATCTTTATTGTAAACTTGTAGGTTCTGGAGACAGATGGGAGGACACTTGAACATGGTGGAGTGTGGTGGAGGGGGCGTGGTCTGGGGCGTCGGCTTCGATGGTACCGCCTGGGTCTACGCTGGAGGGTATGGAGGAGGCATGTTTAAAGGTAAGACACTCTTAAGGGTGTACTTAAAGTTAAGAATCCTTCCAGAAGGTGCAGTCACATTCCTACAAGTACATATTTTTGTTTGTCTGTTGACAGCATAAGTCGAAAAGCTGTCAATGGATCCTTATGATATTTGGTATGTGGGTAGGTATGTTTGGTATCCTGGAACTCTAGCTGTGATTTCTTCTCAACATTTACAAGAGAAAGCATAGAGATTTGAGAAATATTCACTATTGGAATCATGATAAAATATTTGTTTCCTGTTGTATAGGTATAGCCAGCAGTCCTGGAGGCATCCATACCCAGACTGATGTGAAGCACATCTACATCTATGAGAACCAGCGCTGGAATCCCATGACAGGCTTCTCTGATAGGTAACAACATACAGTCATGGTCAAGTGATTATAAACTAGGCTATACATTGTCATACATGTATATACTACATGTACATGTATCTAAAATTCACAGGATGTTAGTGCCTTCTACTATTTCCCATTGCATATTCATAGTACAAGGACAGTGAGGACTATATTAGTTAGAAATACTTTAGTTGGTAATCTAGCTGTTACATATGTTACATGCAGGTTTACATGGCAATGTAGTAGCTGTCCTTAAGTTGGTCTAAAACATATTGTATCTAAAAGAGGCGTATATTCTCTCACAAGACAATGTCTAAAAATTGTTTTCTTCTCTTTCCCATAGAGGTTTTCCCACAGACAGATACATGTGGAGTGACATCACAGGGAGACAGGAGTGTACAAAGGAGGGCACCAAAACACCAACTACAGAATGGCACTGGGTGGGTCTTACATGTACATGTACATCATCATGTAAAAATTATTATGTAACATTTTTAGTTAGAAGAATTAAGCTGTTATTTTATGTGACGATACCACAGCCAATCCTCTTCAGAATTTCTGAATAAATGAGTTGAATTTCAGATAATCAGGACAGACGTATTTTTCACTTATCGTTTACTACGTTAACTGATTTAAAAGAGTGAAACTTACTTGATCGTGAACTGTACGTGTTGTTGATTAGGTTGGTGACTGGACTATTGACTACAAACCACCAGGGGGTGCTGATAAGAAGGGCTGGCAGTACGCTACAGACTTCCCCGCCACGTACCACGGGTATAAAGGCTGGAACGACTACGTCAGGAGGAGGAGGTGGATGAGGTAAGTGTCATGGACTAATATATTCTAACATCATTATGAGTGTGTGTGTTGCTATTGATAGTACTGGGAATGGGATTGGATGTCTCCTTTTATAGGTGTATCTTGGCTTCAAGCTCTTGGGGGGTATTTTGTCTATAAAAAACCTCAAATTATTCTCATTACTAGCATTACAGTCAAATTTTCAAAGAATTGAATTTAAGTCAAGAAAATCTTAACATTTCTTACATGACCAGGAAAGCGAAGATTGTGACCACAGGCCCGTGGTTGGAGGCCCCGCCCCAGCACCTGAAGGACATCGCTGTCCAGGTCGACCAACCAGAGAGCAGCACCGACCCCATTGCATTGTGGGCCATCGGCGTGAATGGTGACGTTCTGTGCAGAATGGGCGTCATCCAGGACTTTCCACAAGTGAGTACACACATGTACATTGTATTGTCTATCAAATTTGATTGATAAATGATTTATAATGTAATAAGTGTTTATTGTGTGTATCTTGTAATGTGTTGTTAATACGTGTACAGGGTGTGTCCTGGTTACATGTACCCACGGACCAGCCCATGACATCAGTTTCCGTGGGGGGGAACAGCAGGGTCTGGGTAACAGCACAGGATGGATCCGCCTTCTTCAGGAATGGTATAACCAAGAACGAGCCTCAAGGTCAGGGTCTTGTCAATACAAATATTACTAGAAAGGCCGACATTTGCTTGAGAGCAAATGGATCCATCCTACGATGGCTGCCAATAGTCTACACCCCCATGCAGAAATGGAACCTTCCAATGCCGGAAATAGCCAAAAAGCCCTATTTTACATAACTTTAAAGTGGTGTATGTCAAAATCGTGAATGACATTCTTTGGACATGTGTCCAAGGTATTCCCATACCAAATTTCAGGTCATTCGGATTTAATATTAGGGCACAGGAGCCAAAAATGTACATTTTGGGTCCAAAAATAGCCAAAAAGCCTTATTTTTCCCAATTTTAAAGTGGTGTATGTCAATAGCTTGAATGATTTTTTGTAGACATATGTCCAAGGTATCCCCATACCAAATTTCAGGTCATTTGGTTTTAGTACCTGGGAACCAGATCTCAAAATGTATATTTTTTGCCTGAAAATGGCCAAAAAACCCAAATAAAACAATTTTTCAAAAAAATGAAAAAAACGCGTCGGGGTATTTGCCCACTCTACCTTCATGCCAAATTTCGTGTTATTTGGCCGGAAAATGGCAGAGATGAATCCATTTAAAGAAATGGCAGGAGAAGAAGAAGAAACATGAGGGAACACAATATGTCTTCACCACTTTGTGGTGAAGCCATAATAACAGGATTTATTATATGTATTCAATTACGGTAGTACACAAATGAAAGCTGGTGCATGCAGTTGGACTGTTGCTTTTTAAACGTTTGATACGTGAAGGGGGGTAGAAAATGGTGTCCTTAAATGTGACAATATTTCCCAAATTAAAAGTGCACTGTAGATTTAGAGTGACTTAATGATTTTTTCTTTGTATTTTCTAGGTACATGCTGGTTCCACATCCCGTCCCCACATAACCGCCCCCTGGTGCAGGTGTCAGTTGGAGAGTCTTCAGTTTGGGCTGTGGACAAGCTCCGTAAGTTTTCAACTCTTCCTCTGTTACTGACTGAATCAGCGCAGGTGGAACATGTCTTGTTTTTGTTTCTTTGTGTCAAATGGTAGTAACATAATCTAATTCATCACCCAATTTGATTGAAGTGAAATCCTCTTGTTTGTGATTATGCTATTACATGTATGCCTAGCTATATATAGAGGCTATTGACCTAAAAATGGTGTATGGTGAAATAGCATGTTTTCACTGTAACAGTAACGTGTAGAGGAAAATTTAGATTCTAATAGTTACAATCATGTTTGATGAACATTACATGTAATTTTGTATTTTCATCTAACATTTGACGTGTTAATTTGTATCCCAGGCCTCACTGTAGTCTAGAAAGAAAACTTTTTGTTTCTTTCCTTTGTGAATTCTTTCTGCTTGTTTTGCAACTGTTTTGCTCCATGTAGAAAATCTGTGGTATAGGACCCACACCGAACCTAACTACCCCCAAGGCACCGCATGGTATCACCTCACTCCCAATGTCCTGAAGGTATCGGTTGGACCACAGAATCAGGTAACAGGGGTGTTTTTTTCTCTCTCCATCTTTTTTTTTATTTTCTTCTCCTCCAGACTGGTTGTGGTTTAGGGCTCAAATAACTTCTACCTTTCCTGAGGGCACACACTGGGACTATCTCAGTCCTAATGTCAAGAAGGTTTCTGTTGGACCACAAGACCAGGTAAAGTTGTATTTTTTTTAAAAATCATGTCAGCACACAAAAAATATTGCACACTTTTCAAACCTTGTATGACACATTTGAATCACAGCAAATTGAAATGCTGGCTGTTTCAAATTCATTTTTGCAAAATCCTCCTATAACAAGCCTCTGCAAGCTACTATTATAACCCTGTAGAATGTATTTTTTATGCGCTCTTTAGACCTTGCTTCAATGTCTAACTCTTTCCTCTGCTTGCAATTTTATATATTGCTGAGGCAAGCTGCTTTTCTCCTGTTGTTTATTAACCTGTATGCCCCCTTCCCCAGTTACAAACAAAGTATTAACAAATTGACTGGAAATGTATTGGGGTGCATGCATGCTGTAATGTATTATATTATGGATGTGGAGGAATTTCTGGGCAGCTCCTAAAATGTGCATTACAGTACAGTATAGTCCCTTAGATGAATGAAATGCTTATAGTTAGAGCGCATTGAATTCAACTGCTCACCAATTATGTTGAATTAATGCATAAACTATGACTACATGTACATGTAGAATGAAAATGGCTGATAACATTTCACAGGCAAACCCACAGTTTGTTGGTATGGGGGAATATTTGCTTGCTCGATGTAAAATTTGTTAATGTGCTTGGGTATTAAGGTGTGGATTTTAGCTGAGGACAGTCCAGAGAAGGGCACATGGATCCCGATGGCTGACAAGGTCATGGACAAGGTCAAAGAAAAGGTGCAGCAAAGAGTGAACTTTCTTATTTGACTCAATATAACAACATTTTGTGTGTGTCAGTGTGTGTGTGCATCTGTGTGTGTGTGACTGTATATGTAAGTGTGCAAGTGTGTGTGTATATCAGTGTGTGCATGTGTATGTGTCTGTGTGTGTGTGCTTGCATGTTTATCTGTCTGTGTGTGCATTTGTCCTAACTTGCACGTATACATTGTGTACCTTGCTTTTTACCTAATGCACTATTGCTTTGCTTTTGCTGCACTGAAAGCCCACACATACTTCCACTGTTTTGTTGGATATTGTCAGTTATCGGACAAGATGTACATTGTACAAAATGTAGTTCAGACAATGTTTCCTTCTGACTATCTGACAAAGATGTTGCACAACATTAAAATTCTCACCATACTACATACACGATACCTTTTTTTTTCAAGCATCTTTGCGTTTAACTTGGTTACTGTATTATACTTCATAGTTAGGAATCAAAATGACAAAAAAGTTTTGATTTGATTTGAAAAGTGCTTTATCACACAGGTATGGGTGCTGCAGGGTTACGTTCCTCCAGGGTCACGTGGGGTCGTAGGTCACAGGCTAGGGGTCAAGATACCAGAGATCCCTATTGGCAAGACCTGGGACACCCAAGGCATTGGGGTATGTAGACATCATCTGTATCTGCATCAGTATAGCCGGTATAACCGCCCTTTGGTGTAACACACCATTGGTGGTACAACATTTGGGGCATGTAGGTTCAAACTCAGAACCTTTAGATTTTAAGTCAACAACCTTACCCACAAGATCACCAGTGGTTCAAAATTTAGAAATATGTCCACATGTTCTTTATTTTCTACCTGTAGCTACAAACTATATTTTTCTTTTCTCAGGGAGGGTGGATCCACCTAAGTGTAAGAGCCTGCACAAAGCAAGATCCTCCCACAGGGGTGTGCACAGATGATGCAGCAGCCACCATTAAGGGTGTTCATGAGGAGGAGGAGGCCAACAGTAGTGTGTACAACAGCCAGCCTGTGTGCTGAGGCAGACATATCAACATATTTGAATCATGTTTGCAAAATATTCTGCTATGTGTAGGTAACCGTTTTTGACTCCTGAATTTTGGAATCAAATTTGGGGATAGTTTATATTTCTTTCAGATGAAGGTAAATATTTTAGTCTGCCCAAACTTATACTCCAAAATTTTGATTCTAAACATCTGTGTCGGTATAGTCGGTATAACCGCCCTTTGGCATAACACACCAGCTTAACATAAGTTGATTGAACTATCTGATATTAATATATGAGTATACAAACAATAAGCATTTACAAAATTATATTGTCTCATATATAAAGTGGATAGGTTACCTTAACATCCAGATTTTTAGTGCAATTTGTTAAGTTTATTTAACTCTATCACAGACTGTACAAAAAAGTAGTGCAATACATATGATATGTACTCTATGCTGTAACCCACAAACATAATGTATATGTTGATACAATACCCATGGTATATAATATATATAGTTACTACATAGCTGTTTCAGTAAGCACAGATTGAAGTAACTTTCAAAGTGGGCAGGGGGTGGCAGTATATTTTTCATAGGAGTGTTCACATGAAAAATGTAAGCATAGTTGACAACATGACATTGGAATCTAGCCATGACACATGATTATATTTCTAGATGACAGACACATCCTAGCTGTATATGAATTGAGAAAAGTATAGTCCTGAAAAATCGTGCAATGTGCATTATGTATAATTTAGCCATGCATGCTGGTCATTCTTATTTCAATTGGTAGTGGAGGGGGGTATGCTGAAATGATGAATATGACTATTAGTACAGGTGCCAATGCAGACTGAATTGTATGTTGTAAACTTAAGATAATTATTATGTTAAGAATATCTATAGAACCATGACAGGTCATGTTTTTGTTGTCAGAGGCTGTAATGTGTTCCATGACAAGTATTCAGTGTGAAAGTGAACATTATGAAGTAATGAAGCATGAAATTACTGTCTAATAATGTATTAGTCATGCAGCTAAAAGTAGAGTGTTCCATTTCCAAATGCTACTAGCAGTGCTACATGTACTCTGCCACTGACTAATGGCTTACACACTGTAGATAGGGTAACTTTACAGAGATGGTATGGGTTGTCATGTGTAACCCAAAAAGTTGTGGATACATGTAGGTCAGTGTGATATTTAGTATAAAGTACGTGGAAATGTGTCGGCAAAGGGAAAGTCAACTTCTATGATAGGCCTCCTGGCAGCTTTGAGGCAGACTTCAGGTTTTAATGGCTCATGCTCTGCACATGCTACAGCCATAATCTTTTGGTGGTGCATGTAGATAGCTCCTATGTACCCTCAAATAGATGTGGTATAGGTTTGGGCACTCAAGCAGTATTTTTTGGACTCCTGGGGCTGATTTTGTTTGAGACTTTGACAGTGAAAACCTAGACAGTGAAAACCATGATATTTATTATGTTCGCTATATTTGTTGCGTTATACCTATACTAAGATACTGCTGTAAAGAGCTGTATTGCTGCAATGTATAAGCTATACTATGAATAAAGTCTTATTCTAAAGCTGTAAAGTAATGTACTTTAATGTACTTTTTTTAATGATTTACAGAATATCTTTGATGAATCTTTGAAAGAATATATTCGAAGTATTTATTTATACCAACTCAGGGGTACTTGAACACACGCTCAATTTCAGGTTAATATTTTGAGAGCCTCTCGCTGCTAAAACAAGCGTTTAGAATCGTTTATCGCCGTTTTTATTCCCGGTCGCTCATTCGTGTCAAGCACATTCCTGGTTTTGCGCCACACCCTGGGAAAATTCGTTCCGTCAGCTTTACACAACTTGTCAACCCGGATTTAGCCATGTATTGTCGGACGCCACCTGTCGGTGATTAGATGTAATGCAGCGTAACGATAACGAAAGGGATCATTCCAAAATAGTAACCATCAACGCAAACGTTAACTATTCATTCACAAATTAGATGATATGACTGGAAAAATTCAAAGCAAACATCGACTGCTATCAATATTTCTATAGTTATGATTATTTGCATATTTGATTAAACATTGGCACCCAAAAAGAACAGTTGATTTCGATTTGAGTAGTAAAACAATAACTTAGGGCGACCCCTTAGCATATACAGTATTGGACGTATCACGTTAGATCTCAAGTGTTGGGGAAATCCACCCGACTGTATCGCTGAGTGACATATCTTGTTTGGGTTGACTATAGTTGCGTTCAGTTGGGCCCCGCATACCCACACAAGTCAGTGTTTAGATGCGAATGTGAAGACTCAGGGGAAAAACAGAATGGCTTTGCAACAAGGTAAGATTTAGTATTCTATAGCTATAATACTAAATGTTTATAATTATTCTTTTGGGAAAGAATAATGGCTAACATAAACAGCCCTGATTTGGGATTTGAAAGGGTCTGTCGACTGTAGAATGTAAATTGAAAGCCGCAATTACGTTGCTTGAAAAGTTTCTTCGCGTTGGTAGGTCACACATTGTTTTTAGAAATATTGAAATTTTGTCAGGTAAGAATATTTGGGTTGTGCAAAAAGCTAACCAAAATCTTTCACCAGTTTTAAAAGGAAATCTTTGACAGGTTTTCACGTGTTTCTGCATCATCATTCCATTGTTCGCGATGTCAAAGACAACACTTACACAATCATGATTTGAAAAATGTATTTGTTTAATTTTGTGGGTGTTTTGTTTCCATTTGTTGTTAAGCCTAGCATTATTATTGACGACTTGTCATGTGTTTTCTTCATACAGAGTTCCAGTGTTCGCGGTGCCGCATGACCCTCCCATCTCACGAGTTACGAGACGAGTGTCCGTCGGCTGTCCGCAGACACTGGGGCCGGTACGACTACCGTCCCAACACCTGGGACGTCCAGAGGGAGTGGAGCTGCTGCCTGGAAGAGCGGGAAGACGCGCCGGGCTGCAGACGAGACGCCCATGACGTCATAGCTCCAGTACAAGGACTCAAGATTCAAACTTCCGTCCAGGATGTAGCCCAGTCGCTTCTTAAGAGCCGGCCTAGCCCAATCTTGAATACATCAACCTCGTCAACTCCCGACCAAAGCATTTCACCTTTCCCGACTACTAAAGAACAACAGCAAGGCCGTCGTAGTACTGATTTGGACGAAAAGGACAATCTACTTAGACAGAACCTTCAAACAGAGACGGTAAGAAATGGAGACAAGGTACTAGTACGTTCTGTAGCAAGGAAACCGTTCTTGTATGTACCTATGTATTTGCCTGAAGAGATCACGGAAGAGACTACTAAATTTTGTAGTAGAGACGACCCCTTGGAAAGGGGACCTATGCCGACAGAGTTCGACAACAGTGAACGACTAACGGACACAAACGCCACGACGTCTTTCGTAACACACAGCAAAAACCAAGGCACTGATTCCTGTGAGAAACATACAGATTGCGACGAAGAAAGGGGATCCTTTTCTCAAAATTTCAAATATGGAAGTGCGGCACTTGAAAAAGCAAATTTAGGGGAGAAAGACGAGTCTGAACAGTCGACAGCTGCAGCAAGTTTTTCCTCGGAGAGTAGGTCACAGAATCGCGGTGCACACACGGATAATCTTCCACAAAAAGATCAAGTCAGTGCCGATCAACAAGCAAGATCAAGAGTTGTGGATCTGTATCAAGAATGGTTGGATAAACTCAGATTAGAGTCGCCACCATCGTCATCACCCTTGACAGCGACGAAATCACCGCCGAGAAGACTAAAAAACATCCGGAAGGACCGGCGCTCCCAATCGGACGACAATCTGTCCACTCGGAGCAAGGCGCGGTCTCATTCATCGTTGCCGCGGCAACAGCCTCACAGACTGGCTGAATGCAGGTCTCTCTTCAGCAGCGCCGTGGATTTGACGTCGTGTTTGCGGTCATCTGAGCAGGGAGAGAAAAGTGTTGACAAGTGGCTGGCAAACAGTCGGTCATCTCAACAATCGGGCCGTGAAGAACACATGATTCAATTTGAGACAGAACGTACAAGTCACGCCAAAACTATGTTGATGAGTGGAGAAAATGATGGTGTTGACAGGGGACAGAAGATGTCTGATTTGACTGGAATGAGACGTTGGATACGCCCCACGTACACGTCCTTGTTCCCTACGTCGAATTCGCGGCTGAGCAGTGTATCAGCGCCGAAAAGCGATAAAAGTCAAAACTGCAGGAAGAAATCGACATTGCCGCTCGCTTCTTCTACTCCTTTCGGATATTCCGCGTCAGAGATTGAGAAAAGAAGAACCAACCCTTCCCCAAACGTAAGGCTCGGGAACGTGGAAAGAGCATTTGACAATCCGCCACCGAATTCTCAAGTATCATGGACGACGTTGCGACGAATGACCGGTTCACAAAATACACCCCAGAAGCCACCAGGGTCCGTGCGAGTTCTGGGAATCCCGTGCCTGGCTGTTCCTCTCGTATCCGTGCCAGAACAACGACAGAACACCCGCCCGTGGTCGTCAACATCCACCTTACCACCCAACCCTTCCCGACCTTCCTGGCTCATCATCCCAATTCGCCAGCGGCATAATCGGCAAATCTCACCGCCGACGCAGTCTGCCAACAACCGCCAAGGCGTTTCACTGTCACAGGCAAGCTCAAACGTTCCTACGGGCCTGCAGAAGGCTGGAGGTAAGTCTCCCTTCGGCGTATATACCCCGGTTGGCACACCAAAAAGCAAATTGGAAGCAGCGAAAGGAGAGGAAAAGTCATTCGGACTGCATTGCTTTTTCCCTCGAAAAAACGCCCGTATCAATCCGCGCTCTTCAAGATCTAACGGCCGGGCAAACCGTCCATGTACATGGGCTTACAGACAGTCAGTCCAGCGGCCCTCCGTGCCAGAATCCTTCGGTCTCGTCTGCGTAACCAAGCAACAAGCAAGCTCGACTAATCTTAGAGAAAAAGTACCCTCATCAGATATGGTTGAAAGGCAGAACCTGCCTGGAACGCGTGACTCACTGACTGTAAACACGAACAAGAGATGTTGGAAGGAAAGTCTTCCAGATGACGCTGTTCTTGACAGTGTGTCTCGGGCAGTCTCTTGCCCAGAACTGAGATATCCTGACGTCTGTAGTGGATACCAAACAACGTCTGAGACTCTCCATGCTTCAGGATCGGGCACTTGCGCAAATAGACGACAGGAAAGAGAGTCAACAAGAAAACTGAGAGGTCAGGAGTCGTTGGAATTCTCATTGAATGAACAAGGTATTCTGGTGTAAAATGCATGGGATTTAGATGATGTTTGTATGTGCTTAATATACTGGGGAAAAAGCACACTTTTGCAATGTTATGTTTAATTTTCGATTTTTGTCTTGTATTCTAAGCCATGTTTATAACCGTCATTCTGGTATAATCAAGAATTTCACTTTCCAAGTTAAAATTCCGTAGGAGTTGATTACTTTGAACTTTTAAAATGAAATAGGTTGAATAGACTCGATTAAGGTATCATTTCGTAATTTGTTTGTGACTCTTAATTATTTTGAGGTGGGGCACAAGTAGATACATGGCCAAAGAAAGAGAAATTCAACGTTCAGTCAGGTAGATTTTGTTGACAACTTTTGTTTTCAGAAAAAAACCTTTGTATTTGAATTGCCTTATTGCATGCTGACCACATTTCTGTATAATTAATTGTTAGCTATAACTAATTGGTTCAACGTTCTACCTTTAATTGTTATCATAGGAAAATTGAAGTACATCAATTGCCAATTAATTTTACGTTTTTTATTCATACACAGTATGATATCACCTTGTTGCATTGTTATTATAATAATAATGTTTAAAGCCATTTGTATGGAGGTTGTGGTGTTGAAAATGATATTTTGCACCTATTATGCTGTCAAAAATGTTCTTTATTTGATTTAGTAAAAGAATGTTCAGTTGGTGCATCCGGATTGGTCGGTTGTTGTCATGTGACTGACGTCGATTCCGTATCCAGTCGCAAGCTTGTGGAGGTCGTCGATCAAGGCTTGGTCGATCGCGTGTTCTCTCGCGAGAATCCACAAGAACTGGACATTACCCAAGCCCAGAACATCAGAACACGACCAGATGAAAGTGTAGGTCTTGTAGTCCGTCTTCAGAACCCAGTAGTCTCCATATGGGGCAGCTGTGGGGGTTGAAAAAGCAGTCGTCATTAGTATAGTAAAGACGAGGAGGGGGAAGGGGTCATAGACTCATCAGTCACGTTTGGGATCAGATTATGGACACAGAGCCATCTAGTGGTAATGTATACAATTGCATGCGCAGCATCAAAAGTAGTACATGTACTCACCACTAGCAAAGCGCACGGCCAGCTTAGCGGGATACTTGGGGTCGGGGTTGTACAGGTCACCGATCCTAATGTCTATCTTTCCGTCCCTGAAAGAGTAAGAAAATCACGTATAGGGCTCAGAATGTTTACACAGAAATGTTAAAATCCAGCATTTGTTTACTTCCAGGCTTGAAAAACACATTTAGCCTAAGCAAATTTGTCCAAAGTAACTACAACACAAAAATCAATACAGGTTGACGGTACACATCGACAAATACCCATGCCAAGTACTAATATAAACATCGCAAATTTCAGCAGGGATATCATATAGTGACGTATAATGTCCTTGATTTACATAAAATGAGTACTTACGACAATGTGCCCTCATTATCGACCTTGACATGTCCGTTCGGCAGCAGTGTGTAGTTAGCCCGGACACATTTACCAGATTCGAAGGCAGCCGGGAACTTTTCTATTTCGTACCACGGGCCCATGTACTGAAAAAACATGGAAGGAATGAATACATCTGGTTAAACGTTGTTGCACTCACGTGACTATGACGTACCTCGTAAGTATTGTCCGCCTTGTTGAATCATGTTAAATTTGGATGTTGCCACGTAAATTTGGCGGAATTTAAAAATACATAACCCATTGTATGAACAAATCAGAAAAGATAAAGAAGATTAGGCTATGCAAAGAAGTAGCAAACAATTGAAAGACACTCAAATTTGCAGAGAACAATAGTTAACGAATCACGAGGACACGCAACGTGATGTCACACATGGCTTAATGTATCTCACAACAGGTGCCTCTGGCTTTCCAATCTTATTTTATTTTCAACTAAATTTAAAGCTCGTAACTTGTATTATACAAGCGCTGTACCACAGTGAATGAGACAATCATGGACTTGATGTATACTACCTTAGATTCAGTTGTTTTGTGAGAAAAAGGGCCTATCTGAAATCTTGCAGAACAATATGTTAGCTTCTGAACTCTGTACATAATACATTGTACCTGTCTCTGGTATAACTTGTGTACCTTGCACCCCCTTGCTATCTATTTAGGTCATTGAGAAAATACGTTTCTTAGTCTGGATTAGACTTGAAGAACAGTATCCATTCCTTACTTTTCGCAGGCGCTATTCTATGAAATCCATAATTGCTGGTTCGTCTGTGAATCAGTAGCAGGGGCCTAACGCATACGTCTTACAGGCAAACATGCAAAGTCAGTCCACGTGACTATACATGTAGCACAATTGAGCACGTGTTGAAGTTAACTTAAAAACACGTTAACCACCCTTTGCGTTAATTGTGTATACCCTTAACCATTACCCATTTAAGATTTTATTGCAAACGTGGTCTTATTACAACGCTGCAAGCATCAACCAATTAAAAGAAACCGTCGTTGTTCTTTTGCTGGAAATTGCTTACTTTTCTAAGCTTAAAACCAACAGTGTAAAACTATAAAGGCACAGAAAACAAAAGTTTCTTCCTTACCGGTTTGATATCAAAATCTTGTTGCACGTTCACTGTTGGACATTTCCCGAAGCCTGGGACTTGCCCTTCCACGTACGTTACCGACAGTAGAGCCACAGCTAACGGGAGGAGGTGGAACATCGCCATGTTGGATCGATTCTCAGTGTTCTACAGACTGTGCCGCAGTGGAAGCCTCACGTGGAACCATCTAATCACTTGATCTCATTGTGTTTTGTAACCGCTGGTCTCGAAGTAGGTCATTTTACTGATAGGTTAATCGTTATACAACGTGATGTGAGTAATCATTGGCTACTGACAGGCCTGTACAGATTTGGCAAATATTGTGTAATCAAATCAAAGATGTGCAAACTTAACCCTCTTGTGTAATACAATTACGCAACGACGTGAGGGGTGTTTCAGAATGCATCACTTAGTACTAGTATGTGAATTGTACTGAACTGTGCCTTTAAAGGTAAATGGTCAGAAAAATTAAACCTTCTAAAAAGAGTCACAGAAGACATAGTCAAATGTCATATCAATGAAACACACAACACAAAAATGAAGGGAACGATGTTTATTCTCGATGCATTTAAGTTGCTCATTACAGACATAATTTTCCTCGCTTTAACACAAATGTAAAAACATTCAGTTTGGAATACTGTATATTTTACTCTTTCAACATTGACAACCCATTGCAATATTGCAATATAGATGAATTCTTTAATAGATATTTCGGTTTCATGTTTAAGTACTATTTTCTTTAACTTATTGGGTCTCTCGAAGAAGCATAATTTCGTAAAAAAAAAAAGTTTTTTTAGGAGTCACATCCCGTTTGATCGGTTTTGCTGAAGTGGCTGACGTCAATTCCGTATCCGGTCGCCAGCTTGTGCAGGTCGTCCACCACGGCCGGGTCAAGCTCGCGTTCTCTCGCGAGAATCCACATGAACTGGGCGTTAGTCAGGTTCAGGAGGTCCACACAGGACCAGACCAGGGTGTAAGTCTTGTAGTCTGTCTTTAGAACCCAATATGGTCCGTACGGCGCAACTGGGAAAGTTGGAAAAAAATTACGTCAGTTTTAGTAACGGTAGATAAAAACGTCCTCACTGATCTTAATATCATGTATTAAGTAAATAAAATAGCAAGCTTTTTTCAACAATCAAACAAACAGAAATACTTACAACTATAAAAGCGAACGGCGATTTTTGCCGCCTCTTTGGTGTCAGGGATGTAGGCATCGCCGATTGCCTTCTTTACTCCGCCGTTACTGGAAAGAAAGATATGGACGATCAATAATCACGAATCATCGGAGAGGGTGTTTGTTTGCACTCACGTGACTATGACGCAAGTATTGTCCGCCATGCTGGATGGTTAAACCTGGAAATTAAGCCTTGCACTTTCTGTGACCTTCAAATGGAAATCTGTAAGTTCAGCCAACTATCATATATGGTCGCTATTACGCCACGTTCCTATTTCGTATCAACAAAAAACAAACAAACAAACAACAAATAAACATGTGTGCTGAAGATGACTACTTACACGTTCTCCTCATTATCGACCCTGACGTGCCCGTCTGGCTTCAGTGTGTAGTTAGCCCGCAGACATTTTCCCGCTTCGAAGTACGCTGCAAATCTCTCTATCTCGTGCCATGCACCAAGATACTGAAAAAATTATCAATAAAATGATTTGGTTGCCAACATTTCTTGATATGTTTAAAGCAGCTGTATTCGTAACACTTTACCTTTGGTTACTGCATCGTTGAACTGGACAGACAAATGTTAAAATGAATGAAACCGTGGCCACTCTGGCTAAAAATGGACGATTATCAGGATGATTAGGCTAGGAGTAAGATGGAGATATAAGAAGAGACTTGAATCTATCTAGTAAATTCCTTACCTGACTGATGTCAAAACCTTCCTGCACCTTCACTTCAGGACACTTCCCAGGACCGATGACCTGTCCTTCCACGTACGTAACGGACAGTAGAGCCACAGCTAACAGGTAGAACGCCGCCATGTTGGAGTCTCAGTGTTACATGTGATGTCACAATTTAAGACACGTGAAACGGACTAATCTAATCATGTCATCTGTTTGTGTGTTTGACAACCGTGAGGTCATAAAGATCACATGCTGTTGTGTCAATCGTGACGTAACATATTTTGCATTGTTCTGATTTACACACACTTGGTAAACAATTTAAACTCCTACTGAAACTTGGGACCAACATTTTCAGATTACATGACTGTATGAAAAGTAATTGGTTAACCTACTTATTTGCACAGAAGATATCGATAGTCTAAACAAATGCAATCGGTCGCCGACTTCGGAATTCTAGGTTAAACGAAAATATTGTACTTTGGTTAATCTCTATTGTACTTTGGTACTGTACTGTATAGTAGGTAGATACGATTGGTATAAATGCGGCTTGTCACGAAGTCACTTAACAGTTGAATGAAAAGCGTAGCAATATTCAAAATGCTTTATTTGAAATACCACATTGACTTCTTATACTGCTATAAGGCATACCTATCTCTGACATTAAGAATAGAATAAAAAGCGAAGACATGTGGTCTGTTGACTGCTTGAATGGGCTGTTTTATTTTTCAAAATGCATAACACATTCTGATATCATCAGTCAATGGCTTTTATAGCAACATTCTTTAACATATATGAGATTATGAAATGTTGGTGAAATAAAGTATCTAGTTAACGCATCCAGTTTGATCTGTTTTACTAAAATGGCTGACGTCAATTCCGTATCCGGTCGCCAGCTTGTGCAGATCGTCGATCACTGCTGGGTCGACCTCGTGTTCTCTCGCGAGAATCCACGCGAACTGGACATTACCAAAGCCCAGAAGATCCCCACATGACCATATCAGGGTGTAGGTCTTATAGTCAGTCTTCAGGACCCAGTATGCGCCGTACGGGGCAGCTAGAAAGGTTGAAAAACGCATTTTATTATAGACTACTCTCTATCAAGGGCAAATGTACAAATTGACGTTCTCAGCTAAAAAAAAGCCTTGCTTAGAGCAAGACTGTACTACCAAGGACATAAGATTATTATCATACAGTATAATATCCTTGGTACTATGAATCGTATTTAGCGACAATCTAAAAGTGCTTCTCACCGTCATAGAACCGCACGGCCAGTTTAGCCGACTCTTTGGGGTCTGGAATGTAGGCATCACCGACTGCAATCTTTTCTTCTCCGTTCCTGAATATGAAAGAATGTCCAAGATGACGCACAACTAACGTAGACGGGGGTTTCATAAGCTGCCTGTACGTCCAGTATTAAATTTGACACAGACTGGTGTTCAATTTCTGTTTGCAGTTAAAGCTTGAACTTTAAGAATCCTTTCACTGACTAACACTAACACATTGCTGAAAAAATGCTGCTGCAGAAGAATTTTTCATGTTATGTTTTCTTATGAACATTCATGTAAAATGTTGCCCACCCAACATGGCGGACATTACTTACGCCATAGGCACGTGAGAGCAAAAGCGGGCAAGGGAAAACATATCATATGTCTAAACAGCATCCAGAAATACTTACACATTTTCTCCATTCTCTACCCTGACGTGTCCGTCTGACTTCAATGTGTAATTAGCTGTGATGCATTTCCCAGCTTCAAAGACTGCTGGGAATCTCTCTATCTCGTGCCACAAACCAAGGTACTGAAAAAAGATTGAAAAAGATAAAACTGATATAAATAAACGGTGAACAGTAGTTTATCTTAACGTAATTGTGAAAGGTAGTAGGTCGAAATGTTAAAAAAAAAAGAAATAGTTAAGAAACCTCTTGTCTTTCTCGTCTAGTTTTCCTTCTTTTTTGATTTTGTTATACCCCAATTAAAAACGGGTCGAGGGGGTCATAAAGTCACCAGGAATAGACAAGGTAGCTATATACTTCAACAACCTCATACCGGCCCTATCTTACAGCAACACACACGAAGCAGATCAACTTCAGTACTATTAGGTTGATATTATTTCAGGGTTAACCCTGAAACACACCAAAACACATCACAAAAAACATTCAGAATAAACGTTATCTGAAATCCTTACAAATGACGTACAACTGACCTTTGCCCTGTTGTCAACATAGGCTGTTGTGTAACGGCACAAGACATTATTAGGTAACATTTTTTAGGGTGGGGGAGGGGTACCGTGTCACCGTACATCATTATAATGTTACATCAACTTGAACCGTCCTGCTGTCACAGAATCATTTTTCAAGAAGAGTTTGGTATATTCTACACTCTAAGTAGTACGTATCTGTGTATGGTTATTGTATGTTGTTGGGGGTATGGCTATTGCTTACAAACGGTCAATGGAGAATTTGCGAAGGAAACCAAATGATAACATCATAGAAAAGAAGACTTTGCCAAAAATGTGACAAAAAGGTACATGTATTTCTCACCTGGCTGAGGTCAAAGCCTGCCTGTACCTGCACCGTTGGACATTTCCCGAATCCCGGGACTTGCCCTTCCACGTACGTCACCGACAGAAGAGCCACAGCTAACGGGAGGAGGTGGAACAGCGCCATGTTGGTTTCTGCGTTGTACAGGTTGTGTAACAGCTGAAGACGCACGTGAAAGAAACTATCTAACCACGCCCCTCGTTTGGGTGTCAACACGACAAGGGTGTGGTTATAGTCGTTACTAACATAAAGTGTCAATCATTATCGGCTCAATCAAATTAGAGAAGAATATAGCTTTGAGGAACAAGTTAGTCGGAGGTGTGAGGATAAGGACAGATACATTTCCTGTGTGTAAAATCACCAATACTAATACACCGAATGATATGACGTTTGAAACAGTTTAAGTATGAGCAAAGACCCCATGCTGAATTATAAGTAATGTGATACACAGAAAGTACAATATGATGGAACCTTTTACATTGTTCGACCGTATTGGTCAGGGTTACCACCTCATTATTACCGCCCCTATTGTTAGCTAAAGACGGGGCGCGCCAACTAGACATCCATCCTGGTGAATTACCATGTAAATCACCATGGCTGATACTCCTCAGATTAAAGGGGTGTTTTTGTTTTCGGCTGAAGTCCAATGCTGCCCACTATAACTTCTCTTGACTTTCGCTCAGGGCATTACCTGGCCCAAGTTAATTATAAACTTGTGCGCTGGCCTTGGATTTTGAACTTGTTGACATTATTACGTTGCTACGTGTAAATACAGTGTATTTTGCTCTTGACTGGGATAGTCCGCCATAGATGGCAAAAACAGGCGCCACCACGATGGGCAGGGCATGGTTCTCAAAAATCTACGGCCAATTCGTCCACGGAAAGGGTCTCCTCGCATCGCTAGTGGCTGCGGTAGGTTTCACCGTGAGCCCGGTGTTGAGTCGGCGGGCCGCAGACGTGGGTGTGCCGGGGTTCCAGTTGGTCCTGGTGAACGAGCTCTGTAAATTCGCCATGTTTGTCCCCTTGGCTTTAGTGTTCCGAGCTCCACTACGGGGGAAGGATTGGAAGCAGACTGTTCTCATGATAGCCAACGGTGGATTGAGGGCGCTAGGAGGAACGCTTTTGGTCTTGTCCGTTATTCTGATTCCACCGGGTGAGTACAAAATATACGTGTATCATTAATATATAAGATTTGTCCTTTTTAATTATATCAAAGAGAAGTTCCCATACTTCGAACACCTAAGCGCAAATGATAAATTTATATTTTTGATGCGTCTAGACAAACCTTGTATCACAAACATGATCTGCTCCCACATTTTCCACTGTACAAAAAAGCGAGAAGAAGTTGACCTGTCTGTATTAGCTCAGTGACTAGAACACTATGTATTAGCCTAGTATAGTACCCTTGTATGTTCCTTATGTATGTATGTCTAAGTCAAGTAGTGCATCTTTTGTCTCCAATTTTCTATATACGTTTTATGTGTCTGTCATACTCAGTATCTTGACCTGTACCTAGCCCGTCGTGGCATGAATGTACAATAAAGGTATTTCACATTTCACATTAATGACAGCTCAGTCAGTGAATGTCTTGGAAATATTATATTAGTTCCTTTTGACCGCGGGCCGTAGCCTGCGCTCAGTACCAGAGGTGCGATGTCTCAAAATAGAAGTCCTCATCATTTATTCAACACACAAAACTTGTAATTGCATTTTCTCCTTAATGAAATTGTTTCTGAGGCTGAACTCTGTGACTTTTATTCCCCGATATGTAAATGAACGGTTATTTTTTTCCAAATTCATGACGTTTTACATGCATCTAGTATCTATTAGCCTATTGGACTCTGTCTTAAGCCTGGTTATTTTTTAATATTTATGACCGCAGTCTGCAAGTCATGTGTACGAGTTTGAAGTTTTTCTTATGTCTATAAAACTGAGTCCTCTGAGATCCTTTGGTACCGATTTCATTCACAGAACTATGGGCTGAAGATGACACACGTGACATGTCAGTGAGCAGTGGATCATAGGTTTCAGAAACTTTGTGGTGCCCCCGTCTCTGTTGACAACCTGTGTCACGTGTTTTTATTTTACGTTGAACGTGGCGTAAACGCTCTGGAAACATAGTATGGTATACTGTGTAACTTTGGTACACTTTAATAGTGATAAAAACAATTGCTTCCTCTGTATTTGTTTCCTATTCTGCAGGGAACGTGTTAGCTATAAGTCAGGGAGCAGCAGCGCCCATGTTCGGCATGATGGCGGCCTGGTTGGTCATGAGAGAGGCGCCAGGATGGCCCAACGTCATCGGCATCGTCTTCCAACTCACCGGCGTCGCCATGATTGTTTTTGGCGGGAAACCGTCCTCGGAACATTCGTACAAACCCTGTTTGAACCACTGGAACAGTACAACCGAACGACGTAATGTTACTTGCAATGCAACTCATTTTGGCAACGTGACTATCGAAACTGAGAGGGAAATATTTACATCTAGAAAGCTCATACACGACCCCTATGTAGCATATGTCGTTGGAAACATTTTTGCTGTTTTGAACCCATTAGTACTGGCATTCGTAGATGTCATAAACAGACGGAATCTAAGAAACAATGCCAAGATGACTTGTATTGTGTTTGCCGAGGGTTGGGGTTTTGTTATTATCCTTCCTATTATGTTCCTCACTTCAACACCGAAATGGAATCTCGAATTAGAAGTTATTTTCAGTCTAATAGGACAAGGTGTGGTATTGGCATTGGCAGTTGGGTGTCTATACAATGGCCTTAACTCAGAAAAGGCGGCGACAGTGTACATCATGTTAGGCCTTAGCACGGTTCTAGGGTACGTGCTACAGTACTTCGTCATATACTAGTATATCACTCCGCATGTGTTCGAGCTATGCGGAGCGTCCATTATTGTGATGACCATAGTTGCTGTTGTTGGGTTTACTTGGAAACAGCGTGCAAGAGATGGGACGAAAGAGTTTAAGGAGGAATGTGAGAAAATGCCAACCCACCATTATAATGAAATGGAAGTTTACTGGTTGGAATCATCTGTATAAGATAAAGACAACGATTCTACCGGCGGCCAACTACAAAGTTAAAACGTACAGAAACTGCTATGTAAAAGGCTTGTGAGATGTTGATTTTATTTGATTTATTAGCTACTTTAGTATACATGCCCGTAGCCAGGGGGGGTTCGGGGGGTTCGGAAGAACCCCCCCACAAGGCTCAAAGGTCCACTTTTTGGTCCACTTTTTATGTAAAGGTCCACTTTTTGGTCCACATTTTATGTAAAGGTCCACTTTTTGGTCCACATTTTACGTAAAGGTCCAAGATTTTTCTTGAAAAGATGGACTGGAATCGTAGAAAAACTGCTCCGTTGTCATTGAATAAAAATTTATTTCTGATTTTTTCTTGGAAATCCTCTCAAAAATGCACGAAATGCCATTTTAGAAGGTTCATTTTTCAAAATTTTCCGGGGGAGCATGCCCCCGGACCCCCCTAGGAACCTCGCGCCTACGGCGCTCGAGGTCCCCTAAAGCAGTGGGACGACCCCCCCCCCCATTCAAAATCCTGGCTACAGGCATGGTATATATATATTATCATTATATATAATATATATATTAGGCTGTATATATTAAAGATAAAGACAGCGATCCTAATTCTATCAACGGACTACAACGTTAACACAACACAGAAAATGCTTTATAAAAGACTTGTTTGATTTATTAGGCTGTATATTAAACATGATCCCAAAGGAGCGCCAGACGGTACAAGGGGATGGATAAAGTAAGTGGCCTGGTGACCGGATGATATAGAATAAAACATTCTCTTTCTTGCATTCGATTTAATTTCATATTTCAAATGTAGAGCGTAATTCTGTCGGCTTCAGTTGTAGTTTGTTTGCATTCCGCACGAGGTCCCCCTAAACCATGAAAGGTCATTGACAGTTGAAAGGTCAACTGCTGGTTACCGTTACATCATAGGCAGGGTCAGCTTAGTGTCAGCCAGCCTCTGCACCTGCCATGTGCCAAGCCGGTAAGATTTGGATGTCGTGTTGTAAAAACGGGCGCCTTTCTCGATGGCTACGGTAAAGAGAATGGTTTACGATCAATTTATCCACGGAAAGGGCCTGCTGCTGTCCCTGGTGGCGGCTATTGGCCTGACCGTGAGCCCGGTGTTGAGTCGGCGGGCCGCGGACGTGGGTGTGCCGGGGTTCCAGCTGGTCCTGGTGAACGAGCTCTGCAACCTGGCGTTCTTCGTGCCCCTGGCGCTGATCTTCAGGGTTCCGTTCCGAGGGAACACCTGGAAACAGACCGTTCTGATGATGGGCAATGGTGTACTGAGAGTCGCGGGTACGACATCTGTGGTGGTGTCTGTACTGCTTATACCGCCAGGTACGTGATTACACGTATAATTTTGTGATTCGTTGGTTAATCATTACTAGTAGAAGGGCAGCCTTTGTTTAATATTTCTGTACTTGTACTATGGTTGTCTGGCAATCAAGGCAAATACAAAGATATTTTTGAGAGCCATGGTAATATTCTAAGATAAAGCATTTTCAGTCTGTGTGACCTACATATCGTCAGTGCCTGTTTACAGCAGTGACAGAGACAAATCGTCTTCGAATGGTTCGGCCTGACCGTGTTTGTGTTGTCTGTTTCCGTGCATGTACGTCTGTCAACTGGTACAGCCGCTTTTGGGAGGATCACATTTTGCGCAGAACTGGCTATCATAATAAGGCTTTAATGAAGTTTATTGCAAATTCATGCCCGGGGGGCTAATTGCAGATTACAAACATCAAAGAACAATGAAACGTACTAAAAAAGTAAAATATACATGATAAAAGGTAGTTGACTAGAGCTATAGCTATGTCTAAAACTATGTCTAAGGGGTTTGACTTCTCTTTTTTAGACCATGGAAGACGTAATGTCCCACCTTTTCTTTTAATTGATTTGTAACACCCAGCCTGCCAGAAGAGCAAGTGCCATCAATGACATATGATTTAGCCCACAATGATTTGATTTTAAAAATGACACCCGCGCGCGCACAGATTGTCCCCGGTGATTAAAAAAAAAAGAAAAAATTGTTGTATTTCGTCAGAAATACACTCAAAGATTCGCTACAATTCCGTGGTGGTATCTAGCCTGGGTGCCATTCTAGTAAGTTTACCAGGATGCTAGAAGCTAAGACGGTTCATCCTGACTGTACATAACAATTAGCCGTTCATCTAATGAAAGACTGACAATTAGTTATTACTAGTATATACGTTTTCACGGAGGTGGACGGGGGTCAGTCCATTATATATTCGTATTGACTCATTGTATTGTGACCGACGCCATTTTCTTTTTTTTATCTGTGATATTTTTTATTATATTAGGAAACAGCTTTGCTATTGGGCAGGGAGCAGCTGCACCGATCGTCAGTATGGTGTTGGCCTGGTTGATCATGAGAGAGGCTCCGGGCTGGCCGAACGTCATCGGCATCGTCTTCCAAATCGCCGGTGTCGTCATGGTCGTTTTCGGCGGAAAAGCAACCCTCGATTCGTCGTCAGAACATTCAGATAATCCATCTGCTTGTGCAATGAACAACACTTGTGTTATGATGTTTGGCAATGGAACAGATTATAATTATACAGGAGCTACGAACACCACAGCAAAGGATGATGAAACTTCTACAAATCTGATACCTGACGCGTACGCAGCGTACGTTGTAGGGAATATTCTCGCTATTTTCGGACCGTCATTGTTGGCGTTAGTGGATGTTAATAACAGGAGAAATATGAAAGATAACGCTAGATTAACAAACCTTGTTCTCGTGGAGACTTGGGGATCTGTGTTCATCTTACCTCTTATGTATCTTTTATCGACTCCCAAGTGGCATCTTGAACTAGAACTTGTCTTCAGTATTGTGGCACAAGGTGTCATTTGGACACTTTCCGTAGGATGCCTATACTATGGCCTAAGCTCAGAAAAGGCGTCGACAGTGTACATTATGTTGGGCCTTAGCACAGTGCTGGGGTACGTGTTACAGTATTTTGTCAACCATATCACTCCGCAGGCATTAGAGCTTATAGGGGCGGCCTTAATTGTGCTGACCATAGTCGTTGTTGTTGGGTTGACGTGGAGACAAAATGCTAAAGAGGGAAAGAAAGAAGCTAATGAAGAGGAAGAAGAAGAGAATGTAAAAGTGAGGGACAAACTGATTGGGGATGGTGTTGATGTCTGTAAGGAAACATCTGTATGAATGAAATCATGCGCAGTTCATCTTAAAGATGTGCAAAACAAATCTTTATTGTTATTTGGAGACAATACATGTAATATTGAATTTAATTTTAGTCACTTTCTTCTCATTGTCACGATCAATTTAGATGCTTGGAACACTTTATGAAGGTCACGTATTTCTTTCAGTTTTTACTTCATTTTGCATCGTACATTGTACATGTTTCTCATAGCGGCCATAGAATGAATATAACTTGTTTTAAGTGGATTTCTTCTTTACTCCAAATTGCTGTACTGAGCATGCTCCTGTCCTCGGTCAAACAGCAGCACCAGCGCGTAAAACAAACATGACGTCACCTTGTACGTCATAGAAACGACCAGTAAATAAAGTCCGAAATCTCTGTTGACGTACAGCAGACACGAGCCCCCATTGGTGCAGGAGTTGTCCTGTAGGACGCATGCGCTGTCGATGACGGTTCCCATCAATAAGAGGCAAGGGATGAATCCTGGGGGAAAATTTAAAGGTTACTGCTTACAAAATTCGATACGTGGGGCGTAGAAATAGAATTTTGGAACAAAACACTATCCAGTATCCCCTGTGACAACCATCTCCTGTTGATTGAAAAATGCACTCATTTTATAGATTGTATGATTAGAATACATTGTTAAAAAAAAATTAAAAAAAAAAATAAGGGCAAAAAAGGTGGTTTGCGCGATCGATCTCAAGTAAAGTAACATACATAAGAAAGGTGGTAAAGATGTCTACATCTCTTTTTGGTGGACGGATGCCTTTTATATTTCATGAACGGATGCCTTTGTTTCATTTATCATTTTCTTTTTTTTTAAGTTTGAAAAATTACATTTCATTACACTACGATGCACTGCACTACGCTGCACTACACTACACTACACTACACTACACTACACAGTATTAGGTATCACTAACCTAAACCTCTTATCATGACATCCTGCACTCCTGTAGCGAATGGACCGTCTTCTTCTGTAACTGCCCTAGGGTCAAATGGCAACATGACACGATGCAATTTTGTTGGATGTTCGAGTCTTTTGTTATGAGAAACACATCAATAACAACACCCGACGTAGGTTAAGTCTCAATGGACTTGGAAACCTTTGTTCATTCCATAGCTCTTAATTTATGTTTGACTGTATAGTTTGCTTTGCTTACCTTATTCTAAGTATTGCTTTCTGTTTTGGTGGTGGCGTTAAAAAACAGGTCAGGTGCACCTCCTTTTAATTATGTACTGCTAATACATGTTAAAATATAAACAGAGAAAATAAGAATTTTTACCTTAGGGTTGCCGTTACTAATGGGACTGATGTGATAAATATCCCCATACTCGTGAAAAACATAATGCCAAGGAACAGGGGCTTCAGCGGACAGTCAACAGCACACATCCCTGGTGTCGCCAGCCCCCCATCTACCACACATATGCAATTGTCGTAAACCTGAAGTAATAGTGAAACAAAACAGAAACATCAAGATTTGTCATTATGATACAGAGATAAAAATGCATAGATTATTAATCCAAGTTATTTAATCACTGTGACATTTACGTGACATTTACATAATTGTTTCAAGTATTTGCATCTCACGTGACCATCGCCGCCATGTTTGTCGGTTAATCTAGAATCAGGTAAATCTTGTTGGAAGTTGGAACTATGATTATGTAATTAAGGCTTCATGGTCAAGAAATTTGTCGCGTGGTGCCACGTCCAAGCACATTGGGTAAAGAGGCTAAATTTCTTTTAGGTGTCATACAACATATCCGACCTGAGAATCGTTCACGGTGGTGAGATTCTGACATCCCGCGAGACACGGCGAGAAGTACACCACATCGTCACTACCGCAAACCGGCTGGTACTGGTCACGTGAACAGTCACACTGTGCGTTGCACCCGGTCATCAAAGATGGTGGAACGGTCGCATTAAATCTGAAAGTTAACAAAATTGATTACGTCTTCAAAATTTTAGGGGTTACAATATTTAAAGGATCTATTAAGATGCGTAGTTTTATCAGACGACTCACAATGTTCTGTCAAGTCCGGGACATGTCGACGGCATTCTCAAGTATTTTTTGTTAATTCATCACTGGTTGTAATTGGCACAAAGAGAAAATTCTAACCTATTGTGGTAACCAGTATTGACTCCGGCCATGGATACATCCTCACAGTTGATGAGAAACAACAGCAATGAAGCCATCGTCATCAAGGTGAGAAGAGTGCACATCTTCACGATACCACGGACTTGCAGTTCAAACCTCTTCACAAGATATCCACCTAAAAGAGTTCCAATGGTAGCGCCTGGGACGCTCACAACGCCTAAAGCAAGCACAAACGAAAAATATAGACTGTTAAATTTGCTGTGTGCACCTGCATGAGTTATATCTTCTTATTCTTTAGAAGTCACTACAATAGACCTCTACGTAGAATACGAACAGTTCATCGGACTTAGGGATATAGAATTTGTGACGTCACTGCCGCCATATTGGTTGGTTACACCTGGTGGACCTATAAGAAATGCCTGTGTATAATCTCTTCATTTCGCGTCTGTGTATCATATTGAGGCGCATTAAATGTTTAATCTAAGGCGAAAATCATACATGATGCGGGCGTTTGGTCTGTATTTTAGTAATACTTTGATACTTTATTGGATATACATTAATTGAAAATGAAAGGAATGAACAATGAATTGACAGGAGCTCTTACCCATGAACATGGCTGCCTCCCCAGCTGATGTTCTGAACTGGGACTCGATGTACTTCGCTATAAACGTTGCGATCCCAGAAGCAATTCCTTTCTCAGTCACGAGCGCCAGCGACAGGAACACAAACGTCGGATTCCGCATGATACGGGCGGATTTATCAACAACGCCATGGAGAGGACTTAGATCGCTGCCATTTTGTTGCAGAGGAGACGCAGTGGTTGATGGTACATTTCCTGTTTCGCCATTTTTATCTTCAAGTTTGGTGTAATCCCGTTGCAGTTTTTTCAGTGGTATTTCTGGCGTGGTCGTGGCTTCTTTAACGTCAACTGAAGGACAACAATGAACTAGACACTGTCAGTAATATCCCATGTAACGTCTTTAGAAAGCAGGATATGGGAGCAAGATAGAATTAAGATTTCAATCAAGAAAAATAACTACAAATCCCGCAAAACAACATACACTATGTAGTTGGATGTACCTTCCACTTTGCTGGCAAGTCTTCTCGGTAGACCCAAAATAAAGATGGCTGCCACGACAGCTGATGTGCCGGCAAGTATGAACCCTATCCACCATGCCCCTATCCACTGAGGATGTTCTGGGTCGATATTGGTGCTGATGGGGAGACAAAATGCAGTTTTTTTACGTCACCAAAGTGCTGGAATAAAGCTATCGTTTTACTATGATTACTACCAACACAGATAAAATTTCATGATGACTTGTGTTTGTTTAGTATGTTTGCATTTTCTCGAAGTTACCTTGGTTTTGTATCGACAAATATAAGTACATGTTAGTATGGACCTTTAGTTATCTCCTGTTGTCCATGATTTGTTTTTGATGATTTATGTTTTGGGTTCTCCCCCATTTGGGGTTCGAAAAACGCCAACATGAGATGTATTTTTCCCTGGTGTAATAAACAAACAAATTAACCAACTAACTAACTAAACCTATTGAAAAACAAAGGATAACCACCATGGGTGCGCATGGCCTATGGCAAAGCATCAGACTATGTATTATTGCGTGTACTCCATTAGATAGCAAAATGGTAAAGTGCTTACGGAAATGTACTGTCCGTAGGTATCTTCAGGAACACACTGGCTAGGAGGTAACCAACTGCCGGACCCATGACGGAGAAGGAATAGTAAATACCTAACATGACATAGAAAATAAAGCAATGTTAGTTAATGAATAGACATAGAAAATTATGCCATATTAGCCGATAAATCGGCTTACGAACATATTTTGAATACATTATAATGACTAGTGACAATCCCTCCATGATATACATAGTGATATGTAACATATGTTCTTTGATATGATATGTTACTAATGTACATAGTTTGTTGCAACATCATGTAAGAATAAGCCTCGCAATTCAGCCATCATAGCTGCCAGGAGGCTTGTGTGTACATTGTCTTGTTTTTGTTCTTGTAATAAACCATTCTAATATGTATATTAAAGATTGTATAGATATAAGAAAGTCCTTCAATAATCAATTGCAAAAGTTCTTACCTATCCCATACTAGCCACCCACTCTTGTATTCGTTAGGTTAGCCTAATGAGAGTGTAGTTAATGTGCAGATGCCATATACTTTGTACCATGTACGATTTTTGTGCAATAAAGTTAATATTATATAGTGATCCTCCTAGTGGCATTTGTTATTAATACAGAGAAACATTTTCTACTATTCTCTTTGTGACATTTACATGGTATGTGACGTTGATTTTTTGCTTGACAGAAAGCTTTCATAAACGATATGAAATGATATGAAATAATGTTTATGGCTAAAATACAACCCACTTCTGGAAGAATTCACAGACTAACCAGTTCACGATACCGAAGCCTTACCGAGGTATACCGAAGACTGGTGGGGTGGGCTGTTCTCGTTGATGTATGTCACCCCCAGACTGAACAATGCGCATGCGCCGGTCCCCACAAGAAACTTCCCCAAAACGAGGACATACATGTAGCCCTTCATTCCAAGACCTGCACCACTTGTAGTATTTCCACATCCAGTCTGCGTCCTAAAATAAGGTTTAAATTCGAAACAAAAAATTCGCACTTTTTGAAAATATTCATGTTGCTTTATAGCAAAATTTGAAACCCCATGCAGATATTATTGTATGAAACATATAATGTTGTCTGGTGGCATTTTTTTCAAAAGAACTACCACAGAAATATTACAATTATTCCATTTTTGTATTTAGAAATTTGCAAATAAAACTACCTCTTTAACACATCTTACCAAGAATCAAAATCGGCCGGAGAGCTAAAGTTCGAGGCGTGACGTCGACATAACTCGTGAGAAGTCGTCGGCTGTATTCGGTAAGGTTCGGCGACGAAGTGTGGAAGGGCGAAGACGAAGGCTCCCACGGCAAGCACGAGCATTCCGCAGCCGAGCCAGCGGGGTTTGTTGTTAGCACCGAGATAACTGATCTGTAACAACAACAGTGAAAATAAGAAGCTTTCATTCCTTTTGCTTTTTAATATCTGTATACAAGAATAAAACATTATCTTAATGATATGCAAGCAGATATTCGAAGGTTAACTCGCTTTCCTAACTGATTCTGTCTGTCCCAATTAACAAAGGAACTGAAATACACCAAATACATGGTATGATTACCTACCGGTAGAGATGATAGGAAGTTTGCCACATCATTTGCTGTGAGAACGGCGCCCATGTCTGTACTGGTCAGGTGAAACCGCCGCTCCAGGGTGGTCACAACACTTAGGGCAAGTCCATTTACTATAGGTTTAGGATATGATATAAGAATATAAAAAATTATGAATATGTAGCAATAACAGTTCGAATATGGGAAGTTCATTTACATGTCTTCGCAAGGACTGAATTTCACTGTATTTCATAAAAGTGTATAATAGGGAATTCAAAAGTCACTATGGTGCTTAGAGATGGTCCGCCATATTGGATGGTTAAACCTAGAAGTTGTTTGTTGCATTTGTTTCTGTACTGGACCAAGAAGGTTAAAAATTACATGTATTTAACCTTCTTGACTGGACGTACTGCATCATGGCTGTTGCGTCACGTGTTGGTGACGTCACGTATCATGTAGCATATCATATCATAAATTTTACTAACTCAAAACTGTATTAAACCTACCCGTCATAGCTTGAGTAAAAAAAGCACAGCTCAGGAAAGCCAGAGCTGCCTTTGGATTGTTCAACACCTGGAAGATGAGTACAAAAACCTAATGTTCATAAAGTAGAATATATATCGTCAGGACACAGAATACGCCACCTAGCATACAGAACTTTATTGACACAACAAAAGTACAGCGACTTTCGTAAGGCCTTATTGCCTTCTAGAATGAAATTGAATTTATCTAATTCCGTAACAAATTCCGTTGAGCAAGCTTAGCCTTAGAGAAGGCTGAACAGCTTTGTGCGTTTATCATCATATGAGTTGTAACTTGTAAACAAACCTGTAATGTAGCAAGATTCCACGATCCCCAACCATAGTCGTCTCTCTGTTTGCTGCATTCTTCTTGCCCAATACAGTCTTGTTGATCACTAGTACGGTCTTTCTTCATGTTGGTTCTGGGCTTGCCTCTAGGCTTATTCCGTATACTATATAACGTTATATACTGAAAAATATGCCAGCCACGCACTGTGACAAGAATACATGAGGTTTGTAGAATTGCGTTGTCTGATAAATGGTGGATATGACGCAATATGCTGTGTCAACAGTTGAAAAACGATGTAATAACTGAGCTACATTGATGTATCAAAGTAAAATCCCCACACAAGAATATATTTTTTTGTCAATCAGAGCTAGCTACAGGAAACGTACCTGTATATGAGCGATCGCCACGACGTCACGGTAGACAAAAAGCGGATGACAGTTGATTTGCCTACCAATAATTTGCATATGTCTTCAAATAATTTGCATGTATATCACGTAAACAAAAACCAATTACGTGTACACAGAAAGACTGGGGGATTCAGTAATCATTCAACAGGGGGGTGCACTGCGCAGTCTGTTGTGGGATGATACGATGGGGGAGATTCGATAATTATAGAAAGTAGGAATAGAAATCAAAGCACTCCGCAGGCATTAGAGCTTATAGGGGCGGCCATAATTGTGCTGACCATAGTCGTTGTTGTTGGGTTGACGTGGAGACAAAATACGAAAGAAGGAAAGACAGAAAAGAAAGAAGAAAAGAAAGTACAGTTAAATGATAAACTGATTTGGGATGTTGGTGATGTTTGTAAGGAAATATCTGTGAAAAATGAATGAAACGTTTTGAAGAGTTCCTTTCAAAGACGTGCAAACTAAATCTTTATTTGAAACCTTGAAGACACTGATGATAATATACATAATGTTAGTGTACATCTTCCCTGATGTCCCCGTTCAAATGAATTCACTTAATTACGTAACTTTTTTCTCATAATCTTGATGAAATATATATGTTAAGAACTGCCTGCTATTAATAAACACTTTATGAAGTTTTCATATTTTTGTCAGTTTTGACTTCAGTTTGCATTGTACATTGTGCACGTTTCTCATAGCGACCATAGAACGAATATAACTTGTCTCAATAAGTGGATTTCTTCTTTACTTCAAGTTGCTGTAGTGCGCATGCTCCTGCCCTCGGTCAAACAGAAGCACCAGCGCGTAAAACAAGCATGACGTCACCTTGTACGTCATAGAAACGACCAGTAAATAAAGTCCGAAATCTCTGTTGACGTACAGCAGACACGAGCCCCCATTGGTGCAGGAGCTGTCCTGTAGGACGCATGCGCTGTCGATTACTGTTCCCACCAATAAGATGCAAGGGATGAATCCTGGAGATAAACAGTTTTAAACGGTTACTGTCTACAAAGTTCGGTATGTGTAGGCGTTGAAAACTAGAATTTTTGTACAAAACACCATATCTCGTAGCCTTTCTGACAACCATTTTATGTTGGTTGAAAAATGCGCCAATTTTGCAATTATATAGATTGTATGTTGAAAATACATTGTTGAAGAGGGCAAGAAAAATATATAGAAAAAGTGTGGGTTTATGCGATCGATCTCATGTAAAGGAAAAATGCTTTAGATAAAGAAAGACAGTGAAGAAGTTTACGTCTCTCTTGGTAAAGAAGTCTTTCTTTGATGCACGAATGCTTTGTTTCATTTTCATTTTATATTAAAGTTTAGAGATTACATTTCACTGCACAACAATAAACAGTATCAAGTATCACTAACCTAAACCTCTTATCATGACATCCTGCACTCCTGTAGCGAATGGACCGTCTTCTTCTGTAACTGCCCTAGGGTCAAATGGCAACACCAAACCGTAACGTTATGGACACAATGCAATTTTTCTAATGAAAGCAAACATATAGAGATAGATGTATATGATAGACGAAATAAGCTTTTTACCTTAACGTTGCCGTTAGTAAAGGGATCTGTGTGATAAACATCCCCATACTCATGATAAACAGGATGCCAAGGAACAGGGGCTTCAGCGGACAGTCAACAGCACACATCCCTGGTGTCGCCAACCCTCCATCTACCACACATGTGCAATTGTCGTAAACCTGACATAATTGTAAAAAAAAAAAGGATCAGATATAAAGAAGAAAATGTAGAAATGCAGAGACTCGTTATCTAATACATTGTGACATACTAAGTATACATACAAGTACCTGTATGTATCTCACGTTAATGTGATGCAGTATGGCGGCCATGTTTGACGGTTAAATCTAGAAGTTGCTTGGTACTAGCATATCAGAAGTTGGAACTACGACTTCATAGTCAAGAAATTTGTCATGTAGTATCACATCCTGGCACCCATCCATATACACATGAGTTCTGTATCTGTATCTGTATAGCCGGTATAACCGCCTTTCGGCGTAACACACCAGCTGAGTTTAGACGCTAATTTAGATGCCGTACATACTACGACCTGAGAATTGTTGATTGTTGTGAGATTCTGACATCCTGCCAGACACGGCGAGAAGTACACCACATCGTCACTACCGCAAACCGGCTGGTACTGGTCACGCGAGCAGTCACACTGTGCGTTGCACCCGGTCAGCATGCGCAAAGACACTGGCGCGGGCGCATTCGAACTGAAACATTACAAGATTGATTGCATCTAGGTGACGGGAGGGGGGGGGGTACAAATTTTAAAGAATCTAGTAAATGCATAAATTTATTAGACAAGGTCGCGATGTTCTGTCACGTTTGGGACATGTCGACGGAATTCTAATTTTTTTTTTCTTCATCACTGGTTGCAATCGACACAACGGAATTATTCTCACCTATTGTGGTAACCAATATTGACTCCGGCCATGGATACATCCGCACAGTTGATGAGAAACAACAGTAATGAAGCCATCGTCATCAAGGTGAGAAGAGTGCACATCTTCATGATGCCACGGACTTGGAGTTCAAACCTCTTCACAAGGTATCCGCCTAAAAGAGTTCCAATGGTAGCGCCTGGGATGCTCACAACGCCTAAACCAAGCACAAAAGGAAGCTTTGAGTTTGTATCAATTTACATTTGCTGTGCGCACCTGGATGAGTTTTATTTTTTTCCTTAACGCAACGATGAAGGTCTTTGCAAACGTACGATCCATCAGATTCAGGTACACGTGTACATGGAATTTTACATGACGTCACAGCCGCCATATTGGTTGGTTAACCTGCAACAGTCAGACTTAGAAAATATGCTTGAATGTATATTATTAATCTCACAGTTCTGTGACTGACAAAGCAAATCAAATGACAACCTCTGGGTTTACCCATCCGCAATGTATCCCACTAGTGAATCATAACTGTGTGTTATATGGAGGTTTATCAAGTTTATGTATTATCTACGGGGAAAATCATTCAAACTACATGTAATTGTTACGTATGCTTCAAAAGGCTTTGGCCTGTATTTTTAGCAATGAGTTGACAGGAGACTTACCCATCAGCATGGCTGCCTCCCCGGCTGATGTTCTGAACTGAGACTCGATGTACTTCGCTATAAACGTTGCGATCCCAGCAGCAATTCCTTTCTCAGACACGGTCGCCAAAGACAGAAACACAAACGTCGGATTCCGCATGACACGGGCGGATTTATCAACAACGCCATGCAGAGGACTTAGACCGACGCCATTTTGTTGAACAGGAGATGCAGTGGTTGATGGGAGATTTCCTGCGTCGCCATTTTTGTCTTGAAGGTTTGTGTAATCCCGTTGCATTTTTTTCAGTGGCATTTCGGGCGTGATCGTGTCTTCTTTACAGCCTATAGAAGGACAATATTTATTCCACGCAGTGAAAATATATCTTTAAGTTGACGTTTGCCTTAAAGTCAGAAATCGTTACAGCAGAAAATCAAGTTTTGATTTAAGTCGAAAAAAAAAGTAAATTACATATCATGTGAAGCAATTTAGTTACATGCACCTTCCACTTCACTCTCAAGTCTTTTCGGTAGGCCCAAAATAAAGATGGCTGCCACGACCGCCAATGTGCCGGTAAGGATGAACCCTATCCACCATGACCCTATCCACTCAGGGTGTTTTGGGTCGATGTTGGTACTGATGAAAAAAGAAAATTCATTTCAACAAAGTGTGAGATCAAGACCTTATATTCTATATTTTGAAGCCTCAATGCAATGATGTATTTTCTGGTAAAATATTGCTTTATTGTGTTGTATTGATATGTATTGTATTAAATAACAAAATGTTAAAATGCTTACGGAAATGTACTGTCCGTAGGTATCTCCAGGAACACACTGGCTAGGAGGTAACCCACTGCCGGACCCATGATGGAGAAGGAGTAGAAAATACCTAGGGTGACAGAGAAAATTCTGTCATGTGAGCTGGTGAATTGGCGCACGAACATATACAACGGTCCTCCTAGTGAGATTCCTTGATATTGCAGAGAAACCGTTTTTTAAACATTCTCTGACATTTACATGGTATATGCTTTCATAAATTGTAGATGATAAGAAAATTTAATTCATGGCTAAGATACAACCAACTTTTGGAATCATACAAGTCACAGACTAACCGAGGTAGACCGAAGCCTTACCGAGGTATACCGAAGACTAGCCGAGGTATACCGAAGCCTTACCGAGGTATACCGAAGACTGGTTGGGTGGGCTGTTCTCGTTGATGTAGGTCACCCCCAGGCTGAAGAGTGCGCATGCGCCGGTCCCCACAAGAAGCTTCCCCAAAACGAGGACGTACATGTAGCCCTTCATTCCAAGACCTGCACCGCTTGTAGTATTTCCACATCCTGTCTGTGTCCTGAAATGAGAATATTGCATAATGTATTACTTTTGGAAAATGTTCATATTGCTCTGTTTCAAAATTTAAAGGTCCAAGCAGATGTTATGATAAAAATGTAATCTTGCCTGACTGCCCAGTTTTTCTGACACGTAACTACCACAAAAAATTAAAAATTATTCACTTTTTCATTAAAAAAATTAAAAAATGAAAATACCTCTTATGAAAATGATGATAGATATGAAAATAACAACGAGGAAAATATCTTACCAAGAATCAAAATCGGCAGAACTGAAGTTCGAGGCGTGACGTCGACATAACTCGTGAGAAGTCGTCGGCTGTACTCGGTAAGGTTCGGCGACGAAGTGCGGAAGGGCGAAGACGAAGGCTCCCACGGCAAGCACGAGCATACCGCAGCCGAGCCAGCGGGGTTTGTTGTTAGCACCGAGATAACTGATCTATAACAACAACAGTGAAAATAAGAAGCTTTCATTACCTTCGCCAAGAATTGGAGAAGGTTATGTTTTCCTGGCCGTGTGTCTGTCTGTCTGTCTGTCAACAGCATAACTCGAGAAAGCTTAGATGGATTATCTTGTTTCTTTTGCTTTTTAATCTCTAAATACAAGAATAAAACATTATCTAAATGATATACAAGCAGATATTCGAAGGCTAACTCGTTTCACTGTCTGACCCAAATAACAAAGGAACTGAGCAACAATTAATTATATTAATGATTACCTACCGGCAGAGATGATAGGAAGTTTGCCACGTCATTTGCTATGAGAACGGCGCCCATGTCTGTACTGGTCAGGTGAAACCGCCGCTCCAGGGTGGTCACTACGCTTCTGGCAAGTCCATTTACTATAGATATAGGAATAAATAGTAATAAGAAAACGTCCGGATCGAAGCCGGAGCAACGCCAATCAATTCGGATCCCTCTGGACAATTCTATCCTAGTGGGAAATGGTCTTACTGGTAGGAGGCGCAGGAATACATTTGAATGAGAAACCGTGTTAGGCGACGTACGTGTTATGTAGCATATCATTTTTATTACACAACCTGTATTAAACCTACCCGTCATAGCTTGTGTAAAAATCGCACAGCACAGAAAAGCCAGGGCTGCCTTTGGATTATTTAACACCTGATGGGTACAACAAAAACATAATGCATATATGAGGTAGCAGACATAACCGAGCACATGGCAATGATGTAATCAGCATTGCTATATAATTCAATTAAAATGATAACGTGTGTATTATTTGGGTATATGGCAATCAATCTTAAGAAATGCATAACGAATCAGATTGTTCATTTAGGAAAGATGCAAACCATTGGCCGAGAGGCTGGGTTGCTATAAGTATACCATAAGCCAACGGTATTCTTGACAGCTGGCTTTGGTTTAGTTTGTTGGGAAAAATTATCAGTATTGCTTCGGTGTAAAAAGAAAGAAATCCGATATTTTAGACTTTCAAGAAGTATGCAAGCCTCGGCTTCCTGAAATCCACTGTATGCCGACATCTATCTACTAAGTAATTCCTGATAGTTCAGACATCTTTCACACCCTGTCATTTTCCCTGACAATCCAACCACCCACGTTTTGTCAACCTACTTTGCCTGGACACAAACACACAGCTCAGCCAAAGCAATACAGTGACAACAAAAATAGTAGAATAATAAAAAGATCGTTAATATTGACACACGAATTCGATACGTATTTGATTAGTTAGTTGAGTTGAGTTGAGTTGTAAACGTAAACAAACCTGTAGGGGTGCAGGATTCCACGATCCCCAACCATAGTCGCCTTGCTGTTTGTTGCCTTCTTCTTCTTGCCCAATACAGTCTTGTTGATCACTGTCTTTCTCCATGTTGACTCAGGATTGTCTCATAACGTTGTATACAGAAAAATGTGACAGCCTCAGTGACAAGAATGTGGAGACTTGCATTATCCTGTCGGATCAATGGAGGATATGACGCCAAATGCTGTACTTTGTCAACACTTGAACATTAATGTAATAATTGAGCTAAATTGATCTACGTATTAAACAACGAACACAATTACATGAAGCACCAGTATACAAGAATATTCTTGTCATTCAAAGCTAGACATCACAGAACGTACCTGTATATGGCGAGCTAAATACGTGTACACAGAAAGACTGGCCGGGGGGGATTCAATAATTATTCCACGGCTGGATCCACGACACAGTCTGTTGTAAAATGATACGGTGGGGGAGATTCAATAATTATGGATATTGGGGTTTTAGGGTTGCCATTTAATCTTTGGTTTAAGCAATCAAGGGAATGTGAAACTACGATGAAAGTAGTCTTTATCTGATTTTATATTAAATTGCATTAAATATCAATAAAAAAGGTAAGAGTTAGGGAAAAAGTCACCTTCCGTGCCCTTATGTTCGTGCAGGACGTGTGTACGCCTGCGGTAACGTGTTTTCTTGTCAGACTGCATTCTTGGCGAGTACTATTCAGAGCGGCCCTGGTGAGCCTCATGCAACCTTTTCTTAGATGGCATAATTAGTACCATGCTTAATTACAGGAACGTCACATTACATGACGACCTTTATATATAATAAGTTCAGTGATTTACATGTACAGTGCTGTTAAAAACGCCAACATGTTACTCCTGATACTATAACCCATCGATGGGATTCAAATTATACTTATTAGGACCTCAAAAAACGGCATCTATATCAGCACAAACCAGCACTCTTTTATTGTCATAAAAAAGACCCCCCTCTCTGTCTGAAATGGTTTTTCCCATCCTTCACCTGGTTCCTGAGTCATGCTTTGTTGTTAACGTAGTTATATCCCAGTCAAGTCAAGTCTTGTTCCTAACAGGTATGATTTCAATATTATCTTTGTACTACCATAATGTCTTTGGTGCCCTATTCTAGTAGTTTAATGTTTGATAAAAAGCACCCCAAATTCGTGTTATCGTACATGTAGGCAGTCTTTTTAATGTAACGATGTATACAACCTTAATCAACATTGATTTTGAATAAACTACTGTTACGTTTTGTCTGTTAGCACATCTAGACCCCTTCTTATTGACTGCAATACATGTGTTTGCAACAGCCCGATGACATAGCATAATGGTAGTCGATTGAAAATTTTATGCATTGAGATGACCAACAACAATACCAATGTGAAGATATGGTTTTAAAAGACATTTAATATGGATATTATAAGTCTTTCACAGCAGAACGGAAAGTTAAAAGATGACTCAACTTCCGGAGGCATACCTGTTATTGTTCAGGATGCGCTGTCATATAGCTAAGGTCATCGACGTCAATATATAATATACAAAACACACCAATGATTGATAAAAAAAGTGTAGAGACTGTTGAATACCAGTACAAAAAGGAGGTTCACAACTTCACATACGACTGCATATGCTCAGTGTCACGGATGAATGAATAGCAGTCGTTTATTATCATGAAACTGGTGTTGAATATGCATAAGGGACAAGACACCGAAACGTAAACAAAACACGTCAGACCTTGCTCTATATACATGTGTCACGCAAGTCTTCTGTTTACGTTACTGGGGGCATTCAACTTTGATATATTGCCCACAAGGCATTATACTGCGGATCCACTGTTCGTCACCATTGACTGTTTTACAATATAGCATGGTTATTAGTGGTTCGAAAATGATAGATTGGTTACATGTCCGTCAAATATTTTAATTTTTATGTTACTGTTTTGCAACTATACGTTTTTATGGAAGTAGGCGGGGCCACAGTGGATCAGGCTATTGATCACTCAATAAAAGTGTCTAATAGTATTCCTTAGTGATGTGCGATTCTGTGGCACCTGTACAGTACCCCACCACCATGGCACTCCCGACGATATACGTCATCACAGTGGCGGTTACAGCTGTGACCTTGGGGATCATCTGTCTTCTCGTTGCCCCTCGGCTTCTCCGACGATTTGTCCCGAAGTATGCCGAGCTGCCGATCAGCACGCGAGTGGAGTTCGACACGAGGTATGATCAACGATCAATCATGGGATATATGTTTAGTGAACGGAAGTGGTTTATTCTTATGCAGGCACTACTAAACACGCGTGCTCAGACGATATTTGGCTGATTTACTGTACCTAGACTTTGACCTTGGATTCTCTGCTTATCTTTCAATTTTCATCTCATGTTTTTTTTTCCTTCAGAGTGATGTCTGTCTGTCACTCCACTGTTGTTGGTCTACTGTCCATATTTGCCGCCCTTGACGTAGACTCTACCAAACCAGATATTATAAGGTATGCATTTTAAAACTATTTATGTGGACAACGTTGTGGATGGATAACAGTTCCACGTGCGCATGTGCGAGTAGTCAAATGTGAAGTTTCTTTGCCAAGTACAAGTGACTGTAACCTTTTATTAATACGACGGTAGTATGAATGTCTGTGTTGTCAATGAAAACACACTGGACAACGTCAAAATTTGGTGAATAGCAGCAACGATCAACTGACTTTGGAGTTCGCACACATTCGCAAACAGAACACCGTATTATATATATAACGATCACTTCTTTGCTGGTATCTCTTTTTGTTTGTTTTAGATATGATTCGTTTCTGGTGAAACTCAACTGCGCCATTGTTGTGGGATACATGGTAATTGGTAAGTAAATGTATTTGGAGTCTCCATTTTGGACAGTCGCGCAATGCATATGGATGATGGAAATATCACAGTGCATTCATTTTGTAGGCACAATCTGATCAAAATTTTAGAATTGTCCCGTGGTATAATGTACTTGTGATCATACGTATTTGCGTTTTTTTCTAATCTCTATGTAAATCATAAGTCTGGACAAATATTACTGTAAATCTTCAAATATTTGAGGTGCTTTTCTTTTCGTGGTGCCTCACCACCACTAAAGCATCGATCACACTGTAATTATGTGTTTTTGTGCTGTGTACAGTGTCGTTTTGACAAAGAAAATAAAACACCTTTTCCGACCGCGAAGTTAAATCCGGGTGAAAATAAATGATTTTACGGTACCTCCTTGTCATGCAGACACGCTGCTGCTGTGCCTCTTTTGGAAGCACAAGGGAAGTGTGCTGTTCTTATTCCACCACATCGTGGCCACCTGGGTCCTGCTGACCTTTCTGGTAAGTATGCTGGATTCTTAAACACGTTAGAAGTTTCCACAAAATAGGGTAAGATCATTGTACGAATCAAGATGGGAACGAGTGCAAACATATTGGGGTGGGGCCACTGAAAAAGATTAACTCCATAAATGGTTGTCCTCTGTGTAATAAATTTTATTTCCTCTGTAATAAATTCAGTAAAAGTATCTTAACAAAAGGAAGGAAAAGTGTCAAGAACTAACTACTCGGTCTTGAATGCCATTATATGTCATAATTCCCGTCCTACCAGGTCTACAACAATCTGCCGTACTTTGCCAACTCTCTGCTCATTATGGAAGTGGCGAATCCTTTTATGCATTTGAGGTAAGACCATGTCCATATATAGTATGTAAGGAACAATACATAAAAGCCTTGTTGATATTGATATCTGCGTTACAATTTTGAGCTCTTTTATCCATACAACTCAAATACATCAAAGCAGACTTTGAGCAAACCTTTGCAGACATTTTAGCAGTTTTTTTGTTGATGTAGGCTAAATATGAACGAATGTCCTCTTTTTCTAAAGGTATTTGTCAAAAGATGTTAAAATAAAAGTATGTTTAAATTTTCAAAGTACCCGATGGAAACTTTAAGACACGCCTCTCAATGTTGGTTGACAGCAGAAAGGGACTGCAAGAGTGTAAATTACGGTAATAATAATACATAACCATATTATTTTCAGATGGATGATGGGGAGACTGGAGACCCCGAAGACTTCTCTGATATACGCCGTGAACCAGTTAACCGTGACGGTTTTGTTCTTTCTGTTCCGGCTTGCCAACGCCGTTTTGTACTGGAAGTACACTTACGTCATTCTGCAAAAGGAAGAGTATTATGGGCTAGAGCTCACCACCATATTTGGGCATCTACTTGGTGGGGTGATCTTTCACCTGATGAACGTTTACTGGTTTTGGAAGATCTGGAAAGGAACAGTCAAGATGGCAAAACACTTTCTGGCCGTCCAAAAGAAGTTGACTTAGCGATCCTTTGAATTTTATTCCTTCTAAAAATGAGTTAATTCGTTTGATTTTTCACATCCAGTTTTAAATTTTTATGAGGTGAGAGAAACAAGAGGAATGTTGATTTTAGTTCTATCTTACTGTGTATATACAATTTAGGAAATAAATATGTTAAATGTTATGTATGATTAAGGATGCTTTTCAAAAGGTACGTTTATTCTATTGAAGTTTGTTTAAATATGCAACAAGGTGTCGTATTCGTGTTTTTAGGAAATGTTATGAACAAAAGGTATGACTTTGCCTTGCGATTCTTTCAATGGTCCTACTTCTCCCATGAAAAACAACACATAGCGCCATGGCGTAAGACAACACAAGAGAAATGTTTTAATTATCGAATGACTCTAAGGAACGGATTTACACAATGTACATTATTTCAAGAAGTATCGTGGTGTTACTTTGATGTTACTCGTGATGGTACTTTTGTCGGTCAGAAGCGGTGATGCGGTTCAACGGAGTATTTTACACTGTACCATTGGTAGACCCTTCCGCCTTTGCCTCATTGTTAAACAGTAAAACGAGTAGGTATATCAGACATGATGCAGTTTTGTACGCCACACACACAGACACCATGTTGATGCTCAGGGATCTATTTCTGTACAAGAGACACGAGCCGGCATTTTGGCATGACGTGTCCCACAGCACGCATGCGTAGTCGATGATACCGCCAACCAACAAGATGCACGGAATGTATCCTATGTAGAAACACCAAAATAAAAAAATATTTTAAAGTCAATATAATAAAGATTTTAAAGCAATTCGTTGTCTATCCAGTTGATTTTTCCATGACGATTTCGTGCCAGATATATTGGCAGCCCTGAATCGCCAACATTGTAACTACCAGTAACTACTAAATCTTCGAAATTCTTTCTCAATCACATTATAGCTGCGCTACTTGAACCGTTACTAAGAAAGGCTTTGTAACTAACAATATAAATCTCATTAACGACAAAGATGTAGTGAAGATGAAACCAAGGAGGTGAAACCTACAACGCAAATGTACTTGCCTAGGTATGCATGGACAGACGAAAGTCCGTTATTTGTCACAAATAAAGTCACACCTACCAAGTCCTCGGACAAAGACCTCCTGTATTCCCGTGGCAAATGGGCCCTCTTCCGTAGTGACGCTCCTGGATGCAAAAAAAGGTGTACTATTGATACCAAGCAAATATCGCTGATTATGGCTAATGTTGCGATCTCATGATACATCGTCATTCTTTTGATTGCTGGCCAACTGATCATGATAATGTTAGCATACGTAAATACATGTACATTCAAATATCATGCTTTTTATATCACTGCTACTGTTCTGATACCGTTTTAATGCAATTTTTGGTGAAATACACTTCTCAGTAGTTGTTGCTCACAAGATTGGTACTCCATACAAACAAGTAGAAGGAAGTCAGAAAGATGGCATGTAATAATATATTTTGATATGCATAATACCTACCTTAATGTACCAGTCAGTAGTGGAATCAAAGTGATGAAACAGCCCATACTCATGAAGAAAAGGAGACCATAGAACAAGGGTCTCAAGGGACAATCCGTGGAACATTTTCCCGGCACCGCCGTCCCTACACGTGCAGATGTGCTGATGCTGTTACTAGTGCATTGACATCCCTCATAGACCTAGACAAAGGAATAGTTCTGCATTTTAGTGAAAGAAACTTTATTGTCATGAGAGTATAGATTATAGTCTATAATCGAATATAGAGTGGCGTTTCTCAGCGATAGGCTATTGAAATGAATACCGGGCTTCGAATTAAATATCCATTGTGAATAAAAGCTAGTATATCATATCTTTACAGAAGTAAATGCAAAATTCGCGTTTAAAACAATAATAATATGAATAATTTGACGTAAGAACCTGGGAGCCGTTAGCTGTTGTCAGCATGTCACACCCGGCGTGGCAGGGAGAGAAGTATACGACATTATCACTGCCGCAAACCGGGCTGTACGCGTCACGTGAGCAGTGACAGACTGCGTTACACATGCTGGTCAGTGTGTCCTGTGTCCCCACGAAAGAACTACATAACAACATGGAGCATACCATTGATATAGAGCCGGTCTATGCCTATATGTGGGTGTTTTCACTCACGTGACTATGACGTAAGTACTGTCCGCCATGTTTGACGGTTACACCTGGCAACTTCTTTCATGTATAATATAATGCCAAACCTGTACGACTGACCCATAAGGATCACTTGGCCAACACAAAAGCGCCACCTGTTATCACATCTTAGTAGTCCCTTAGTCAATTTCCCAATCGACGCAAACATTGCAAATTCTGTCTTCTGTGACCACCTCATGACACATATATTCATCGGATTTTATAGATGAAGGGATTTTGTAGTGAAGAGTTTATATGCATGTACTTACAGTCTCGTGCAAATACATTATGCTTCTGCAAATATGTATCTACAAGTACTTGATTATGTTGGACTCTTTAAGGTTTGTCATATGACTCTACAATTTCATTCAATAAATTAAAAAAAAACAATTATAATTTAAAACGCAATCTTTCGCGCATACCTATTGCTATGACCTGTGGTGACGCCGGCGAAGGTGACGTCACTACAGGTGATGAGGAACGCCAGCGACGCCATGACAGTGAGTGACGTCACCACGAAACAGAACTTGGCGATACCCCGGATGTCCAGCTGTAGCCTCTTCACCAGATACCCGCCTAGTAAGGTCCCGACTGTGGCCGCCGGTACTGTCACCAATCCTATGGAATATGGTGGACAAAAATTCAAAATTTTGAAGAGAAATAAATAATAAATTTTGTAAGTAATAAAAACATAAAGTATTTCTCAACGTTTGCTCCGAATGTATATAATGTTTCCTTACTAGTATTCAGAAAACAAGAGCTTCTTTCCAATATCGCTTGGTAACATTATATCTAATTATGTTTTCCATTGAGTCCATATACTACTAGTATATGCCATACATATGCATGTAAAGTAAAAAGAGCGTAATGAATTATATGGCACGTTACTTACTGTCTTCGAATCTTCTGAAACTTTAGTTTAGTAGTATTACATACAGCTCGACTGGTAATCACCTCCAACTAAAAAATAAACATTCTATGAAATCTGAGAGAATTTGAGCTTGTCGTACCTACGATAAAAGACGCCTCTGCAGCAGTCGTTCTGAACTGGGATTCCACGTACTTCGGAGTAAAGGTGACGATTCCTGAGACCATCCCTTTCTCTGTGACCGTTGCTAACGACAGCAGAATAAGAGCCGGGTTCTTCATCAAACTAACGAACTTCTGCCAGAAATCTCTGAGGAACTGTAGATGCTGTCGTTTGTCGTTTGCAGACTCTGGTGACGTAGCTGTTGGAGGCGTTGCCGTGGTTTGGGAACGAGATGGTGACGATGGCGTTGTTACTGTGGCAACGGCGGGGCTCTCGTTCCCATAATCATTCTTGGTACAGTGCGCATCGGCAGCGTTTGTTGAATTTGCATTTTCTATAGTAAATAAAGGTTTCTTTTAGTTGGAGAGTGATTATATCGAAATAGGATTGCTTTTAACTAAATGTTTAAGAAATGTGCAGTACAAAACAGCAAGACACGACACGACGAACATTTCATACAACATGCAATGGACAGTCAGATACATAAACCCACAGTTCAGCCACCGTGAAGACAATACTTCCCGAATACTAATACCCGAAAGTAATAATGTCACTTACCCTCGGACGGTACAGAAAGTTTTCTAGGAAACCCGAACAGAAAAACAGCTGACACCGCAGCCATGGCTCCGGACAGTAGAAACCCGACCCACCATGCACCCACCCACTGTGGGCTGTCAGGAGACAGGTCTGTGCTGGAAGGGAACGGAAACACGGCGTTTATTCTGAAGTAAATTATTGGCCAATACAATGGAAATACACGTTTTATCCCACATCTCTGATCGCATACTCATAGAAACCCTTTACCTATCAATGTTAAAAGAGGTACCACCCGCAACATAACGAAATCAATGGCCATGATTTAAAATTTTGTGGACATTAAAGGATTTCTACATGAAATTTATATCTATGCCCCCCTCCCTCACTGCCTCTTGTTTAATCCCCGGTAAATGAAACCCCTCTTACAGCTCCCCCCCTCAAACTTTCTGAACGCCCCTAATATAAATCCAAAGCCATTGTTGATTACCTGTAGTCCAGGTCTCCTGGTATGTTCAGAAACACACTGCTGAGTAAATACCCAACGCCTGGACCAACGATGGAAAAAGCGTAGAAAATACCTACAAACATACACCATTATTGAAATAAATAGCATTATACATATAGTTAACAATTCATATGTAATATGTTGGTGTGGTACGTTGTTTTCAAACTACACACACACAAACTGTCATACCATTCAAGCTTAAATCAAGTGCAATTTAACTGAATGTAGTTTAAAACGTGCATTGAATGCTTAATTAAATTAAGCTCAAATATCAATTAAAATGTTTCCAACGTTTCAAGGAAAGTCACATACCCAGGTAGATGGATGTCTGCGTGGCCAGGCTGTTCTCGTTGATGTACGTCACCCCCAGACTGAAGAGCGTGCACGCCCCCGTCCCGACTAAGAACTTCCCCAGGATGAGGACGTACTTGTAACCCGTCAGGGAGGGAACACCGTCTGATGATTGGCTCGTACATCCAGCTGTGTCACTGAGATAGATTCCGATGTTATAATCTTATTAATGCATGTTTATATAACTTAAATTACCTGTGTATATTAGGAATGTGAACAACATCATCATTACCATCATCATCACCATCGCCATACATCATTATATAAACATAAACATAACCATTATCATTTTTAGCTGTAATTATCATCACCATTTTCATCACCTTATCATCACTATCGTCATTATCATCATCGTGATTATCAATACTAGCAACATCATCATCATCAATATCATTATCACCATTATCAACATCATCATCATCATCATCAACATCAACCTTATCATCAACACCATCATTATATTATCAGCATTATGTTACCTCGAAGTCTGGTTTTCCACAGTTGTGTTGACACAGAAGCCGTCTCCTTCTATGACAGACATTTGGCGAGGGTCTGCAACGAACTGTGGGAGGGCGAAGATGACGGCACCGAGGGCCATCACCACCATCCCGCAGCCCAGCCAGCGGGGCTTGTTCTTAGCGCAGAGGTAACCAATCTGGAATATATAAAGCATGTCTGATTTCTTGTCTGCTTGGATGATTGCCAAAAATTTATATTTCGTTATTTCATTTTCTTTATTAACTTAATAATCATTTATACAAAAATACACAGTAATTCTGCTTCTTTAGATTTTATGGAGGGACGCGATTTTAGGTCAACACATTAGGAGTCAGATTTAACACAGCGAAACTTGTAATGGTTGTTTGCCTCCTGTGCTACCCATAGTGCCCCGCGTCTCCCAGCATGCACTGGGATATGCGGGAGGGTCATTGAACTGTGGGGTTATTTGGTGCACTGCATTGAAGAGTATGAACGTTCTTTACCGGTATGGCAGCTAGCAGGTTTGCCACGTCGTTTGCCACAAGGACGGAGCCCAAATCTGTACTGCTCAGGCCGAACCGCCGCTCCAAAGTCGTCACCACACTTCGGGCAAACCCGTTCACTGGCCATGGGACAGATTTGCAAAAGTCATTCAACACCCGTAATGACTGAATGTATATATATATATATATATATATATATATATATATATATATATATATATATATATATATATATATATATATTTAGAGGATTACTAAAATGAAATACCAACTTTTATATGTCTAAAAAGTCGAGAAATGATACCGGATATTATCGGTTGACTAAACATTTGGGTGAGTCAGTCCGACTTCCGCACAACGTCGGAAACCCCGCCTGTTAAAGTATAATTTACGCACTAAATCTATTATCAGTGAAGTTCATATAGTATAGAGTGCAGATTCTTTGCTCGTTTCGTCCTGTTTATTCTCTAAATTTATTTACAGGTTAAAGATCTTGTTAGGTAACAGCAAACTGAGACATCCCAGCATGCTGAAGAGAGTATTAAATTTTAACTTTTGGTAAACAATACATTGGGAGAATGCCCAGAGGAGAGAAAATTAATGATGCGTGCAGACAATTGAAAAGGACATCAGATCTACGACGGACAATCGGGGGCATTTGAGGGCAGTCTGTTTCTGCCACAAGGCTAGTCGTAGATTCTTATAATTGGACGGTTGGTTCTGCTATAGACTCACTGAAAATCGTAAAAGACGTACTAAAAAAATAACGCTTCAATTACTTACCTAGCATTGCTTGGGCAAAAATTGCACAGCACAGAAACGCCAACGCTGCTTTCACGTTGTTCAAAACCTATAGGAACAAAAACACTGGTTACAAACATATCATTAGATGACCTTGTAACGCAACACAAAACATCTCCTGTATATTAAGTAAGAGCAAATGGTCTTGTCTGTTTAAAACTTTTCTATTTTACGTCGTCGTTTTACAGCTTGGGTGCAAATCTGTTTTCAAGTCGCTAGTAGCAAAAGACCATTTGGTCTGAAATTGTAAAACACATACATACAAGTCTCTAGATAATGCCCTTATTGACCTAATTCTGTGGCAAAATTTCATTGGGGGCATCTCGGTTCTCGAGCCGAGGACCTAGCATGTGGAGACCCTGGAAGCAGTCTAGTACCTAGGTTCTACCCAGGGAGGGCTGTGGGGTGGGGGTCATTAACCTCCGGCCGAGAGCTTTGTATACACAGGCTACGTTGGCCCTAAGCCAGGGAGCTGGCCTGTGTAGGCCCTGGAAATAGTCTGGCGTCTAGGCTAGACTTGTGTGGGAACAACAAGTGCTGTACATACCTGTAGAGTGCCGGGAGCAAATGTCCCCCAACCGTACCGTGTATCCAGGCTATCCTTGTCGTCGGCATTGTTCGTTTGCCTCATTTTTTCTATCAAACTTTACACTGGTAGCAGTCCTTGCTTTCTCGAGTACCGACGTTTTGTGTTGGTTTATACTTGACTCATCTTTGTCACCTCTGTCCTCGACACGTCACTGTGTATGCTGACGTCACCGTGCTCTTTCTTCTTTCGTGCCCGGCGTCACGTAGTGATAAAATAGCTTGCTCGACGAGTCTGTGAGTTCTAAAGAACATTTCGGCAGCAGTAATCGGCCGATATGCAATGTCCCCTCGACCACTGCGCGATTTTAGGAATCTTCCGATGCTCCCAGGTTTATCGCACCTCTGGCGATTTTGAAATTCGTCGATCTTCTGGCGAGCAACAAATCTTGGCGAAGGTAAATGAGAGATCTGATCCCTGAAAACAGAAACTTCTTGCTATATGGTAGACTTACTCGTACACAAACTTCAAGTTGATGTTTATGTTACACATATAGTGTATGACGATGCGCTTAAAATCTGATCTTGGCGCATGGCCTTGATGTGCTAGGTGTGTTTAGGATGAATATCCTTTTTTTTACTAAATATCCCTTTAGTGATGTATCTCAACTGCCTGCATAGGTCTCCATGCAGAGTATACTACAGTTTCTATGACCTAGACAGTTTAGGTAATAATTACATTGTATATACATTATTATGATATTGTTTAAAGTACATGTAATTGCTTGTTTTGGATGACTGACACGTTTCGTGTTGTCACGTGTTTTATGGCCAAGTAGCGATTGGTGCATGGAGGGTGATTTTGACAATTAATTGATAGGCTTGTTCATATGTTTACCAGCTTTCATATACTGTTTCCATGCATTCTAGTTGTGCAACGCACGTACAGTCGTCACTGTTGTTTTTCGTATCTCTCTCTTTGTCAGTCTGTCTCAAAAGACTGCTATAAGCTTTCCCTTAACAGACACCACCAGCGCTTGGGGAAATGTAGGAGCCCCGGTAAGCTAGGATGGCAACCAGGTCGGCAGGTTTGTAAGCGTGTTACACAGCACAGTCGACACAGGAAACACGCTATGATGGCGGTCTCAGGGTTCCATGGGGCTCACTATTTTTCATGGTCTCCATATTGGTATAAGGTCCATTGCCGCTCATATATATACGATTAACTCTATTAGGGCACGAAATATTTTAACAATAATATATTTAAGATCTTTTGATTTTTATGAAGGACAGATTTTGGGAAGATGCCGACTTTGCCAATTTCGTATGGAGCGTCTGTCGAAACGTGTGAGCGCCGATCTCACATGCAGGCCAATTGGAGCTTCTCATAAATTAATAAAAGGTTCAAACAAACAGATAAAACAATTGAATTCACTGGGATGTCATTTTATTATCCATGCACATTCAAACATATTTGTATTATTCAGGTAGTGGAAAACACCATTCCATTGGTATGCATGGCAAATCTTAAAAATATATTACATAACAGTCTCTTCTTCTTATACATTTTCTATCTTTGTTTGCAGATTTTTTTGTTTTATTTTATTTATTGAGCTTTACAGATTGAGCCGGCAACAGAAAGCTGGTTTCTCTACGGGGCCGGCTCCTCAACAGAGATACATAGCACCGAGACAAATAATACATCAAGATACATCTAAATATCAGAACTAAAAATATACAATATACAAACAACAATAAAGGCAGTAAGGTATGGCTAAGTGGTTAGGCAGGCATGACATCTACAAATGGAGGACCAGGTGCATATGTTATCGGTGGAATATGTGGAGTGTACCCGGGATATGTAATAAGTGACTAACAATTTCCTGACAGATGAAATGCTAAGATTTGAGTACAAATGTTGACGGATTGTTATAATTACAGGTAAAGTGTTCCAGATGAGTACTACACGGCTAAAATATGAAAAGGTAAATGTTTCAGTTTTACAAGGGCATTTAGACGATACATATTTTACTGTACTTCGTAGACCTGTCAACAGACTGCTTGATGACGTGAAGATGTACTTCCATCAGAACGTCAAGACGGCGCCATTCATGGTGAAATAGCTGCGGAAATACAGGCAGCGGACCAGGCACGGTGGAACGGAACTTTTAAGAACATCGATGACACACATGACGTCGACATTGATTTGGCAAGACAAGATAGAACTGCACATTTGCTAACAAAAACAGCTCTGTATTATTATTATTATTACTATGTGCAATAAAGATCGTCATTCATTCATTATCATTATATAGACCAATTTAATTTACTATTTACATTGTTATCAAAAATATTCTTATTACATAGTAAATTACAAAAATATTTAACCTTTATACACAGTTAGTCAGACACTCATTTCAACAACATGTACAGTTAATATGTACATCACAATTCAACTTAAAACTAAGTGAAAATAGATAATTTCAATTTGAAGATCGCAGGATTCATTCCACCGGAATGCACAATAAGAAAGCCAATAATGTACTTTATATGCTACATGAAGGGTTCAAAGGGATGAATGCTTTATACATTGAATATTCTATTTGGATTCAATTAGGTTATCATTACTTATAAAGAGGTCCACCGCGCCCTGTAAGTAACTTTAAGCGTCCCTAAAGACCAAATGCTTTCAGGAACACTCTGTGTGATTCATTCCAGTATTCCGAGGCCAACAGCTTCTCCTTCAACCTTCTTGAAGCTTCAAACTCCCTACTTCCATTCTTCAAAACAGCAATGACGCGCTTAGCCAGTGTCTTGACAGCCTCGTCGTCATCATCTGGGATCTCTACAATCAGCCGGTCGAACCCGGGATCTTGACTTTTCAAGAACCACGCAAGACCAGACTTGTGGGAAACCAGAACTGGGATTCCTGCAGCGATAGCCTCGAGACCGACAAGTCCGAATGGCTCTGCACGTGACGGCATTAGAACGACGTCAGCTTTCTGCATGTCTTCGCTCAGCTCTTTCTGCGTTGCGTACTTTAGTGGAGTGAAGTTGAATTTGTCGTTCTTCACATTGGCTTGGATGACAGCCTTGCTCTCCGGAAAATCTTCAGCACTGACACCACGGGCTCGCCACTTTGTGTTGGGCAGTTGCTCAATCACAATGTTCATGGTCTTTGCCGCAAGATCGTAGCCCTTCTCCCTCTCCACGCCCTTGACCCTGCCGATAGACAGAACTACTTTTGTCTCAGTGTCGACGTGTTTCACTTGCAGCTTGTTGAAGATGTCAGATGGCCTGGGCAAAAACTCGTGATGCGGTTTCAACTCTCTTGTCTGACTTTTGTAGTAGTCATAGATATGTGGGCCTATTGAGAATATCACATCGGCATGTAGTAGGTCCTCCAAAATGACAGCACTCTCCCTCTCGATCCTTAGCACCTTCGCATCGCCCTTGTACTTGCTGGTATCTTCCGGGATCACGTGAGTGACCTGGACGAGTTTGGAGCCAGGAAGGCGATTCTCCTTGATCTGTCTTGCTGCATGACTTGTGATATTAACGTGGCCGACGACAAAGTTTATGTCTGAGGGGAGTTCAGGATAACGGCTCATGTGGTCCCAGGTCAGCCAAGCTAGTGTGGGCGCTCTCTCGTCTCCCTCGAACGTTGTTGGTAAGATCAGCCGAACACCATCAGCAGCTGCATCCTCCTCATCCTCCTTTGTGGCACCCAAGACTAAACTGTAGACCACTGCTCCTTCAGAGACAAGAAAGCCTGCCATCTGGCGATTTATGGCGGAGACGCTGTATCCATCATTGATCAGAAGCACCACTGGTTTATTGCCCCCAGATCCTTTAAATGCAAAGTAAAGATAACTATTTATTTTCACCGCAGGAAAACAAATTGTGTTTGCTCTGTTTCCTGACTCAAACAAGGTCAATGGCCTTTTCAGCAGCATTTTATGGCCTTCACAGACGCTAACATTTTTCTTGTAGCAAGTAGATTGCAAAATTAAGTTACTTCAACTTCCATGTAAAAAAAATAAAGTTAGCAAAATGATGAACTACATGTAATTTGTTGGTCCTACCGTTCACATTGGAGTCAGGTGTGATGTCACCTGGCTCAGTTTCAGGTTGCGCTGTTTTGGTAGGAAGGGTTTCTGCAACCATGCAACGTAAACATACATGACATGTGTATAAAACAACAGTGTTTGCACAACTACTACAACTACAGTGTATACAAGTTTTGATACAATAACTCAGTAGTACGTACATGTACGTGCATTAGTTAAATATATATCAAATCTAAAAAAAAACATGAAGTACTCACTTGTCAAAATGTTGCATTCCTGGAATGGAAAATAGAAAACATGTCACATAGCAATCCTCTTGCTAACACTAGTAACAGCAATCATTTTGATTGCATCAAAATTTACCCATTAACCAAATATTATTTGGGCATTGAAATCCCACTCATTTACAAATTTTTTTTGGCAGGTTGAGCCAGACAACAATTTCTAAATAGAAGCTTTCTTCAATTAAAGAAAAGAAAAGTAAACTCTTACCACCCAGAAACTGAAGTCGCACACTGCTTGAGGTGGTTGCTGTTCCATATAAAGTATGGTCACCTCACCCGCAAAAGACGTTCCTTCGGGTCTTTTCAGAACCATTTGAACACTCTGGCCATCTTCTTCGCGCCACTGCTGGGCATTCACTTTCATCTGCTTTGTTTTTTCCTTGCCTTGCAGGGGGCTGACAATTATGTTAACACGAGAACCGTGATCAAGATCGAACATAGCTTTGTTGTGTCCACACATAGTAAAGCTTAAGCCTGATTGGTACTCGATTTTCTTTACGCTGCGGTCTCTACAGACAACATGGAACTCCACACAATCTTTATGGGGCTTGATATACCCTGCAAACCAACAATTTGAAGTTCTTGATGAAAGCGCAGCTATTATGGTCCCTATCGCTACATGTACACTGATCAATGCAAAAGGAACCCACAAAATTGCCAAACGACTGAATGTCTGCAGGGACACAGATATTTTGTTTGAGTATATCTTGTGCACTGTTGAGGCTGTGATGTCTGTCCAGCCTTCTCCATCATGATGCTTCAGCAGAAGACATTTCATGCCTTCAGAACCTGGGGGTCGCCACGTCTGCAACTCTATTGGCCCATTCAGCTGTGCACCGTGCAGATTTATGTCAACAGCTGGAGAGAACAGCACCTGACCAAGTAACTCACGTGGACAAGTGTCCTCACCCGGGGACCAGGGGTAGCCGGAGATCCAGTTGACACCTTCGGGGCCTCTTAAGATGCTGGGGATGTCTACTGTGGAGATGGTAACCATCGTGTCTTCCTGAAGGATGCCTCGTGCTGCAGAAAGTTTGGCAAAACCAGGAATCTCCACTTCTCCACCCACTGGTCCTACTGTAACCTCGGCTGTCCTCATGTACTTTAACTCATCTGGCACAGCTAGGAAAATAATGGTATTAAACTTAGAAAGCAAACAAAATCTAGACAGTCATAATTATATGATTGCCCTCGTCAGAAGAGTATGTCTTTGGAGAGGCTGCCTTTGGAGTGATGCATGTGAAGAAACCTCTTTACATGGAAGGCATGTGTTCCATAAACTCTACTTACCGGTATTCTAGTTTTGAAGGAAATAAAGATTTCATTAGATACATTAACAGCACTAAAGTTGTGAAATTAACATACAACTAGAAAGGTCGACATTTGCTCAGGAGCAAACATAGCTTCACCACATCTTCCATACCAAAAATGGACCTATCCCCCCTCCCACACAAATGGATTGTTCCCAAGTCACCCCTGTTCAAAACGTGAAGTGTTCCAACAGTCTATACCCCCATGCAGCAATGGAATCTTCCGAATTGCATTTTGCTGTTGAACACATAGATTGACGGGATCCATGCCACCCTGTATCTGCTTGAAGGCCACTGTGTATCTCCTCAAAGATACCCATGCCACCATGCATCTGCTTTGAGGTTGCAAATGTCATCAGATCGTTTGGTCCCCAAAGTTGAATCTGTTCAATGAATGGACCTATACCATTATTACGTCACAGTTTGTTTACCGCAATGAATGCCGGTCAATCGACGTTTATAATTTTTGTACAGGGGTGCGTAGCGCGGTGTGTGTTTGTGTAGCGTTAGACTTAATATAAGGCCTTTATACAGTACTACTTTCATCTAATGTCACGACTAAATCACCCATGCGGCATGTAATGCTGTGTCAACACATCTAGACGCAGCAAAAATCAGACATACCTGACTTTGAAAACTTTGAAATGATCTTTATTCTTTAACTGACCGTTCTAGAATGTTCTTTAGAACAGGTAAACAAACTGTGACGTAATAATGGTATTAAGGTCCATTAACGGCAGGGGTAGAATGAGAAGCACATAGAAAAATAATGTTTTTCATCAATATAGATATGGCATGAAGTGATATACATGCATAACTAAAATAAAGTTGGATACTGTTGGATACTAGTACCTTATCCAATAGTATACATTATTGGTAACGAAATGTATTTGCCTTATGCAAACTGTTGATTTTTGATATTAAAAAAATTACGCCCCACATTGCAAGAAAGTGTGACAAACCTATACTAAAAACATTTGAATGCAGGACAGGCTGAGACAGCTGTCAATATGCTACCGGTATAGCCCGAGCAGGTGTCCAATGTATTAATCCAATTAGTTCAGCACCCCATCAGCAAGAAGATTACAACCCCCAACGATCTCTAAAGGTGCACGCCTATTGGCTGTTGCTCTCTCCATTCCTTACTGATGAGTGACATGCTATACAGCTAAATTACAGTTACTATACTTCACTATTTGGCATTGAAGTCAAAAGACCCGAATCATACAATTTTAAAGGGGTGCATGCCAAAAATTATAACGAATTGTTGTTGGTAGATATATAAAGCATAACCTATACCAAATTTCAGATGATTTGGGTGTAATACCAGGTCTCCGGGACCCCAAATGTACAGATTTTGTCGGAAGATGGCAAAAAAAAAATTAAAAAATTTTAAAGCCTCAGTATCCAAAAAAATGAAGATAAAAACACCTAGGGGTGTTTGACCACTCTACCTTCATGTCAAATTTCATGTTAGGCCACACCGACTTAATTTTATGGATGACATCCGCGCGCGCATTGATTTTTGCCTGTCCTCACGTCTTCCGAGGGTCTGACCTGGCTCTAGGCCTTGGTAGTCCATAGTAGCTAGCGACAATAGGGAGCTGGTGGTAACTCTCGAGGACGGCACCCAGATTACCGAAGCTCCAAGACTCAAGAACTGACAGTGTACCGGCTTGTCGTATACGTCGCTATGCACTGCCGCGAATTCACAATACCAGCTTTGTATTCGTGCTGTTTAGTAGCATTTTAATTTTTTTGCCAGAATTTTTTTTCATTCGCTCGCGCGCACTAGTTTGGGGGTCTTCAGAGGATGTCATCCCTAAAATTAAGCCTGTGTGGCCTTATTTGGCCCAAAAATTAAGAAATTGAATCCATTTAATGAAATGGCAGGAGTAGGAGGAGAAGAAACACCAGAGAACACAATATGTTTCATCACACAGTGTGGTAATGCCATGTACGCAATTTTGTTCTTTGCCATCTTTTATGTTTTCACATATCGAATTGCCTGACTTAAGTACATGTACTAAGTACATGTATTTGGCTAATGTATGTTAGACACTTAACCTTTTATTCTGCAATTTATCTCCTACTATAAGTACTAAAGGCTTACCTGGAATGTCTTGCACAATAAGACGGAAGCTGATTCCAGCTGCCATCATGTCCTTCTCCACAACTCCAAGGTCATCTATTATATAGTCAGATGACAAGGCTAGCTTAGCCTTCAACTTCACAAATAGATATAATTTTCAGCAATTTTCATTATATGCAAACTTTATCATCAAGCAGGAAAACAGGTTACATACCAGTTGTGATGTATTCTCTCCGCATGATATCTTTCATCATTCCTGGACTTCCTTGTTTATTGGTACGTGCCGACCACACTCGTAGAAGCAACCTTACATCTGTCTCATCCAGCCGACCAAGAATTGTGTCCAACATCTGCTCCAAACCTACAAGAGGAACAGCCATGTACAGAAGAATCAATCATTACATTTTCAAAAACTAATTGATACAGGGCCCATTCCTAAGTACTTATTTGAAAGGCTCTGTTGTACATGTAGCATTAAGAGCGGCTTGACAGAGAAAGCAAAATTGCTGGACCTTATCAGAAAGATATGGTTAACTTCTCATGATAAAAATTGATGATTGCAAAATTATACAACAGACCATGACTGTGTGATTCCTACCATTTGCACTGGAGTCAGGTGTGATGTCAATCAGTCCAGTTTCAGGGTACCTTTCAGGACAGGGTTTTGATTTGTTTTCATCACCTTGGAAACATTAAAAAAACATAATGAATATCATGAGAGTACCAAATTGCATCAACACATTTCCTGTCCAAATAAGCAGCAGTTTCTCAAGCTACAGATACCAGGAGCATTAATCAGTGTTGTTATTGAAGTTCAATAATTACATGCTGTCTGAATATTTTCAGTCACTGAGTATGCAGAGGAATCAGATAGGGTAAACATCCAAAATCAATTCCACAAGTGGTGACATACCTGACAGGTCTTCAATGGAAACTGAAGCATCAGTCAACAATGTGCTTGAATCATCTACCTGGAAACAAAATAACTATTTATCATAAAAATTATATCTCTATATATCTTATAACTCTATATCATATAATCTATGACAATTTTTCATTCATATCATGTACATGTATATTGAAAACAAAGTCATGGTGAATATTATATATATATTAATACACACTGGAAAATATGCAGCAAATACTAGTACTTATTACACAAAATAATCTGATTATTCCTGTCACATTAAAACAGTACTAATACTGCCCATTAATATCTGTAATCCTAGAATGTCAGTGAGTAACATCCCAAAAGGTTCAGATAAATCAAAATTCTGGCAACACATGATTCTCCTGCAACTCTCAGACATCTTGTCAGTCTGCGGTGCAATAAGTATAAGAACGTCAACCAGACCACGCACCCTTGTGGAACATCTAACACTCAGCTGCTGGGATCCAGGGAGACAACAATCATTGATTGAACTTACACCAAAACAGATCACTGACGTAGTAAACTAGCAACAAATATAACTTCAAAAGAAACTTACAATTGCCTGCATTGCTTCAACCTTATATATGATGATATATGAATCTGCGGTGAACCTACTTGGATACCCTCTACTTGGATGTGAGTTTCTTTCTCCACTGCTCTGCAGATGCCTTTGTCTATCACTTGCCTGTTGCCCATGTAAATTGATAATAGGCTAATGGCGAGACCTGCCACAGCTCCTGAGGCAGTTCCGAGTGGAATTGACTTGGTGGCTTGGCTGACAATATATGCCGCTGCTACTGTTGTCCCTGCAGTCATGGCTGCTGCTGCGAGACCACGTTCATTTATCCGAATACTTACTCCCCCAAGGCCCAGTGGGTCTTTTTCAGTGTTTATAGCTTCCTGCACTGAGCCCTCACATCTGGCTGCTTGGCCTACTGCCCCTGGAGCTGTTACTTGCAATGGAGCTGCAGCTTCAGGCTGTGTCTGCTGCCCAGCTTGTGTTACATCCGGCCGATGATGATGACTTTGTGGTAAACGTAGCTAAGCAGATGGAAAATACAAATAACAAGAGTTAATCATCGATTTTGTAAATAAGAGCCTCATTTGCATGGATTATATCAGTTGGTCATATTCAATCTACACCCAATGACAGCCTTATTTTAACAAAAAGGCTATTATAGCACTTCTTCATAAATTATGCAAATGAGGTCATGATTTGAATAAATTATGTTTATTGATGTTCAGCTTCACTTAACTTCCAAATGTGGCAAGTATGAAATTCCCAAGTTACAACTATGAAATTATAGAGATTTGCCATTAATTATGCAAATTAGGTCCTCATTTACATAATCTATATCCTCAGAGGTTTTATCTCATTCTCAACTAGATGTCACAAGTGTTTCATAGTTCTATTATCGAACAAAGCAGATTTATAGAATTTCCTCATTAATCATGCAAATTAGGTCCTGATTTGCATAATTGTCATCTGATTATTTCTAGCATCACTTCAACTACCTACATACTAAAGTTCATGACAATCCGTCAACCGGTTCTTGAGTTATCATCCTTCGAAATGTTTTCAACAAATGCTCCTGCAGTTCCAGAACAAGTCGCTAGGAGATCCAAACTCATGTCACTTCTTCCCTAGCCCAAGAGCTATCTACCAACCAAAATTCGTGACCCTAGCATGTCCAGATCACGAGATATCAAAACCGGAAGTTCTGCTGCAGTACCTAGGAAAGCCGCCAGGGGGCCCAAAATCTAATCATTTCTAGGTCTCATGAAGACCTACCTACCTACCAATTTTCATTCCAAAATTTCCATTCACTGCTTCTTGAGTTATCTTGCTAAACCACAAACACACACACACACACACACACACACACACACAGACAAACGCTACTGAAAACATAACCTTCTTGGCGAAGGTAATAATGTTAAAGAACACAAACAGACTCAGCAAAAAGGTATAGGCTATTTTTATAGGGTCGGTCAGGAAACACAACATTTTTTCTAGGCCTCATCAAAGTCTGAAAAGTTCAATGTCATGTAACTATGTTCAAACCAAAATTACTACTAGATTTTTGCAAACGATGCCTGTCATAAACCCTGCAACATGACAAACTATCAATTTACCGGTACATATATATTTCACTAATATGAAATTGTTGCCAGATATCTTTTAGAAAAAGTTCTATCGGTTGTAGCTTAGACCTGGTTTACAAGAGCAAACAATCTGTACAAAATAATCCGAAGAAACATTAACAAGTAGAAATTGATACAGAAATTTCAAGACAGATACAAAAAGTTGCATATGTCCCATGACCTACTGTGACACGGAAATGAGCTGTGCGTGACGCAGGTCTGTTTAAATGATGTTTTTCCTTGCAGCAGACTCCCCGCTGCGGTGGGAGCGGGCCTGTTTACACGCTTGAAAAGTGTCATACAGCTCCCGTCGAACGACGCCCGACTGTTGACTCGCCGACACATAAAAATGACGCACGTGTGAACCGGGCCTTAGCTGTTTCAAACTTTAGGCCACACTGACTTAATTTTATCTCATGACATCCTCTGAAGACCCCCAAAATATTGCGCGTAGGTGAATAATAAGAATTCCGTCCGAAGATAAAAAATGCTACTAAACCACAGGAATACAAAGCTGGTATAATTGTGAATTGGCGACAACTTACTTACATAGTGACGTATATGATAAGACGGCACATGCTGGCTTTTTGCGGAATTAATAAATCGGCACTGTACGTATGTATTGATCATGAGTTGTTGAGTGGTGGAACTTCGGCAGCCTGGGTGCCATCCTCCAGAGTTACCACCGGCTCCGTATTGTTGCTAACTACCGTGGACTACCCCGGTCTAAAACCAGGCCAGAGCCTTGGAGATGTGACCTTTTCTATTTTGAGAACAGATGAAAGTCAATGCGCGCGGTTGTCATCCATAAAATTAAGTCGGCCTTACGTGACATAAAAGTTTTAAAAGCTTTAAAAGCCCCCACTCCACCCAATACCACCACACTTGGTCGCACTGTACTGGGGGAACACTAACCTCCCAGTCTGAATAGGGTTGAATAGAAAGCACTAAGGAGCCACAAAATATTCAGTTGATACCTTGAATGGCTTCTCCTTCTCCTTCCTCTCCGCTTCATCCATTATTGCCTTTGTGATGTCACCAGCAGCTGAGCTATGACCTGTGATTAATTGGTAATTCCCTGTGAAAAAAGTGTGAAAAACTTGTACCCTACTTTGCAGGTGTTCCAGGTTCCCCCTTTCTTTTTGGGGGGGGGGGCACATGCTGATTTTTTCCCAGTGCTGTCAGCATTTTAACATACCTTCCTCACTGTGTTAGTACACCACCTTAGCTGGTTTAGGAAAAAAAGGGAAGCTTTACTAAGGCCACACCAATTTAATTTCTTGGTTAACGGATTTTTCTAGAAAAATTAAATGGAGCAGGCGGGAGAAAAAAAAATTAAAACAGGCCTAGGCATCCTATTATGGCCCAAAATGGTAATATACTGAGCCATGAAGTCAACACACCAGGCTGGTTCAAAATTTAAACAATGAATTTTGAACTTATGATGATACCAAAATGCATTGAGAAATGGAATAACTGTAACAACTAGGAAAAAAGGACTGTTTTCAACTGTTCAGGGCAAAATATGAGCATTTTGCAGTTGATTCTGAATTTTTATTTTTAGTTGCAAATCAGAAAAAAATGAAGCGGGCGAATCCGTTAACCAAGAAATTAAATTGGTGTGGCCTAAGTGCAATTAGAGTTCAACGATCTCATACCTTCGCCAAATGATATTAGCCTTTATGACTTTGAAATTACATATTAATCCCTGTGATTATACAAACAGGATCCTAAATTGCATGAATTGTATCTGTTGATCATATTCTACACCAAAAGACAGTCTTATCTTATCAACGAACGCCATTCGGTATCAAGGTACTAGTAGCGCTAGTCAGGTGGGGAGGGGAGTAACGTTACTAGGTAATTTGAATACCGACGAAATCCTGGCATATATAGTGGGGGCTTTAAAAAAACTAACACATAATCTGGTTTAAGTTGTCCTTAGGATTATGATTTGCAAAAAAAAGTCAGTGAAAATCGTGAATTATCTCCTCACCTGAGCAAAATTTGAAAGAAACTCAGTCACACTTTCTCCAACTTTTCCGTATCGCAGTCCAAGTTTCACTTTTCCATGTAAATCTCGTACGCAGGGCACTTACTGACAAAAGTCATATACAACATAGTGCCCTGGGTACGAGTATGAAGCCTATGAACACCAAACCCGTCCGCCGTTGGGAAAATAGAGCGAGGCAACTAATATCGAAGTAAATGTTTTCTAAATTGATGACCCAGTTGATAACAACAATCACACAATATGAAAAAAAGTCCTAATCATAATATGACTCAATAAGTGCACGAAATATTCTATATTAATTTGAATTTTCCCACAAATTAGCATGGGATCAAACTCCATGATTTCACTTTGCGATATCCTTGCGCGGTGATGAAATCAATGGACTGTAAATAGTCCATGGGCCAGACCCCCCACATATCGGTACCACCTGAGGGGCCAAATTCTCATCATGGTTTTTGAAAAGAAGGGTGTCTGTGGAATATTTTTTGATATGATAGCCGTTGCACATCGGTAGCTTTGACCTTGCTATCTGACCTTGAACTTTGACCTCGTATGTACCACGTCTTTTTGCACTTATAGTGCAAAGGGGAGTGGTAAATAATCAAATATGGATATTTTTCAATGTAACTTCATGGACTGATAAAACATGAACCAAGGATTACAAAAATGTTAATTTTGTTTCGATATGTCAATTCTACAAGAAGTTATGAGCTTTCGAAATTCGATTTTTTGGTAAAAATTGGTAAAACAATAGAATGTTTACTTTTCAAAACCTGTCATATATCCGGATTACATATTTGAGCCTGCTGCATGCATTCATCTGACTTTTTGTATCATTCCCTACATTTTAAGCTTTAAATCATAAAAATCCATCAATCCTATCCGGAGATATGAGTATCTAAAAGTTCTACTAAAAAAAAAATTATTCCAAAAGGCCTTGTGAGGGGAACCGTTGCTAGGGCCGTTGCTAAGGAGGCACTTGGCTGCTTTCCCAGCAAAATGGAGTGCACACCATATGCAAAACTTGAAGAAAACTTCTATTGGAGGAAAATTATTAATTTAAAGGGCCTTGGAAATCTATATTAGATTATACTAGCAACGCAGGAGATAATACTTTAGAATGGTTTCGTAAATGGCAATAGAGGGCGACTTGTGGGAAAATGTCTATTTCCTGACCATTTTGAGTGAAGTTTTGAGTTCCATGGTTGGAACCGGCCATTCTTTAGATAGAACATGGAACGAGTCATTTGAAAGTGATGTATGCCAAATACATGACTGCTATTCTGTAGACACACGTTCAAGGTACCCTTATACCGAATGTCATATCATTTGGTTGTAATGTAACCAGGGCTCAGGATCCAAAAATCCATTTTTTTGCCGAAAAATGCCCAAAAAAACCTTCATAAAAATTTTTCAAAGGCATGTTTAAAAAAATGAAAAAAAACAAACGTCTGGGGGTATTTGCCCACTCTACCTCCATGCCAAATTTCAAGTCATTTGGCTGAATGATGGCGGAGTTGAATCCCTCTGAAGGAGTGGCAGGAGGAGGAGAAGGAGGAGGAGGAGAAACATGAGGGAACACAATATATTTCATCCACACCATGGTATGGACTGAAATATGATAACCAATAACATAAATAAATAATGATAATAACAAAAAGTACAAATTGTCCAGTCCAGATTGTTTGTATGGATGGGTCAGAGGTCAGGCCAATTTTTATATCTCATTTTAAAAGTGGACATGGACGGGCAGGTCTTTATATCATGTGGCAACCTGTTCCAGAGGTTAGGGCCTCTATAGGAGAACTTTCGCTTGCCACATTCAAGGCGCACTAACGGCAGTTTCAAGGATAGGTAACTTCTGACTGTGTCTGGTGGGATATCTGTGAGATTCAGAAGCCATCTGAAAGCTATTTATATATTCTGGGAGTTCATTGTTAACTGCCTTGTACATTGATTGTAGCAGGTGCAAGTTTCTCCGTGATGATAAAATTTTCCAACCTAGGGTAGATCATAAGCTCATCATTGTCAACATGATGTGTATATGGTAAATGAAGAATAAGTCTCACTGCCCGGTTCTGGAGTTTTTGTAATTTGTCAGACAGGCACTTTCTAAAGTTTCCCCATATCACATCGCAGTACTCTATTTTAGGTAAGACAATACAGTTAAACAACATTATAAGAGTGTGTTGAGGTAGACATGGGATGAGAGGTCGTAGGACTCCCAGTCTAGACGAAACAGCATTACAACTTGTTAATGTGAACTTGCCATGCTATTTAAAGCTGGAGTCAAGCCAAACGCCAAGGTACTTATAACTAGAGACAACTTCCAAAATGGTGCCAGAAAGGGGTAACTGACAACTGTTCTGTAACTGACCGCAGCCTATGTGTAGTCCCAAAGAGCATAGCTTTGCATTTGTTAAGATTGAGAGTCAGTTCATTTGCTTTTAACCATGTCTCAATATTACGAAGATCAGCATTGAGAGCATTGTTTACATCCATGACTGTCTTGGATGCATATAGAAGAGTGCAGCTTATTAACGACATCGCACTTTGCTGTATTTTGACCATAAGGCCACACCAAGTAAATTTTATGGATGACGTCCTTTGGAGACTCCAAATCTAATGCGAGAGGGCGAAAAAAAAACAAGAAGGGCCCAAAAAAACAAGATGCCTAGATTAGAAATATACTAAGAGACGACACATGTTAGGACACAAATTGAATGAGGTGACACAGTGTAAACAAGCAAGAAGTCTTTTATTCATCATCAAAACAGTAATGAATCAGGTGGAACAGCAGTTGTCCCGTTCTGTTTCTTTCATCACATTTGCAGACCTGCAGAAACAAAGCATAAAAGGCAAAATTAGTTGCTGATTAACCCTTTGCATGCATTACTACATTTCTACCTATGCAAATAGTCTATAGGAGCGTTTGAGAAAGAATATCAATAAAGGTGGAACCAAACAGAATATGTTTAGAGCTATTCTACATAAGTTGCGTAATGTATTTTAAGTAGGTAACAAATGTATGCCTACCTGACAAACAGGGTTTATTGTCTGGTATGCAGCAGTCTTCTCTGCTGGTATGGGCAGCGTTTCCTCCTCGCCGCAGTTCCAGCACACCAAAGGCAGCATCGTCTTCATCACCCCTGACTTCAGTCTGGCTGAATAGTAGTACTGTGCTACTGGTGAAGTGCATGTCACTGCCCTACATGAAACAGGTGGAAAATTATGGAACAATAGTCAATTGTGGTAAAATCCAACTCTTCAGAAAAAACTTCTTTTTTTTCAACATTGAGGTTTAGGTTCTATGTTGTAGTTAAATGTACGTCTTTACTGTCCCCAAAGTGCCTTAAATTTAAAGGGTATATTCTGCAACAATCCATATCAAATGTACCTCACTACTCACCTGTGTTGTTATTGCTACATTGTTGTGTGCTCCCAGTCCCAGCGTAGGCTGGAAACATCCACTCCTGCTGACCTTGTTCTCTTGATGCTTTCATCATACCTGTATACATGTGTACATGTGAAAGGAAAAGTAAACCTTATGTTCCTAGTTCACAATAAATGTGTCTTAATGCAATCAAAGAAATTGAAGAGCAGACAACGTTACTAAATTGGATATCAAAGCTAAAATGATGACTAAACCCCCCCCAAAACCCCAAAAA